>NC_141990.1:104338207-104676540 GCF_049901715.1 Pseudonaja textilis | reverse complement strand
CTAAGATGTCATCAAGTAGGGTACTACTCCAGGAAGGCCCTGTAAAATCCGCTCCATGAGGGATTGAAAAATGCCTGGGGCAACACTTACGCCAAACTGGAGGCGCTTGCACGGAAGGCACCCTGTGGGTGACAATGGTCTGAAGTTCTGCCGTTTGGTCATCAACAGGGAACTGTTGATATGCTTGAGACATGTCCAATTTGGCAAAGATAGTGCCAGGTTCAAAAGTATGTAATAAATGCTGAATGACGGGTACTGGATAAGCGCTAACTTGCAAGAATTTATTGATTGTGGTCTTGTAGTCTGAGCAAATTCTCAGGCTACCATCATTTTTGAGGGGTGTGACGATGGGCGTCTCCCATTTGGCGAAGTCTGTAGGCTCCAGAATCCCTTGTTTTAGTAATTTATCTAATTCAAGGTCTAATTTAGGCCGAATGGCGAATGGAACTCTGCGAGGTTTTAACCGAATTGGGACTGCCTGGGGATCGACTGAAAATGAGATAGGGGTGCCGTTATAACACCCTAACTCATCACTGAATACGTCTGAGTAATCAGCAAACAGGGAGTCCGTGTCAGAGGTTGAGGTAGCATGGACTCCTGTTAGCCCTAAACCGAGGTGGGGAAACCAATCAAGTCCCAAAAGTGTAGGGAGGTTGCCGCTCACTACCACTAGAGGTAGGTGGCCCTTAAAGGTTTTAAAATTAACAAAAACTTGCCTCTGCCGATTACAGGAATGGTCTTCCCCTGGTAGTCCTTTAGGCTAAGCTGGCACTTCTGGAGTCGGTTTCTTGATAGGCTGGGTTGAAGCTCCTTGAGGGTGTTCCAGGAAATAATGGAGAGCGCTGACCCCGTGTCAACCTCCATGTTGCAAGGTTTACCTTCTAATAAGACGGAAAGAGAGATTTTACTAATAGAATAGCAAGTGTGATTAGCGCAGAGGTGTGTGCAACAGTTTAATACTTGCCTTTGGGGCCCGGCATGTGCGAATGAAGATGCCCTTTGTGCTACGTTGTGTGAGGCTTGGCATACTCTTGCAATGTGCCCCTTCTTATGGCAGTTGTTGCAAGTGGCTCCTTTGAATTTGCATGTGGTCCTCAGGTGAGGTCCACCACAGGAAAGGCACAGGGTGATGTGCTTGGATGGCCCGGTGTTATCTTGTCTGGTTCCTGCCTGCGGGCGCCTGGCGTTTGTAAGGCGGTGAATGCCGGCCTCGTCACTTGGGTCTTCCTCGTTGACCACCTCTTCTGAGTGGACGGGAACTGCTGTTTGCTTGGTGACAGGACCTTGGATCTCGGTGGCTGAATGAGATGCCAGCTCCTCTGCCAGGGCTTCCTCGATGGCTTGAGTGAGGTTAAGGTCTTTTTTGGCGAGCAGCCGTCTTTGTAGGTGCAGGTCCTTGACCCCGCAGACCAGCTGGTCTAGGAGCATGTCATCAAGATAGCTGCCAAACCCACAATGGAGTGCTGCAGTCCTGAGAGCAGCCATGTACTGATTGATGCTCTCTTTGTCCCCCTGCTTCCTCATTCTGAAGGTGAAGCGTCTGGCAATCTGTGAAGGTCTAGGAGAATAGTGGTTAGTAAGGATTTCTAACAGTTCTGTCCAGGGGACATTCTTTAACTCACGTGGAGCCACAAGAGCTGTGGCTGTATCGAAGACGATGGCTCCACAGTAGGTCAGGAAATATGCTTTCTTTCGGTGTTCCCCTGCATCAGCCAATCCAATGGCATCGATGTAATGATTAAACCGATTCTTGTATGATTCCCACTTCTCCTCATCCAGCTTGAACGCTGGGAAGGCTGGCTTGGAGTTAATGTTGTGGGTCTACTGGTTAACCTGTTGGGGAAAATGCTCTCTCTCTGGGTAGCAGTAGAGGTTTAGTGCCTGTGCTAGGCAAGTGCTCTCTCTCTCTGGGGTAGCAGTAGAGGTTTAGTGCCTGTGCTAGGCAAGTGACTTCAGCTCTGGGGAAATTTCGCAATTCCCTTCTCTCTCTCTGGGGATCAGAAGGTGTTTAGACTGCAACGGTCGTTGGCAGCGTCTTTTGAAATTCGCGCCTGTGTGGGCGTTAGCGATTTCGTAATACAATGCTGTGTTGTATTTGAATGTGCTTCAGCTGACAGCTGTTTGAATTTCGCGCCTAAACGGCACGAGCGGCTGCGGCTCGCAGCGTTACACTTCCTCTGTAGCTTATGCTAACAAGCGGCTACAGGCGCTTCTCACTTTCACTAGCTTGTTTGCTGATCGCTTTCTCTCTGGGTTGCGATCAGCGTTTGCCCTTATTTTGGCTGATCGCTCTCTCTCTGGGCTGCGGATCAGCGTTTTAGTGATTCAGCGTTCGTTCTCATTTCGGGCTGATCGCTCTCTCTGGATTGCGGTCAGCGTTTGCCCTTATTTTGGCTGACCGCTCTCTCTCTGGGCTGCGGATCAGCGTTTTAGTGATTCAGCGTTACAGCTTGCCTCTGGTAGCCATCCCACCCTCGTCGCCAGTATTAAGTATGGGAAATAAGAGGCTGAACCAGGGCTTAGTGCAACAAGGTTTATTTACAAGGACTGAACGTGCTTGCTCAGCCTGGAACTGGCTCGCAGCGAACAGCGAAAGGGCTGGACCCAGCAGCCTGCTATTATAGCAGGCTGCTGGGGAAACCCAGCCAATGAGAAGGGGCAGCTGCCCCTGCAGCGTGAACGGACCTGGGTGGGAACTTCTTCAAGGTCCAGGGACATAACAAAAACCATCACCAAACAATCACTCTCCTTAACAAAGAATGATTTGGGGGCTGGATATGGCTGATTTTCACAGATGACTAGATGGGTTTTGCCATCTCTCTAGGACTTGCTTAAGGTTTTGCTCAAGAGTTTTGCATTGGTGGACTCAAAAGGAGCAATAAGAAGAAATAGATACTGTGGAGTTTATACAGAGTGGTGCCTTCACTTCCCTATGCAGGCCTCTCAGAAGTATCAGTTGTTGGTTGGGTTTCTTAACACCTGATGGTGATGTATGGGGTTTACCAGCAAAGAGATATCTCATGTTGATAGACCTACAGATCAACTGAGTTATCCTGCTACTTACCTGCCACCCTTCCAAACTAAGAATGCATTTTGTGGGTTGGCAGAAGTAGCAGGTTAAGTGGAAAGCCAGGTTTTAAGGACTGAAAATGTGGGATCTGTTGTGTGGCAACCTGGAAGTTGTGCGGGTCTGAAAGAGGTGCAACCATTGCTTTTGGGGAAGGATACAGAAAAAAGAAAATGTAGGAGAAGAGCCAGAGATCAGAGAGGTGGGGTACATTTCTGGACAAATTGGCTAATAGAAACTTGGTGGAATCTCACCTTCTCAGGGTCACTTAATTACCATTGGCAGAATGATTAGTAAAATTTAGATTGCTTCAACAGCAAAAAGCTGAGTTGAAACCCTTCATTGCTTCCTAAACAAAGCTTGGAAGTATCTGAACACAGGCTGTATAAAGAAATAGAAGATGGGAAAATGAATCTTGTAAAAGTGCTGCTAGAGAATCAGCTACAATTGTAACTCTTTTTTTTCCTGTACTTTATTTGGCTTCATTTGTGACACAATGGATTGAGGAAGGAAGATCACGAGGGGCCTAAAGAAGATGGGCAGAAATCTACAGTCAGATTTGTCCCAATCCAGCTGCTGTGTCATGGATGCTTTTCCCATCAGCTGAAGATATTCAGAAGGAAGACAGGCAAACCAGAGGACTCAACCAGTTTTTCCCTCATACATTCATGGGAAATCAAGACTGCCTCACTGACAATCAGAACAGTAGCGGTAGAATCAAGACATGGATTAACAATGGGAGACAATGTAGCAGCAACAGTCATGCCAGTGTAATTTTCTATACGGTTAGGATGGGTGAATAGCCCTTTAATGCAGCACTATAGCCCCCAAATTTAACTCCAAAAGTTGCTAAAGATAGAAGGTATCTTTATCAATGTAGTAAGTGTACAAATATATTCTACTGTTTTGGAACTGTAAGATGAAAGATATAGTCGAAAGGCTGCATACTCTACCTTCGCTTTGATAATTCTTTAGGTTTAGAACAATGACTTAAAGCAGAATGCAAAGCCCCCACCCTGTAGTAGTCTATTCTATGAATGTGCATTTCACATGGATCCACAAAACCAGCTAAGTTAGTCCATCCACTGAGCAATAAATTATCTCCCTGCTCTATATGTCTGATGATAGCAAAGGGGAGAGGGAGAGAGAAAAAAGACAGACAGATGGGAAGGAAAGGGAAGGGAAGGGAAGGGAAGGGAAGGGAAGGAAGGGAAGGGAAGGAAGGAAGGAAGGAAGGAAGGAAGGAAGGAAGGAAGGAAGGAAGGAAGGAAGGAAGGAAGGAAGGAAAATGATCAGATTTGATCTGTGAGCTTCTTTAACTTTTCATGTGTATGTTAGTGGGATAGACATTTTTATTTAGTGAAGGTTTGACCTGAATGGTTAAAAAAAAGATAAAATATATTTTTCAGCAAATTTTCTTCCACCTGAAAGTTTATATTTCACAGTTCCCCCTAAAAATTAGCTTTGATCCCTGGAAGAATGATAATAAACTACTTATCAATGATATATTAATTACTTTTATTTCTACTTTTAATGAAATCATTGTTATTATTATTCCTCTGATTTATGCTGCTCTTCATATAATTTGTTTACATAAATAAAATTAAATGCAAAACAGCAAACTATTACACAATCACATTTATGCATGTTACTCAACTTCAAAAACATCAGACAAAATCAATAGCTTCTCCTCCACAATTAGCAGTTTTACTTAACTATAAATCTGTAAATCTCAATCTAGTTAGAGAAAGTTTATCTAGACTCAAGGAAGCTCCTCTTTTAATAGTTTGTGATACCTTCGTAAAGCTTCACAACAAACATTAATACTGTAATAGTGGCATCATCCAGGGCAATCTTTCTATTCACAGAAGGATTTTTTAATATAAAAAAACCTTTCTTTTGAATGGAAAATGAAATTGTGTTTTTCATTGATTTCATCTTTTTTTCTGAATCTTCTGGATCTTCAAAAAAATAAAATCAGCTGGGACAGTGTAGGAAGTTACAAGAGAAAGTGTAAACCTGTGAAGATTATAAATGAAGCCTTGAATAAACTGGAGGACATTGCCAGTCATTGTTTTATTTGCATGCCACTTTCCCCCATAATTTCATAATTTAATTTAATTTAATTTCATCTTTGCTCTGAATACTCAGGGTCTTACTTTTAATACTAAGACAGTAAAAAGATAAACATTAACAATATAGCAAACCATCAGATTAGTTTGGGACTGAAAAAGAAAAATCACAAAATCAAAAGGCAAACTACAATCTTTTATTTATTTCATATGGCGTAATGGCATACAGTATTAAAGCATCTGAAAAGAGCTGTTGTTTTTATATTCATATTGCTTCTTCTTGCTGGGAGATCCTTGTAAAGCCCAGCAGCCAAAATGTATAGACTATTTAATCTATGACAAAGTCATGTGGCCCAGAGTGCACTATGAGGAGGCTAGTCTACATTGGACCTCATAATCTCAATGAACAAATAAGATTCCAAAATAAATATGGAAACAATAAGCTTTACTGATGTGATTTAATAAGTCAAGAAACTTCCAAAGGCCATATGTTGTTAAGGAACCAAATATCTTTGAGCAAGAGATAAATGAAATTATGAGCAGGGTTCTTAGTACAAACAAATAAAACTTTATTCCATGTTAAATTCATGCCTTTTCTCCACGAAAATATTTCCAATCCTGAAGGCCATGTACACATTTTATAAGATAATAAAATAATAAAATAAAATAATAAATAGTATTATTTCATTGTCATTGTGAGGCCTTTTTAGATTAATTGTTTTTTCTCTTATTTCAACATTGCTTTTAACTCCTTATTTTTTAGTACATTTTATTACATTAGTGTTTAATTTTTCAGTTCTCCACGTACTTAGTTTTATTGCATTTTAGATGGATCAAGGGACTAACGTGCTAATGGAAATACTACAAGGCCTTTGTATGTCAAAGAATCAGACCTATTTGTTTTGCCTTGCTGAATTTTCAGAAAACTAACTCCCTCAGCTTATATCAATTTGCAAGCACCTGTGTTTTTATTGCAGTAGGAGAAAATGTAGAGCCCTATCTATTTTTATCTTTGAAATCTGCATGTGGTGTTGAAAATTAACTATGCCTTAGAATGGTGGAACCATTATTACTCCAGATTCTCCATGCATTAAGGCATATTTCCAAAACATTTGATCAAAGGATTACAGACTTTTATGTCAGCTGTTTTGAAGCATATGAAGTACATAAAGTACATAAATCTTATGCACTTAAAAATACTTGAAATTTGTTTGGCATGTTCAGATAAACTCAAAAGATTTCTGGTTGACATTGCTATGGTATATTTGATATATATTATATTATATTATATTTGATATATTATAATCTCAATGATTTCTATTTTTTATGAAGTACTAATTGAAAGGAGTGATACCTTTAAGTATGATTTGTCTTAACCAGTTCCACTTAACAAGGTTTCCTGGAAGATGATTTGGATATATTAACACATTCCTATAAAAATGATAAAAATTCTGTGAGGGGAAAGAATACTTGGCATGCAATTGTACAATTATTAATGATACTTTATTAAATTTATTTATATATTGGTTGTATTCCTCAAAGGAGGCTTCTAGACAATGCCTGTGTTTTACCAACCCTGTTGAAAGAAAAGGAAAGGGGAAAAAAGGATCAAGAATAGGAAAATTACAGCTAAACTGCAACAGAAATCTACCTAAATCCTATTTAAAATGTATAACTTATTCTAAAGCTAAAACCAAATCAATTGTTAGATAATGCCTTCATAATCAATGAAGCTGGCAACCAATTCCATTGACTGGAAACTCCTATTTTTGATTATCAAAGTATAAGAGCCACAGTGGCACAGTGGTTAGAATGTTGTACTGCAGGCTACTTCTGCTGATTGCTGGCTGCCTGCAATTTGGTAGTTTGAATCTCACCAGGCTCAAGGCTGACTCAGCCTTCCATGCTTCTGAGGTTGGTAAAATGAGGATTCAGATTGTTGGCAGCAATATGCTCACTCTGTAAACCGCTTAGACAGGGCTGTAAAGCACTGTGAAGCGGCATATAAATCTAAATGCTATTGCTGCTATGCTATATGAAAATATTCCAGTGTATATTAGATGTTTTCCAGGTTGCCTCTACATTGCCAACTTTATTTATTTATTTATTTATTTATTTATTTATTTAATTAATTTGATTTGTCGATCATTTAAAAGATAATAGGTGTAAGTATATACATAGTTATGAATACATGAAATGGGTACATATAAGAAAACTAAAAGAGGACTTCCGGTTTGCCAGGCTTTGGCGACAGCAGGGATTCGCGATCCTGCACGATCCCTTCCTTGCTAGCAGTCTTGGTGCCTCCGATCCCGACGGGTCTGGAGGATAAGGCTGCCCTGTAGAGGCAGCTGAAGACAGGGGGGATCCAGATAGGAGTTTGGGGGTATCGCAGACCCCCTCCCCAGCTGGAAAAACCCCCTTTTCTCAAGGCGGTGGAGCGGCAGTCTGTAATGGCCGCCACAAAGAAGCCGGCAGCTGGACAAGACTGTGAAGGAAGAAGAAGGAGAAAGTTGTAAAGTGAAAGTTTTTTGGCTGAACCGGGACTTTTAAGATACATTTAATATCCTGAAAGCTGCGATCTTTTGGGTGATACATTGTTTCCAGTGGAGGTTTTTAAAGCGGCAAATGGAAGTGCTGAAAGGGAAAGTTACTCTCCCTCCCTTATGGAGTTAACAAATGGACACTGAAAAACCTGCTTTTTTATAGAAGGTAAAAATTTAAAGCTCTTTGTTACAAGTGGGAAGGGAGAGGACTGAAAAAAAAAAACTTATATTAAGATTTTGTTGGAGGAGATGCCTTGAAGATTTAGAGGCTAGAAGTTAACCACAATAAGGCTTTAAAATACAGATTGGGTTTTTTTTCTAACTGATATTACCCCAGGAAGAGAAACTGCAAAGGGAAGAACTTTGTGCTCTGTTTGGACTGTTTGATGACTCTGGGACTTTGGGGAACTGTTTTAAGTTTTGAAATATTTTGGTTGGTTTAACAAGAAGAAGAGGAAAAAGAAAAAGAAGAAGAAAAGGTTTATAATGGCTTTACCTCTTGATGAACTAAGAAAAGAATATGGAAAAACAAGGAAAGAAGGCAAGAACGCTGTGGGAGAAGCCTTTCGCTTTTTAGAAATGGCGCTTGCTATTTACCAGCAAACTCAACAACAGGTGGAGGAAGCAGAAGCAGAAGCAGAAGCAGAAGCAGAAGCAGAAGAAGCAGAAGCAGAAGCAGAAGAAGAAGAAGAAGAAGAAGGAGAAGGAGAAGGAGAAGGAGAAGGAGAAGGAGAAGGAGGAGAAGGAGAAGCCATTTCTAATGAATCAAAAAGTTTGATCAAGAAAGAAAAGAGAAAGAGAGGAAGGAAAAGGAAGGACTTAAGACCTAAAAAAACATCCAAGAAAGAGAAAAATAAGATGCAAAATCAATACAATGTTAGAAAGCAAAAGAAAAGAATACAACAGAGAGGGGAAGCTAAAAAGGCGGAGGTTAGGAGAGGAGGGGGTAAAAAGGCTAGGTGGGTTAAGAAACAAAGGGAAAAGGGGGGGGAGCCACAAAGGTATAAAACAAGATGGGAAAAAGCAAATTTTTTTAGGGATAAAGGGTAATGCATAATTTAAAAAAAAGATTCTGCAAAGTACATATGATAGTATTGTAGTATTTGTATTAGAAATAGAAAATTAGAATTTTATAAGATCTAATAAAAGATTAAAATATTAAAGTGTTTAATAATGTTAAATGTTTAATAATGATAGATTCTAAGTTTTAATAAAATATTAAAGGAAATGTTTAAAATATTTAGTTTAATTATGGAGTTTAATGGGCTATTGTGTTGATATTATAGATTTATTATTGCAGCATTTGTTTTTGAAATAGACAGTTGGAATGTTATAAGATTTAATAAATTAAAATATTAAAATGTTTAAGATTTAATGATAGATTTTAATATTTAATTATGTACTTAACTATTTTATAGACTTATTCTTTTTTTTTTCTTAAAATTTAGTAGGTAGAATGTACTAAGCAGAATCAGACTGGGATCTAAGTGTTATTTTAAATGTTAATCTAGGGGAACGATAGAAAGGCATCATACTCCGATTAGTGATTTCGGGAGAAATTTTCTTTTTTTTTATTATTGAGAATGAGATAAATGGTTAATTGGAAAAGAATGGACAAAAGATACAAGTATATTGATTTAAAGTAAGATGAAATATATAAAATAGAATTAAGAAGATTGAAAAGCGGGGAGGAGTTATATAGAAGATATAGAATGGTAAATAAGATAGGTAATGGTATATAAGATGAGCATGAATTTAATTGGAGTCCATACAAAGAGAGGTAATCTGGGGCCAAGCCACTTTCTAAAAAGAAGTTTTATGTTTTTGTGTTTTGTGTGTTTATGTTTGACTGAGAATTAATAAAACCTTGGAGGAATGTCAGATGAGAATAATTGTAAACAAGTCAGAGGGAAATATAAATATGATGACTATATAACAGATAAATATAGAAAAGAAATGTAATTGAATAATAGTAAAGAGAAATAATGAGAAATTTGTTAAAAGGTATTTATGTGTCCATATGGAAATGGGGTAAATTAGAATTATGCGGTATAAAATAATGTTTTATCTGTTTTGTAAAGATTCACAATGGAAAGAGATTTTATGTTTTTAATGTTTAATAATGTTTTGTTTGTCTTTAAAATTAATAAAATTTGTTTAAAAAAAAAAAAGAAAACTAAAAGAAACAATAGGACATGGACGGTAGGCATGTTGGTGCATTTATGCACGCCCTCTACAGACCTCTTGGAAAAGGGGTGAGGTCAATAGTAGACAGTCTAAGGTTAAAGTTTGTGGGGTTTGGGGAAGAAACCACAGAGTCAGCTAGAGTATTCCAGACATTGACCACTCTGTTGCTGAAGTTGTATTTTCTGCAATCAAATTTGGTGCGATTAACCTTGAGTTTGTATCTATTGTGTGCTCTTGTGTTGTTATGGTTGAAGCTGAACTATTCATTGACAGGTAAGTCATTGCAATGTATGATTTTATATACCATACTTAGATCAGACCGAAGACGGCGCAATTCAAGGTTTTCTAGGTCTAGAATTTCAAGTCTGGTGGCATAAGGTATTCTGCAACGAGTAGAGGAGTGGAGAACTCTTCTTGTGAAATATTTCTGGACTTTCTCAAGTGTGTTAATATCAGATACATAATGTGGGTTCCAGACTGATGAGCTGTATTAGAATATTGGTCTAGCAAATGTTTTGTATGCTCTAGTTAGTAGTGTGATATTACCAGAGGAAAAGCTATGTAGGATTAGGTTAACAACTCTTAATACCTTTTTGGCTATGTAGTTACAGTGGGCTCTAGCACTTAGATCATTAGAGATGAGTTTTCCAAGGTCCTTTACAGAGTTTGGATCATCAACAAGGTCTTGACTATTCAGCTTGTATTTTATTTTCTGATTATTTTTGCCAGTATGTAAGACAGAGCATTTAGTTGTTGAGATTTGAAGTTGCCATTTGTTTGACCATTCTGATACATAGTCAAGATCTTTTTGAAGGGTAGCAGTATTGTCTGTGGTATTGAACAGCTTTACATCATCAGTGAAGAGAACACAGTTGCTCTTAATATGATCACAGAGGTCATTTATGTAGAGTATAAAGAGTATTGGTCCTAGAACACTGCCTTGGGGCACACCACTATTGACAGGTACAGAATTTGATAGGACGCTCCCAATTTTGACTATTCTAAAAGGAGTGAAGCAAGCTTGCTCCCCACTTTTTCAATTCTGACATCAGATCCATAAACCAAACTCTAGAAAAGATTGAATTAGGTGATAAATTTATTTTGGTTTTCTTATATGCAGATGAATCAGCCTTTCTCTTCACAACTCAAATGGCCCTGCAGTGGCATTTTCAGGCTGTTATATTATACTGTGGAAATATTACTTACTGACATCATTTATCCTAAGATACAGGGAGTGATCTTCACCAAAAGACTTGCTGAACACATTCAGTATTGGATAATAAAATGCATGACTAGTGAACAACCTAATATCATTCAGTATCAGTGAATAATTTTTCAATCTTCCAAAATTTGGAAGAGACAGTGGAAAGATGAAAAGATGGACAGTGGAAACTCTGAGTAGGATGATAGGGCTGTGTTTGTTTGTTTTTCTGGGAAAATGGATGCATTTCCAAATAAAACTCTTCCTTTAAGGATGCCAATAGGAGCAATATTTTTTGAAAAATACTATATTAAAGGTTAAAACTGAATTGCAGCATGCTGGCTTCTTCTTTTAAAAACAAAAGATACAGTAAATAAACAGCTTTGGTAGAACCAATAGCCCGAAGGGCATCAAATAATTTCTGCAGGCATTTATGTATCTGGCAGTTCTCTGTGGCTGCTTGTCTTATCCTAATTATGTATCAATGTCAAAATACTTTTTGGGATGATGTTGTGAATTCGGAGTTTTTCTGAGTTCAGTGGTGTAGATAACTTTAGGTTCCATATTTAATAGTCTTGTGGGAATCAGTCAATGAAACAAAATGACATTAAATTCAGGCAACACAAAGGCAAAGAACTTCTCTGCACCTTGCTTATATTACTTTTAAAGATCATCACACAGATTCAAAGGCAGTAAGCCTAACAGTAAGCTGTTAGCCATGAGAGCTAAATGGAACTTACATTTTCAGAAGTAGTCTGTCTCTAAGGGACCGTTGTTACATAGCAAACATCAAGGGAGAGGTTTGACTTCAGTTTTCCAGATGGCAGCATCTAACTCATTTTAGTTGACCTCAGAAAAAGTAAGCTGCTTTGTACTTGAATGGAAGTCAAGGCAGTAGTCTAGACTGGGAAATTTCCCTCTCCCCCCACTATAAATTCAAAAGAAGGAAAGGCAAACTACTTCAGTGTTGCAAAGAAAACACCATGGACATGCACATGATCAAAACCTTAGACTGTCTACTATTGACCTCACCCCTTTCATAAGAGGTCTGTAGGGGGCGTGCATAAGCACACCAATGTGCCTACCGTCCCTGTCCGATTGTTTCTTTTTTATTTTTCTTATATGTATCCATGTATTCATAACTATGTTTTTACTTATACCTATTATCTTGTAAGCAATTGACAAAAATAAATAAATAAATAAACAAAAGAAACAAAAGAGACGTTATCTTTTATTTTCCTTTGTGTATTTCCCATAATATCTGGCTGGTCACTATGGGAAACTCTAGCATACCAACCCAAAAGCAACTGTTTGTATTTTCATATTATCTCATGGTACAGGAAAGATGAGATGCTGTATCTTTATGAATGATGAAAGATATTGTATCTTTGATGAAAGACAGAAAGAACGAATGACTAACAGTTGGAATAGAATGGACTTATCAGACAATAGAAAGTACAGAAAGGTAAAAACATTACAAATTCAAAATTAGTAGTATCAAGATCTGTATTGCTTATGTAATATAATTTCTGTTCTTTTCCCATGAGATTAGGAAAAGATGGACACTATCTATTTCTAAAGCTCTAGAAAGCAGGACATGAAATAATGGATGGAAAACTAATCATGAAGAGAACCAACCTAAAACAAATGAGATATTTCCTGACAGTTAGAACAATTAACCAGTGGAACAACTTGCCTCCAGAAGTTGTGAATGCTCCAACACTGGAAGTTTTTAAGAAGAGATTGAACAGCAATTTGTCTGGAATGTATAAGGTCTCCTGCTTGAACAGAGTATTGGACTAGAACAGGGGTTACCAACCTTTTGGACCTCAGGGACCACCAAACTCATAATTTTAAATCCCGGGGACCACTAATATGAATTTTCACTGACGTTGGCTTGCTGATGTTGGTGGGAGAGAGAGAGAGAGAGAGAGAGAGAGAGAGATAATCTAACCTTTCGCTCTCCCTCTCCCTCCCCCTCCCACCACCTCTCTCTCTCTCACACACACAGACACACAGAAACACAGACACACAGACACACAAAGGCAGGGGTGGGATTCAAATTTCTTAACAATTGGTTCTGTGGGCTTGTCCTAATTTATAGGTGTGGCTTGGTAGTCATGTGACTGGCTGGGCATGGCTTGTATGTAAATATAAACATTTATGTAAATATTGATTTTTTTTTATAAAAAAGAGCAACTTTTACCCAAAATCAAGCAAAACAGGCAGGCAGATTGAGTTGCTCACAGAATCACAGATTCACTTAGAGATCTATGGTTCTACCATTGGCTATCTGAGTGTCACATAAAATTTGCTAACAAGCAAACTCACAAAATTAACTCACAACACACCATGTATGGAAATATTGATTTTTTTTAACAAATAAAAGAGCAACTGTTACTCAAAATCAGGCAAAACAGGCAGACAGATCGAGTTGCTCACAGAATCACAGAGTCACTTAGAGATTTATGATTCTTCCATCGGCTGCCTGCACTGAATAGAAGCTTCAGTCCTAAGGAAGGTTCAGCTCTGCTTAAAAGCAGAACCGAAGATCTAAAGATTAGCTAGAAAACAAGAAATTCAAGGTTTCCTGCTTTCTACCTAATATAAATCTCCTGGAACAGCAGAACAGCTGATGGTTGGGGAAAAAAAGAGAAAAAATAGCAACTTAGTAGGCAAGTTTGCCAGGTAAGGAGTGAGTGGGCAGGGAAGCAGGCCGTGTGGGTGGCACAGCCTTGTGTTTCCATGCAGCCTGGATTAATTGCTTTGGGGGGATGCTCTGGGGGTGACATTTCTCTGGGGACCACCAAAAAATTTTCACGGACTACCAGTGGGCCATGGCCCACTGGTTGGCGATCACTGGATTAGAAGACCTCTAAGATCCTCTCCAACTCTGTTATTCTATTATTGTTATTGATTTATGGACATTTTAAGTGACAGGTAAATTAATTTATACATTGTCTATAAGATACAGTTCTTCATAGAAGAAGCCAGAAATGATCAGGGACCTGTTCTACAATACTTGAGTCTGTCACCTCTATAACTGTCTGGTTTGGTTGTAAACCAACAAGACAGACACAGACTTCAGAGGATAATTAGAAAAAACAATTATTACCAATCTCCCTTCCATCGAGGACCTGTATACTACACGAGTCAAAAAGAGGGTTGTGGAAATATTTACAGACCCCTCACATCCTGGACATAAACAGTTTCAACTCCTACCCTCAAAATGATGCTATAGAGCAGTGCACACGAGAACAACTAGACACAAGGACAGTTTTTTTCCCCCCAAATGCCATCACTCTGCTAAAAATAATTCCCTCAACACTGTTCAACTATTTACAAAATCTGCACTACTATTACCGTTAAGCTTCTCATTGCTCCTTATCACCTATCCCTTCCCACTTGTGACTCTATGACTGGAGCTTTGTTGCTTGTATCCTAACGATTTAATATTGACTGTTTCCTAGTATGATTTGATTGCTTATTGTACCCTATGGCTATTATTAAGTGTTCTACCTTATGATTCTTGACGAATGTATCTTTTCTTTTATGTACACTGAGAGCATTTGCATCAAAACAAATTCTTTGTCCAATCACACTTGGCCAATAAAGAATTTTATTCTATTCTATTCTCTGAGTATCCTGTTTAATGGATCTTTTACTAAAGGGTTTGAACGTTATAAAAGCCAATTCACACCACAGAGTAAATTCATTGGCTCTAATTAGGCAGTGAATTAACTCTGTCTCTAGCCATGCCTATGCTTATATTGATGGCTCACTTTTGGTCCTACACGCATGCCAATGGGCATACATCTTCTAGTCTCTCAGTTGATAATCTGTGCTCTGCCTCTGCCAAACCAAATTGTCTTTTCCCATCATTTAAAAGTGGCACGTGTCAATCACAAGCAGAGCTACTAAAACCCAGCAACTGCCTGCGATTATGTTTCACATTGCACAGTGATTGACACTGCTCCCTTTTCCGTTCAGCTGGATTCCAAATGTAGCAGCCAGACAGGTTGTTTTGTCAGCTGCCCCTTTGGTGATAGCCAGGCCATGCGGCTGCTTCTTTACCCTCTGAGCAGGGACTCTGGACGCTGCAGGGTTCCCTCCACAGCCTCTTTGCTTGACAGACTGTGGGAGTTGGCACATCGCTGGGCCTCCAGACTCAGTGATTCAGTATAGCCACAAGCTGCTGGTGCCCCTGACATCTTTCCTCCTTCCACCTTCTGCCAACAATATCTGAGATTTCAGTGTGATCAATGTAATTTCCCTGAGGAGGGGAAGGAGGCATGGAAGGGAAAACATGTCTGGCTTCACAAGTATTTGCAACAATCTCTCCCCGCCCCCTCTCCGTCTCTCTCCCTCCCTTTCCCTCGGCGGTTAAGTTGAAAGTGATTGTTTCAGTCTGGTCTGGCTGTCACATCTTTTCATCAACAAGCAAAAACGAAGTGAAATACTCTTCACATTCACTTTCACCAAATCCCTTCTTTCCAAACTCAAAGAGGGACACTGTCAAGACACTAGTCTAATTCAGACATTCACCTGAAAATACAGAGAGAGGACAGAAGGGAGTTCCTCCTCCTTTTTCCAGCAGATATAAAGAGGAGCCATACTACTAATCCTCAGAAGGCAGTTTGGGTTTTTTCTGCTTTTCATGGGTCCTGAATCATATGGAAAGCCATACTGAAGGAGACGTGAGCATAGATTTTCAGTCTTCTTGAAGCTAGGCAGTTGGAGCAAGACAAGAATAGACTGGGGTGCCTAACCCCATTGTCTCTCCATTTTGAGCTCACCACACTTTCAGGAAAAAGACTGAACAGAATGACTTTGAATAGTTGATTGAGGAGGTTCTCTTATTTAAAGTTTGGCTTCTTTTTTTTTTTTTTTTAGTCAAGGAATGTTTCCAGCTTATGTTTCTCCCAGCCAGACAAGGAAATTCTGAGAAGGGATGAAATAAAGAGGAATCTGCTCCCCGCCTCCCCAATGCTTCTGAACTGCAGTTCCTTGCAAGTCAAAAGGAGGATGCTGGGACTTGCAGTTCTCCAAAATGTGGGTTGCCTAGGTTCTCCACCATCCTAGGTCATCCACTGATTATCAGTAGTGTTCTTTCCATTCATTATTTTCAATATCTTCCAAGGTGCTAAATTGTCTCTACCCTACAAACATAGTTTAATATGCCTTATTCTACCCCTTTTTACATCACAACAGCAACAGAAAAAAACAGAGAAGAGCAAAGACAGTTGTCAGGATAATTTTCAGGAAGTGAGCTCATTCAGTGAAGAAATAAGAAAAGCCATCAGTTTGGAGTTTGGCAGTGAAATTCAGCAAGAGGAAGAGGCAAGTCATCAGAGACCTGAATGCTCAACTATGTGTAATGAGATCTTCTCTGGAAGAGTTGATTGTAAAAGTATGATCTGACAGCTGATGATAGCCCGTTGTGGGCGAATGAATGACTGCTTCCTGATGATCAAGTAATGATGTTATTAGGGTCATAAGTTGACAAATCAACAATCAGTTTTGGTAAATTATGTGAATGTGTCTGATTTCACTCCATAATTAAATATCTCTTTCACAGTACACTAAAACCCCTTTCTTGAACTCTAGCTCAAAGAACACTTATAATAGTTGCACCTGAAATGCACAAATCTAGAGGAGACAGACAGATAGACAGACAGACAGACTTGCTGCCATCTAATGTTCATTATGCTGACTGATTAAAAAAACCATACTTGGAATACTCTGACCAGTTTTGCTTGCTATGATACAAAAAAGTTACTGAAAATTAGGTAGAGAAGAACAACAAAAATAGCAAGGGGCCTGGAGGTCAAATCCTAAGAAGAAGAGTAAAGAGAACTGGATATATTTAGCCTAAAGAAGTCTAAGAGGAGATATGTTAATAGTCTTCCAATACTTGAAGAGCTATCACAGGGAGAATGCGAATTTACTCTCCCTAGTGCCTGAGAATAGGACATGAACTAATTCTATTCAATTTTTTAGTCCAGCTTGAATTATCTTTAATTCAAGGCAGTGAAACATACTTAATACCCCATCCACCTTCTATTTTTTTCACTCTTGTGAGGTGGCCAGGCTGAGAGAGAGTGACTGGCCCATCTGGTGTAGAGCTTCTTGGTGAAAGTCTTCTGGTCGCCTCTGGCAGCCGTTTAGGGTGGACAGGTACTCTTGCTTCCAATGGTTCAAAGGGGTGTTGTCAAGCATTTGAACTGAATGTTGGGAAGACATCTGCCCTTGTAGAGCCTATTCGTGAAAGTCTGGTGGTCGCTGGCGGCCTTTTAGGATGGACCGGCATTCTTGTTTTCGATGGAGCTAAAGGGCGTTGGAAGGCTGTCAGAATGAATGGTGCGAAGGCATCTGCCTGGGTTGGGGCCTGCATCCGATCGACATAGACAATTCCTGAGATTCCCCAACCCAGGTCTGTTTTGAAGGCATAGGGTGAGTATCTCGGGCCTCTTACTACTTCAGTGTACGCTAAAGCTTCAGGGGCATGTAGACCCAGCAAGAGCAAAATCTTGGCTTCAGGATCTAAGGTGGGAAAGTGATGAGCCATATGCTTCAGGTGAGGTATGTTGCTAGCTACCTCTGGTGTTGCGATGTGGCTGCGGTCATCTGGTATCCCATCCCATTCCAACAAGGGCAGCAGTAGGAACTGGGAACTTCCATCTAATGACTCTATACAGAGTCCAGTAGCTCTCCTACCTGCTGTGCGTCTTGGTGCAGTGCACGTTGATATCGTGAAGTGCACTTCTTCCTTCTGAACATCAAAGAGGTTGAAGAATGCAGACCTGGCTAGTGAGCAATTGCTCTGAGGATTCAGTATTACATTACATCTTCACTGCTTCTTCTGGGTGTCCATCGGGGTAGACTTTGAGCGAGGGGCTGGTGTGTTATTGCACACTGTCATGCAATTGACAGTCACCACTGACTCCGATTATGCTGTTGTGGCGCGCTGAGGCGCATAGTGTGCTTTCGCAGCATGCTGAGGCTCCTTGTTCAAAGGAGGGTTAGGAGTTGTCTGCTGTGGTGGTTCAGAGTCTGCATGCAGAGCAGTTGGGTGCTCGTTGCTGTTGCATAGATGGCATTGCACCTTGGCTGTGCAGTCTTTGGGCGCATGTTTAGAAGATTCGCAACACTTGTAGCAGAATCTGAACTCCCATAACAAATCTTTCCTTTGTTCCAGGGATTTCTTTGCAAACACTTGACAAGTGTTCAGCGAGTGTCGAGTGTTATGTAAAGGACAAAATTCGACTCTCTGTGTTGTAGGAGACTCAAGTTGGGTTGCTTCTGATGAGTTAGTAGCCAAACTCTTTGTGTTGGAAGAGTCGACCTCAGTCTTATGGACAACCATGAAGGGTTTTCCCCTTGCAGTGTGCATAGGTCCTGTGGACAATATATAGTTGCTGTTGTATCTTTTTTCATTCAGAGGACTAACAGCCCTGAGTCCACAGATCCAGGGGTTGTTGCACAATGTTGCCTGGTGGGCCACGAATTCTTCAAGAAGGGTAAAGGGTATACCTTTTTGGTGACCCTTGGCCATGAAGGCCTCAGACAACTGGATCCACTGTTCAATTAGTACCTGCGGTAGTTTCGAATGATTTTGTTTTGCATTTCGGCACGGTCAAGACAAGTGAGTCCCAGTAAGTCAGGATCCCGTTGTGCCGCTCTCAACTGTATAAGTATATTAGAGAGGTCGCTGACCAGATGAGGCTTATTGATAGGAATTTTAGGTAATCTATTGAGACTATCCAAGAGCGTTGATTCTACTTCTGTGGGAGCACCGTACTGTTTGTGAAGTCTTTTCCATGTCAACCATAGGGCAGCGTCTGGGTCATCTAAGTGGGAGGCATAAAGTGCCTTCATTGCTTTGGCAGACCGTGGCCCTAGCCACACTGTCAAGTATACAAGTACTTCATCGGGCTTCAGGCATGCTGCCTGAATGGTGCACAGGAAAATTCTCTTCCATAGCAGATATTCTCCACCTGGCTCGTCAGAGAATTTGTATACACCATTAGTGGCCAAATTTAGCTTTCCTCTCCTTATTGGCAACTCTCTCATCACAGCGATGAGAGTTTATTATCTTTCTACTGTTCTGCTTATTACTCTCTGGATGGGTATAAAGCAGACAGAGAAACTCCACAAAGCATCCATACAAAGTCTTTTTTATTGGTTCACCAGGCATCCTTATCAACTCACAGTTATGATGAGGTTCTTCTTAATGTCCAATCCTTTGCATATTTGCATTATTCTGTAGAAAGATAATAAATTCTCATCCCCATGATGATTGAAGCAGCTGCATGGTAATGGATTCAGGCAAGAGCAAGGGAGCCTCCCCCAACCCAACAAGGGTCAACTCAGCGACCAATCAGGACACAGACATGACCACAAGACATGGACCACATTTCTCAGGATACCCCAACTACATTTACCATGATGCACTCCCCCAAGGGGACAGCTCCCAACTCCCAACCAACCACCCCAAATCCCATTAACTCTAAACTGTCTGGATAGCACATTAGACCTTACTACAGATTAAGGGTTTGCAGTAGATTGCCCAAAAATGAAAATTAAAAAAAAAACCTTCTACAATTAGAAAAAGTTTGTAATTATCTATAGCCCTAGAGCACAAAGTAGAGTAGAGTAGAAAATAGAATAGAATAGAATAGAATAGAATAGAATAGAGCAGAGCAGAGCAGAGCAGAGCAGAGCAGAGCAGAGCAGAACAGAACAGAACAGAACAGAACAGAATAGAATAGAATAGAATAGAATAGAATAACAGAGTTGGAAGGGATTTGGAGATCTTTTAGTCCAACCCCCTGCTTAGGCAGGAAACCCTATACTATTTCAGACAAATGGTTATCCAATATCTTCTTAAACGCTTCCAATCTTGGAGCATTCACAACTTCTGGAGTTGATTAATTGTTCTATCTGTCAGGAAATTTCTCCTTAATTCTAGGTTGCTTCTCTCCTTGATTAGTTTCCACCCATTGCTTCTTGTCCTGCCCTCAGGTGCTTTGGAGAATAGTTTCACTCCCTTTTCTTTATGGCAGCTCCTGAGATATTGGAACAATGCTATCATGTCACCTCCAGTCCTTCTTTTCATTAGACTAGACATACCCAATTCCAGCAACTGTTCTTTATATGTTTTAGCCTCCAATTCCTTAATCATCATCATCACCACCACCATCATCATCATCACCACCACCACCATCCTCATCTGTACACTATTTCCTGCCATTTTATACATGTTAGAAATAACATTTGGAATATCAGCATTGGCAAAACTTGCTTGGAAACATTACCAAAATGATGGTTTCCTTCTAAACATCTTTGCTTCACAAAACATTTAACCTAATTATGTTAGTAATAGTTTTACTTCACCAAGATAAAAATGCATATAATTCTAAACAGTACCCTGCTTATATTCAATTGTAACTTTAAGTAATTGAAAGAGCGTAGGATAACAAGGAAAATGGAAATTGTAGTCATCTAAATAAGCCCACGGGGGTGGGGAATGAATTCAAGAAAAACAAATGTCATTTTGGTGCATACAATAGCTCTGACAGCAAGGAGGGAAGCAGGGAAACCAAAGATCCTTCTGTTTTCATTAACTAATCGCAGCTACCATTACTGTACTATTGTTCTGTTCCTTGCAGACACCCTCCTTACTAAATGGGAAAATATCCATTCAAAACATGAAGAAGGGAGCGGGGGGGGGACTATCCTGAAAGATGGACAGCTGGATCCACAGTTCAGAGCGATGCTCAGACAACAGGGGGTAATTTGTGCTCTGCATGAGTAACATCCCATTGCTCCAGCACAGTGGAGGCATCCATTAATCTGTAAAGAGATTGCACATGCAAAATCTGTTGTTGTTCCCTACCACTCTCAAACTCTGTTTACACCGAACCTTACCACAGCTCTGCAATGCTACTTTCTCCCTGTTATTTCTTGCTGCTGGTTGCACTGTTGTTACGTGTCATTGAAGAGAGTTTGTCCTGACACTCCCACCTGAATTTTTTCCTGCACATATAATGTAGGGGGCTAGTGTAAATCAATAAGAATGCTATGATGGCCACAAGCCAATGGTTTCTTTGGAAAACTAGCTGCATGGAAGAATTGGCTCTTTTTGTAAAACCAATTTTTCTGTTTGAGAGTATGTGAGAGTGAAACAGTGTGTGTACTAGAATTTTATACAGAATATTCTTTTGCTGATGTCTAATATGAAAATGTTCCTGAATTAGAGTGGGATAGATCAAGAGATAGCCAAGTAAATTTCTCTTCATAGAGGTTCTGTCTGAGCTCTACCTCCTGCTACAGTTCTTTGTACCTAAAGCTGGTCCTAAGTGTTGCAGGATCCTTTGGCCTGAAACAGGATGAAGCATGAAAAGCTCTTTCTGACCAAGGCTTCCTGAGACACTAATAAACACAACAAAACCCCTTCATTTTAGTTCAACAACTGTGAATTATCGTCATTCACAGCCTGTAATGAGTCTCAACCAGTTATAAATAGTCCCATGGAAGTCTGCCAAAGTCCTTCAGAAGAAGTCTGATAAGAAGCACCTTTATCTTTCTTGAAGGGCTGCCAACAACTAAAGTACCAATTAGTCTTTCAAAACCAAATGGAGCACAAATTCACCATGGAGCTTTCAGATTCCAAACCTACCAGACTGAACAACTTTACTTCCTGCAAAGGTTTCTGTCCCTTTGCACTTCCTTTATATCTTATGGGAGGGGCAATCACCTCCCAGCCTTACTCCCAAGTCACCCCTTTTGCCTTAGGTGCCCTTGCTTTCTGGTAGCTCTGCGCAGACGCGCACTGGCAACAGGCTCCCCTTGTTCCTTTGTCTCGCTGCTGTCAAATTCTGGAGACTCCAGAGTCACCACATAACTCCCGGATGGCCCTGGCCCCATCTCTGTATCAGACCCAGGACCATCGTCCGAGTCCTCCCCAGATTGCTGGACTGGCCCATGTTCTTCCCCACTGTCCGATTCTGCTGCAGTCTCCGCAGGCAGCTGGCAGACCACAACAAAAGCATTGACACCTCAGAAAAATTCTATTATTTTCTGTTCTGTTCCGTTCTATTCTGTTCTGTTCTTACTCTACTCTATTTTCTATTCTTTGTATTGGTGCTCTTCAACTCATACAAACCCAACCTCGCACATAGAGTGGGATAGGTTGAGAGTTTGCCAAATAACTTTCACTTCATAGAGGTTCTGTCTGAGCTCTACTTTCTGCTACAGCTCTTTGTACCTAAAGCTGCTCCTAAGTGTTGCATAATCCTTTGGCCTGAAACAGGATGAAGCATGAAAAGCTGTTCTGACCAAGGCTTCCTGAGACACCAACAAACACAACAAATTTAGATCCCAACCACTGAGTCCTTCTTTTTCCAGCACCATTTCAGGTCAACCAAGATTCTCACAGAGTGATTGATTTCACAAGTACTTTGCCATTACAAGGCATAATACTGTATGCCCATAATTAAACAGTGACTATGTTTTCAAGAAATTTAGCACCTCTAACTTAAGACTAGTCTTTGCAAGTGAGACATCAATAAACAATATGAGAAGTTTATAATTGTATGGCTCCTATTCATTTAATAATAAGGAACAAAATCAATAACTGGGGGATGCTTCTTAAGTTGAGGATACTTTGGAAGTTCACCCTTTAGGTACTTTTTTGTGTCCTTCAGAAGGGTGAAGAGGTAACTTTTTTATTCATAGCAATGCTGCTGAGGAGGATGAGGAAACTAGAAGTTTTCCTCATCTTCCTCAGAAGAAGGTTCAAAATTTGAAAAGATATCTTGCATCATTAGAGACCCTTTTTGGATGAAATATAGACCATGTACCATTTCACAGGCTTTCGATACCTCTGACCTCTGGATCATTTATGTCTCTATTTTTTTCCCTGTGGCATGACAGACTACATGCCAATGTACAGACCAGAATTCCTTGCTATTGTGATTGATTGTTTACAGCTGTTCTAGCATTTCAGACATGGCAGCTGCTTTTCAGATGTCTTCAAGCTAGAAAGTCTTTAAAAGTGCTCATTTTACGGAGAACTGGAATGCTGACATAAAATAAGGGGGGGACTGATGGGGGGAAAACCATCAAAATTTAGGTCTAAAAGCTCTTCATTGATCTTAGTCTTAAGGGCAAAAGAAAATGTTTGGCTTATTTTATAAGCTAATTAGGTGTGAGAAAACCTATTTGGCATTTGCTAGGCATAAGCAAAAAAGAAAGTGATCACAGGCAGCATGCTCGATTATGAATCAATAAGAAGCGAGTGATTGGATTAGCTACTTGATCAATGCATTGTGCTAATATATTAACAAGCAAATTACCAAGCAGCTTAGAAAGTAGTCTGCTAACTATAATTGCATTACAAATGGCCATGATTTAATGATCCTTGAAATGCAAGAGGTGATTTATGCAGTCAAAAGACTGGAGGAGGGGAGAAGGGGAGGGAGGGGAAATGGTATGTCCTGCTTTCTGATTTCAAAAAGCAAATATTTTCCCTATCACTTAAGACACTCGAGACTTTCAAAAGCTTGGGATTTACACCTGCGAAAGATTGAAAAAGTGTTGCCTTGTTAATCAACCTGCCAGAACAGAATTGCAGAATAACAAAGTTGAAAGAGACCTTGGAGATCTTGTAGTCCAGGGGTGTCAAAACATGATTCCATGGAGGGCCACATCAAGGTTGTGTTTGACCACGAGGGGCCAGGATGGATATGGACAAGGTGGGCATGGCCAGCTCAACATCACTTGTGTTGGGGGCGCCTGTGGTGGCCTGAGCACTCTGCTAGCCAAAACAGGGCCCTGAGCTCTTTTTTCACCTGCAACGGCCTCCAGCAACCCTCTGCCAGTGAAAACAGAGCTCAGGAGGGCTGCCCTCAGCCCCCACGAGCTCCATTTTGCTGGCAGAGGCACTGGGAGCCAGTTCTTCACTGTTTCCAGGGTGGCCCCATGGGCCAGATCTAAGCACCCTGCAAGCCAGATCTGGCCACTGGGCCTTGAGTTTGACACCCCTGTTCTAGTCCAACCTCCCCTGTTCAAGGAGGAGATCCTGTATCATTCTGGACAAATAGCTGTCCAATCTTGTCTTGAAAACCTGCAGTGATGGAGCACTCGCAACTTCTGGAAGCAAACCGTCCCACTGCTTCTCCTTAATTCTAGTTGAATGTCTATTTAACAATCTTCCACCCATTACTTCTTGTCCTGCTTTCAGGTGCTTTGGAGATCTGGTTGACCCCCTTCTCTCTGTGAAAGCTCCTCAAATATTGAGAGAATGTTTGGCAAATATCAGTGTCCCACACACATATACTGTACCTTCCATATAGTCATTTAATAATACATTGTACAAAAATACAGATTGATTTTTTTTTACGAATTCCAATTGAAGACTAAAAAGGAAATTTATAAGTAATGGACATCAATTGTCTTCTTTTTCACATATATTTTCTCTACTTCAAAATCAAATGTGCTGCCATGTTGAAAAAAAGTTTCCAGAAATATATCAGAGCCTCAAGAGATCTACCGAGTCTACAATTTTAAGGGCTATGAACATTTTAAAGTTATAATAACCGCCTTATACATTTTCACTATGAAATATGCCTCCCGAGTAGCATATTAATGGGCATTTTATTGCCCTAGGCAGTTGAATTTACTTATTGTGCAATGTTAATCTAAGGCTTTTGAAAAATTGCACAGACAAATCAGCACTGGTAAATCTTATTGTGCTAAATACCTCCCATGGCCAACCGCCATTCATTCAGAGATGTACTATCCCTGAAAATGAGCAGAAGAGAGATAAAGAGAACAAAGATAGGGAAATCACAGTATCAGCACAAAAACACAATAGCCCTGTTGGATCAGACCAAAGGTTATCAAATTCAACAGCTGGTCCCCTTCAGTAGTCAAGTGTGGTAGATAAAACTGAGAAATACAAAATTAAGAAATGAAGTCAGTGACTCTCTGCTGCTGCTTCCCAGAAAATGGCATTCACAGACACACAGCTACTAATCCTAAATGCAGGTCAATATGAATTGTTAAAATATATATCTAGAGGTCAGAGTGAGAATATAAAAGTTGAGGTTCTTTAGCTGAATTCCAAAACAAAAGGTGAGATATAAAAGTTAAGAAATAATAAGAACATATGTTGCCAGGGTGCTTCAGTAGACATTGTTTACCTTAAAAAGCTTTTGACAAGTCTCTCATCAAACAGACTCAGTGAAACTTGGCAGTCAAGAGATAAGAGGTCTATAAGATCAGTAGCTGGTTAAAGAACAGAAGCAGTGAATGGGACTAAATTGACAATTCTCACACCTGAAGGATGTAAACACTCACAGTATTGTATTGGAACTGATCCTTTAATTCTATGTCTACTCTAAGGAGAAGAAGGACTAGACAGCTCTAGTCTTTCTCCTTGTTACACTAGACATAGAATTAAAGGATCAGGAAATTTTTAAGAAGAAGAAAATTGAAGACACAATAGTCTTCCAATACTTGAGAGGCTCTTGTGTGTGTGTTTGATTTATTCACCAAAACAGCAGAGGACAGGACAAGAAGTAATAGGTAGAAGATCATTAAAGAGTGATCTAATCTAGAACTAAGGAGAAATTTCCTGACAGTGAGAACAATTAATCAGTGGAATGGCTTGTGCCCAGAAATTGTGAGTTGTCCATGACTGGAGGTTTTGAAAAACTGATTGGACCGCAATTTGCCTGGAATGGTATGAGGTCTACTCCTTGACTAGGTATCTGCAAAATCCATTCCAACCCTATATGTTCTATATATTCATTTATAAGTCACACCTGTTACCTGTAGTCACACCTGAGTAATAAGAGGTCATTTTGCTGACTTATGTTATTATTACTTAAAGTAAGCTGAAGCTTAAAATAGGACAGTCAATAGAACCCAAATGTTCTTTCCAGAATAAGCGCTTACCCATTAAAATAGCCTAATAGCAGATCAAATGGAGGTAAAGAGAAAGGTTTCCCCTGTTAGTCCAATTCCAGGGGTCAGTGATCATCTAGGTATCCCCTGTCCAGACATGTCCAATTCTAAGGGTCAGTAATCAACCTGAGAGCTTCTCTGGAAAGTTGTATTCTCAAAAGATAGTATCTTAGTACTAACCGACTAAAAGTCAAGAATTCTGATTACTTTATCTCACTAATCAATTTTACCAGTTTAATGTTCTAATAAATCGATACTTTTAGGCTGCCCACCGTGAAGCCGTTTTCTGAACAGGGAAATTCTCATGGCAATCTCTTCTTTGACATATTCTCAAACTGTCAAACTGACTCCAAAATTTCTTCCCTAATATATGCTGTTATGGATTCAAATGCTAACAAAACATGGTCTAAGATACCTTTCTTTCTTTGACGTCACTGTAATCAGGACTAGAAATCATAGCAACATTCTGTCATTACACCAGGCTTATGTGTTTTCTTTCCTTTTACATGAACAGACATAATTGGCCAGAGTCACAATTCTAAAAATTTAATTAATTTTATACTACACTTTACATACATACATACATACATACATACATACATACATGTAGGAAAAAGTTTAACAGAAGACCTGCATATAAAAAATGGAAAAAAAAGAATGGAAATGTTCTGGATATATTATTAATAAAAACATGTAACTTTTAACAGAAATTCAAGCTTTATTGAATGGCTCACCAGAATTCAGAAAGGTTTACTGTACAAAGCCTAGACTATATATTATTTGGCTAGGGGAAAAAGCTTATCTTACATGAAGAACATATAAACATATAAACATATAAAATGTTTGTTATGTAATACTCATAAATTTTCTGGTAAGTTTAGATAAGCTTCCATATGATTAAAAAAACCTTCTAGTTTAATAGATACAAATAAGTAATTTATAGATATAATTCAATTATGTAAATTGTATGAAACTAGAATATAGAATAAAAAGTACAATACTATTGAAGGAAACAGCAATGTTCAGAGTTGTAAAGTGATTGTCCAATCATTTATTAAAACTTGAGTTTGTACCATTCTTTACCTTATATGTAACATAATTTTATTTGTGCCAAGAGATTATGTAGAAATATATCACTACAAATGTTACTTAAAAGGCATATACAATTTTTTATATATCATGTTATGGTCTGGAATATTGTTCTCTGTGGCCTAGGCTCAACTCAATTGTTCAAAAATGGAATGATAATGATGAAATTGAAGCATGTTATACTGCTTAAATAGACTTTGCGCATTTCTTTAAATAATATTTAATCTTATGGAGCTAATTAATTATATATAAAAGCCTTCAATTAATACCTGCAAATATCTAAAAAGAATTGTGTTTTTGTAATTGTGAGGATTAGTTCCTATATTTCATTTTAAAAAGATATAATTTTATTGTATTTGTTAGATTTACATCCTACTTTCCTTTTAACCACTCAAGGCAGATTGTATAGGATCTTCTTTTAATATCCACAACAGCAGCCCTGTGATTGCAGTATGATAGATAGTCAGACTTTTTCTTTTCTTTTTTTAATATATATTTATTATGTTTTAGCAATGGTGATAAAATACAAAACAGAAAACCCCCCCTCAGAAAAAACATGTATCCAACAGTAACAAGAACAACATAAAAAAAATGTGTACACAAAAAGAGAAAAAAATGACCCAATCATCAAATAAGTCTAACATTAAACATAGGAGAAAAAATCCACTCTGGCTAGATGCAGAAAATAAAAATAAAAAGACTAGTCAGACTTTTTCGATGAATTTCTATGAATTATGGTCTTCTTGGTCTTAGTCAAACATCTTAACCATTAAATCACAATGGCTGTTTTAATTTATGCAAACTAAAATAATTATATTTAATATTAAATAATATTGTCAACACCAGGGTTTTTTTTTTACTTAAGTACCAATTATGTAAATGTGTTGCCCCAGAAAACAGGAACTCAGTTCTAAAGTATGTGACTTGCATCATCCCAATATTGATTGAGATACTGGAAATGGTAGATTAGCTACTATGGAAGACTACAGTGTATCCCATTGGTGCTACTGAAGTCCTGGATTTATACTGCTTATACTTAAACTGCTCAGAATGCAATGAGAGCTTTCCTTGACTACAGGGTACAACATATAAAGTATGAATGGAATTCTGATAGTAGAAAAATAAGAGGAAGAAAGGAAGGGAAGGAGGGATGCGCATTTATAACTCAAAGAAATAAAGAGATGTTGTAATGCTAATAATTTAGTATGATAAGTAATTCAAAAAACATTACTGAACTTTGTAAATTAAAAGAAGGAACAAATCTTTCCTTGAACACACGATTAACATGTTATCCTATATTTCTCCAAAGAGACTTAATTCAGAAGTAGGAACAAATAACTTTCTGTCCCATACAAATACATTGTTGCACTTATATAAAATAGGTGGTAAGAGAGGCAGAACAGATGATTTAGGAGCAATTCTTCAGGAGGCCAAATGTATATAAGAGAGTCTCCTTTCCATATACTTGACAGGTTTAAAAACATCATTATCTCTAGACAGATCATGCTGAGCTCGATATTTTGATTCAAAATAAATAAACCCATTATATCATTATTTTACTGCATATGACAGCCCCACCCTAAAACCATGGTTTCTTCTTTCTCCATATCCCAAGATTTCCTAAATATTGGGATAGGTCTCTAGGAAACTTATCCTATCCTCAAAATAAAGAGGTACCAATAAAGTCACTTTTGTAATTGGTAAGATTCCTATAAAATAATCTAATACTATAGGAGACCCCAACTTAAACTTCCTATATTTTTATTCTAAAGTAATTGATGAGATGAATTCCTAGGTCTTTTGGGTCCAACTTCATTAGAAATATAATGATATGATATATGATATGATAATTGGGTAGCACCTGAAGATGTTTTGGAGATGATCAGGGCCAGCAGCTTAAGTAAAAAAAAGAAGAATGTAAAACTCAAGCAACTGAATTCATGAAGATTTCAAATTTTGAAATTAGATGTGTGTGTGTGTGTGTGTGTGTGTGTATACACACACATTGCATACATAACCTTTGTAGGTGAATAAAACAAAGAGAAGTGGAAGTAAGATCATAAACACTGTCACGGTTTCACTTAGTGAATACTTTGCTTACAAGCAAGTTTCCCATGCTGATTATGGTCACTAAATGAAGAGTATCTGTATAAGAGAGATAATTATTTGTAGAAAGTAGGGTGATGACTTTTAGAATTTTTATTTCCCCACAGATTTCTCAGCAGACAATGGTGTGTCATTAAAAATGCTAATATGGTCATCAAGTTGCCATCATCGTGTTTTAGTTTATCCTTTGAAAATTAATGTTTTGCATTCTGTGAAAATAATCAGAGTTTTTAACTGAGGATGGCAAAATCTGATAATACAAACAATGCAGCTTTCAGTGTTAAGGCATATGTAGTAAAGGTCATTGATTCATGTTCTGAGGCAAATAACACATCACGTAGAGATTTTGTTTTTAGATACAGGAAGAAGTCAATACCCATGTTTCGATTATCCTATTCCAGAAGTAATTAGTTGGTAACTTGTATATTCTAATAAATGTATCATTTGATAGATAATGAATAACACTGGACAATGATCATAAAGCCTGGATTTGTCAGCATGAGGGGTTTCACTGCAGGAGAGCTCTCTGTGGCTTTCATTATTTTGACAGCCAATGGTTGTTGCTATAGAAACTATATTGTTAGCAAAAGACAGATGATAAATAAGATAAAGCTAGCAAAGGGAAAGATACCAGGCCTATACAGTTGTAAACCCAATAGGGTTGTCATAACATTTAATTGCTGATCAGTGATTTATTGTTGTTCTATGTAAGATGCTGAATCAGAAATGCTAACAGTAAGAATATCATAATGTCATATTGCTTTAAAGAATCGAGATCTTTGAACCACCCATATAGTTAAAATCAGGAATTTGAGGCCTTCTCCATTCCAAATTGAAAGGTAAAACATCCCATCCTTAATTCTGCCACTGGGGGACACTGTGGCAGTTTTTTCGGATGCTGTTGATCTGCTTCATATTTGTTGGGCTTAATTGCCAAGGTGCATCCATGTTACTGCTACTCTGAAAGACACAAGTATGGCTGGCAAGGCTGGCATTAATTCAGTATATAAAATTCGTGATCTGCTCCCTGAGTGGGAAAATGCCCTATGTGAAATTGTTTCACTTTACAAAAAGCAATGATCAGTTGATCAGCAGTTTCATGTCTGTAATCAAATGTTTCTGAAAGGAAACTGGAGCTTCCCAATCTCCTTTTCCAGTTATAACCATTTCAACAGCACTAAAGTCCATATCTGAATGGCTTTTTGATCAATGTGATGCAAAAGGAAGGACTTGGTTTGGGAAATAATTAGTAATCTAAAATCTATAACAAGACCTGATTTTAACCAAAAGAATTGTACTATTTTTATAATGAAATCCAAGAGCCCTTATTTTATATCTTTTGCATCTGTGGCTGGAATTGTCTCCTTTACAGCATCAACAAGAAGTTGAATTCTATAATGAGTAGTAGGCATTTGTGTTGAAACTTCTACTGCTATTGGAAATAAAACCCACGAGATACTAGTTATTACAGAAGGAATGCATTGTGATGAATGGTACCTTGAGAAGGCAGAAAAGATCATATTTATTAGACTTCATTTACCAAGACACAGACTGATACTATGCATAAAAGGACATATATATTTAGAAATCCTGTCATAAGAAGAAAAAAGTATCAGATTTGCAACACCAGGTTCATAATTTGGAGAGCAAATTGTGAAGAATGTTGAGCTCAGATAAGCAAGTATTGATAACAATAATACTTGGATCTTCTTTCTTAAGAAAATCCTCTTATGGCTGCAGTCAAGCTATCCTGCACTGAATTTTGCTATGTATATAAAGCTGAATCAGAGTGATACAGTCCAGAAGGAATAGCAAAAGTTCTGAAAAGAAAATATGAAAATGTCATAGCAATGTAACACAAGTCACTAATTGAAGTATGTGCTTGAAATTCTCTGCAAATTTGCTTATGGGTTGAATTCATCAATATCAGTCTGCTGCTGTCAGAAGAAGGCACTTTGAGGAGACTATTCCATAAAAGGGCACTCATTCTTGTTTCAAACTGCTTTGGTCAAGAATGCTGGAGCATCTGTTGGAAAAGGTTCATGAACTTCTTAAGATATGCTAGGTTTTTACAGGCAACATTAGCTTTTAGAAATAAACACACTGTCAGTAAACATTCTGCTAGCTCCATTCAGTTGCCCAGACTCCACCCGCAAGGGATTATGGGATCATTAAAAGAAAAAGCTTTTAGAGATCATGATTATAATCCCATACTTTGACTTTAGCTGTGATCATCTCAAAACAAATTGCAAACCCGTAGACAAGATTTTAAAGGTAAGATTTGTTCTTGGTATGCTCCGTTCCATTTAATCGCTCAGCCACATATACTACTAGAGAAAATAGAATATAAGCCATGGCAATATCAAAATAATGTCATGAAGTAATGACATGATAATCGGAATAATGCAATGAGTGACAAATATACCATGCCTTGGAAAGGGTAGAAATTCCCTTCATGTAATCCATTCTCTCACTTGAAGCAATAACAGAAGTTTCAGGTTCATTCTTGATTCGGAGAAGAGTGGTCAGACAAATGGATTTAGATTTGGGAATTTCAACTCTTAAAAGTAGTTTACATTCTTCATTCTGTCCCCTGCAACTGCCAGCCAATATTTTTTTTTATCATGCCAGAATGTTTCATGGTTATGCTGTTATATCCCAGATCCTAAAAAATCAACCCCTCAGTACAGGCTGAGCTGTCAGCATGTCAACACACTGAATAGTAACAGTAGCATGGTTCACAAGGGTTTTACAAATGCAGATGGACCATTTGCTTGCAGGGAACCTGGGCCTACCAGTGTGGGCCCAAGTTGTATTTGCAACTTGCAGATGACATTCAGATAAGAAAGATATTCTCCCTCTGCCCACAATTGGCGCAGTTGTCTTTTTGTATGTGTGATTTTGAATCATTCCAATCCAAATTAAGCATTTCTCCCCCTCAAAATATTATTTTCTCTTAAAATCAAATAAATACATAGATACCTGTGGAGCCAAACTGATTAATAATGAAACTGTTTTTTCACTTGAAATTCTTTTTGTACCAAGGTGATTTGTGTCTCGAATAACAGGTGGCAATTCTGAAAAAATTTCTGAAAAAAAAAAGTATTATTTTGAAGGTGTGTTGTTGTTTTTTAATCACCAAAAAGACCTCTCTCTGCTGTCTTGAGGCATTGTGATTTCTGTGGTTCTTTTCCTTCTGAGCTGTTCAATTAGTTGGAAATCTTTCTCTGATGGACTGAAGCAGCTTGAGTGAACGCCTGAGCGCACAACCAATTAGGCTCATTTGAAGTTGCAGAATTGCCTTCTTGGGTGCTAAACCCCCATGTCAAACACTGGGTCTAAGATCATTTGTACTACAAAATGAGATTGACAGTGCAGCTGCAACAGGGGGCATGCCTGCTGGACGACTTAATTGTGGAGACTGAAGGGCCATCATGAACTGGCGTGTGGAGATTGCAGCACCACTGCTGCATTACAAATGCTCTTTATTAACAGGGATCTGTAATCAATGAGCTCAGGCTTTTTGCCAGAGCCTCCAAATCAGACAGGCAGCCCTCCTTACGAGGAGGAGGAGGAGGAGGAGGAGCCACAAGTCCGACTCATTGACGGTAAGGCTAAGTACTGAAACTGGCCTAGGTACTGGCCTTATACCAGGTACTAGATAGTCAGCAAAAAGTATCCAGCTTTTTGCTGAGTCGATAGACTTCTTCGAGAAGTACATGATGATTGGAAACTCTAGATTTCACATGAATATCAATTAGCTCAGGTGTTCAGCTGACAATCTACCTGCAGCAATCTTGAAACACCAGCCAGAGAGAAATATTCACCACAAAAAACCTAAGCTTGATTCTCTAAAGTGTATTTCTATTCAATCCGAGTATTATCTGTCTTGTGTCTGTCTGTCTGTCTCTCTGTCTGTCTGTCTGTCTCTCTGTCTCTCTGTCTCTCTATCTATGTCATTTCATCTAAATGCTTTGTAAATGAAATATTCCTTAAAATTAAATATTTTATAAAATTGATTCCAAGATACTTTTTAGTAGTTTTATTATAAATATTTGGCTTTCATTTGATATCCTGTTGCAAAAAGCTTATATTAGCTTTCTATATTTTTATATAGCTTCTCCATAAAACTGCAGTTAAATGGGCATTGCTCAGTACTTCTATTTTTGATGTACTTACATAGGTGCTCATATCTCTTTTCCAATGCATATTCCCTGCTATGCTGCTACAGCAATTCATGGAATGAAAATTTGGAAAGATCAGAAGGAGGTACTTTTGCATCATCAATGGGAATATCCATTGAGTAACTTTATTGTTGGCTGTTGGAAATAAATAATCATTCCTGTCTTCCAAAGATTGGAAAGTTTTGGCTCCAAGATTGAATCACAATTTCCTAGGAACCAATACAAACTTTGCTGAAGTTTGTCCCAATATCCATAATCAAGTAATTGTAATCAGGGTAAATAAGAACATTTCATGATGCCTGATATCAATCCCAAATTACCAGAGTTTGACATTTTTATATAAGTCTCTTCTTAGCAATGTATCTGTGTTGGGAAAAAATGTACTTTGTGATGCAAAACACACCTGCAGTTCAGACCTTTGCAGGTGTACTCCCATAGAGGTTCCGTTGTGTTCAGTGGGCTTTATTTTCATCAGCTGATGCAATTGGAAACTGTTTAATTTTGAGCTTGCCATAGTAATATTTCACTGAAAAAAAATTGAAATAATTTGAAACAGGCCCATCCTGAGGTTGTTTCCTATGAATGGGACACTTGGAATAACTTCATTCGAAATGACCAAAGTTATGTTTCAAGTCTAGACCCGAATCATTATTTAGCATACCTGCATTTTGTTTGAAGCTTGGAACAATGTTGCATATTCCTAACATATCAAATGAAGGTCTATTTAAATAGACCTTAAGTTAATGTATTTACAAGAAAAATCTTCACTTCAGTGCTCTAGTTTAAAGAAATTATGGATTTTTTTTAAAAAAAAAAACAGGATTGCCTGTTAGGTATTCATTAATGCAATCTTGTAATGTCTATTGCAAAGCGCATGCCATATTGCTAAGTGTGCTGTATTGTGTACACTTACTTGGAAATAATAGCATTCAACTCATTGCTGGTGTTTCATCTCTTTAGAACGGGGCTATCAAACTCAAGGCCCGTGGGCCAGATGTGCTGCCTACGCCCCAGCCTGGTTTAGCAAAGAGGGGGGAAGTCCCAATACGTCATGTGACACCGCCATGATGACACAATTTTGATACCCCTGCTTTTGAAGGAAAACAAGACTGCTGTTCTCTTATACCAATAAGGGAACTAAAACGCAGTTAGAAGACATTATATTCAAGAAGCATTGTTTCTAAACTGGGAGAAGATAAAAAAGCAATATCATTTAAAAATTCCACTATGGTTATCTACTATTGAAGCTTTTTCCTACCCAATAATATATAAAAAGGAACAAACAGTTAGATATGGTGAGATATTGAATGAAAAGGGTGAACTTAAATCTATGCAAGTGTTGGAAGAACAAGGTGTAAAAATGAATTGGTTTTCATATTTGCAAATACAATCTAGATTTGATAAAGATGTTAAAACAGAAGGTATCTATGATAAGTTGACTGTTTAGATAAAATTTTGACAGGTACTGGTGAAAAAGTAATCAAAAAACTTTATGGACGTTTGCTAGTTTAAATTAGAGGAAGAACAAGTAAAAGAAACAATGACTGAGTGGGGGAAAATTTTGGATATGGGATTGACTTAGATAAATGGCAAAAATTGTGGTCTCAAAATTATAAAATGATAATGTCAACTGCGTATAAAGAAAATTTGTATAGGATGTTTTACAGGTGGCACTTACCCCCAACGAGAATTGCCAGGATGTTCAAGGATAAATCGGATAAATGTTGGAAATGTCATCATACCTGGTTCATATTACCACATGTGGTGGACATGCTCGGATGCAAAAAGATATTGGACTATAATACACACATGGTTGGAAAAAATGACAAAACAACACATAAACTTTAAACCTGAGATATTTTTATTGGGAATTATACCGGAAATATATTGTAAAAAATTGAAATATTTGATTGTAAATGTTTTAACAGCGGCTAGAATTGTATTTGCTAAGAATTGGAAAAATGAAAAAATACCTATGCAGGAGGAAATTATTAAGAAAATCATGGACTGTGGCAAAATGAGTAAATTGACATTTGAAATTAGAGAACAAGAGGATAAACAATTATATATGATATGGGATTTATTTTATCAATGGTTAGATAAAAGGACATGGTAAAGAAATAGATTAATAAGCCTTACAATAAAAGTTAATAGATTGATATAGAATATACAGTACAAAATATATAACCATTGGACGAATGTATAAGATTAAATCATAATAAAAATTAGAATATCTTGTATAAAATGATGGAAAAATAGTTTAGTCAAATGAATGTTTAATAATTGATATTACATAAACATAAGCTAGATTGATAAGGTGAAAATTTATATAACTTGTGAGTAATGGTAAAAAAAAGGATAGCACAAAAGATTATAACCAACTGACACACTGTATGTATATAATTGAAAGAGGGTTTTATGTTTTTATGTTTTGTTCGTATGTTTGTTGTAAAAATAAAACTTTATTTTTTTTAAAAAAAGACTGCTGTTCTCAAATCATACAGCTGAAAATTACCAGGGCTAGGAAGTCAAGTGATGGTACAGAATTGTTATTCATCTTTCCTTTTTCCTTTCTATTGTGATTATTTATTTCTAGTTTATGAGTATGTGAATACTTGGACAACGAGATACCCTCTTCCCTACAAACCAAGGTTAAAGGGGAGGAGTCTGGTCAGGACCTTTTCTCTCTTTGGGAAGTTGAGTTATAGCAGAAAGAAATACTACATAACTAAGTAAGCATTTAAGAAAATGTAAAGAATTACAACAATTTATGCAATACTCTTTTAGTATTTATTATAACATATATGTGTTTTGTATGTGCATGTATATTTTTATTTATTTTTATTTATTTATTTTGTCAAGCAATTATTAGATAACAGGTAGAAGTATAAACATGGTTATGAATACATGAAATGGATATGAATAAAAAAGAAAGAAACAATAGGACAGGGACGGTAGGCATGTTGGTGTGCTTATGTATGGTATATGTACTTAGAGAGAGGTGAACTAAGGGAAAAATGACTTTCTTTTTATGACATGAAATATGATGGACTAAACTGTTGTAGAACATTGAAAAGTTCAGCAAATAGCAGTTCTATTCTATGGTCTTTCCATTAAACAGATTATCCCCAGTTAGAGAACTTGGTCTGTTTATTCTAGCAAGTTGACTTTGTCTAGAAACTCCATAAAATTGCTGCAATTTCTCAAACACTATGAAACATTAAATTCTATACTTGCTTGTGTAGAGAGTAAATTGTTGAGCCCATGGGATCTTCCTTTTGAATAGATAGGTTTAGTCTACAAATGTACTCATTTGTCATTATACAACATCTTGTGGCCTTCTTTTGGCCATTGGAAAGAATGTAAACAGTAAAAAATAATAAAGAGAATAATATAAGTAGTAAAAAAAATAAAATAGAGTGATAAAACAAATATAACCAAAGTACATCTGACTATTTTGAGAAACCCTTTGTGTTTTTCATACGTTTGCGTAAGAAAAGATAGCTACAGGGGCTTGAGATCTCAAGATTAAACATCCAAATCTCTAGCTGGAATAACTAGAGCTATTCAATAGAGAATACCAAAGAGTAAGCTAGTCCAAAACCAGAGGGACAGCATTCATGGAAAAGTCAGGGTTTGGACCCAGCTGGGTAAAGTAGCTGACCAATCCAGGGAGATTGGAAATATGGGGTAATCTCTTTACTTCCAGATAAATATACAGAAGTCCAGCTTTCAGGTGACTTTCTAATTGGGATTGAAAGATGCAAAATCTTGATTAGGGACCAGTTAATCTCCCCTCCCCCATTAATGGACTCATGCTTCACATATAAAATGATAATTTAAAAAAAAAAACCATTTGTACTATTCTTTTTGTTCCCATACACTTAAAAACATGTTGCTGTTATTAGTAATGAAAAGAAATATTCCACAACGTATAGGCACTGCCATCTTATGCATTTATTCAAACGTAAATCCCACTGAGCTTAGCATGTTTATTTCCAGATAAATGTATACAGCACCGCAGCTCTCCTGTGTAAAATGCCGTTCAGTACTCATCTTGTTCATTGCTGTAATATCCCTATGAAGTAATTTATTAGAATTATTTTGCAGATTGTTTAGGAATGTAATAATATTGACTGTAACAACCTGGTGAAGTAGTTCAATAATCTCTTTTTTACAGATTGTTTATGAATGTTTTGGGATATAATGAACATTAGTAGAATTGTTGGTTAGTACTCTAGGGCCTTCCAGGCACATGTTCAAATTCTGTCTCATAAGAAATACTATAAAGGCTAATAGAAATGCCGAGATTAAATATCTCTAGCTTATTTCTGTTACGCTCAAGATATTCAGTTGGTCAGCTTTCAGCTGAAGATTTATTCTCAGCTTTCTGCAAGCTTCAGAGGTGAACTAAAGTGCCCTGATGTATTTGAAAACATATAAAAGCTGGGATAGCTGAGATACTTAAGAATATCAACCATCAGGGGAAAAGAAAATAATTAGCAATGCAGAGGCAGAAAAGCTCAAGGAACAAAAATTGCTCTCATTTTGGGTTCACTTTCCATTTACTGCTCCTAGTTGAAAACAATTATGGTTATTTGTAGTTGTACTTGCATTCAATGAACCATTTTCTATTGTGGGAAGAAGCCATAAATGAACTTCTTGCTAGAGTTTAATACATGTGCAATAACAGTTGGGTCAATACAACCAATCCCTTTCTCTGTTTTTGGATTATTGTACTAATCCAGGATAATTCAGACCACTCTAGCCATCACTTTGCATTACAATGAGATCACAATTACCTGCTTAAGGAACACCGTTACCAATGCCATACACAGTGTACACTAACCGAGGAATATCAGTGAAACAATTTGCACAATGTTGCAGTAAAAATGGTCGCAGGCAAGCTCAAAGCTGGATGTGGCTGTGGTCTTATAACAATTGCATCAGGTGATTTATGGGTCTCAATGCCACTGGTTTGGAACACTAGCATTTCTCCTAGTGCATTCTTTTACTGCCTTTACAATACCAATAAAAAACAGAAAGGGATTGATGAGTCAATTGTCTGATGAACCTAGAATATGAGAGTCACATTTCTGCTCAAACAGAACAAAACAATTTATTTCCTCGTCAATTTTCCACAATGAAACAAGGCAATAAATTGGTATTAACAAGAAAAGAGCAGGATGGTGGAAGAGTAATTACCTAGTTGCCAGAATGCTGTGAAATCATGATAACATGCACCTAATAACGTATTTTGCAAATTTAGCCATTCAGCTGCTTTATTTAGAGGTGCCTGATCAGTGTGTAAACCTAGGCAATAGGGACCTTGTAAGGCAGTCGAACCAACAAAAATATTTACTGCCTTATATACATTATATGCTTACTTTTTAAAAATAGGCACACTCATACTTCAAATGGTCTGGACACTTATTCAATAACCTACCTACTTATTTACTACTGATATCCATCATATATAATGGCCATTCATCATATACGGTTAAACATTTCTACGTCTTTATAAGTGGTGGTGAGACTTATGTATGTATGCCTAATGCTTGCTTTGTACATTATGTACAAAATGCCTTGATTGACAATTCGTTGAATATAATCAAAGATACAATCTCACAAGGGCCATCCCATTCATGTTGTGCTATTAAATGTGTAATATGAAAAGGGAAGAAGACACCTGGATTGTCCTGTAAAGACAGACAAAGAAAGCTGAATATGACTGGAAAAATATACTTCAAGTAGCAGATAGTGAAAGAATAGTGAACAAAAAGTAATAAGGAAAGGAAAGAGCACACATTTTATGTGTAGCTTTCACTTATGCTTCTGAAGAGATTGTATTAGTCATCTTCTCCCTGTAATTAAATTCTTCTGGCAGTTAGAAAAACCTGTAACTCGTGATGGCTTCTGACTCTTGGGTTTCCTCTTGAAATCTGAGAGATTACTGGTGCTGATTTTGTTATGATGATGGAAGATCTGACAGCAGGTCCTTTTCCTTGGAAAATCCCTTAACCCAGCATGAAAGCTACTTAGTGCAATAAACAACAGTGTGCAAACTATTTTTGCAGGTGAATTCTCCCACTGGTGGCCCACCCATAAATCATATGGCAAGGGAAATAACTAGAATTAGAAAGGGAGGAGGAATGAATTTTACATAGAGCCCCCTACTGTTGAAAGGTCATCAACCTGCAGAGACCAACTGCATATTAGAATTTATTAGCACAGCATTTCTTACTTAGGCTAGCAGGAAGCATAAAACCTAAGCATCTGAACAGTTAAAGAACTGTCCTTTACAGAATTTGAGTGCATAAGGAAGAAGAAACATGGGATCGCTAGAACTGTGAGCCACAATATCCATTCTTTTCTTTTTTTTTAATGTTGCTATTTCTATAATAAGGATCATACATAGAAGCATGTGGGTATGTCTTAAAGTGATTCAGATGCTCCACAAATGTTATAATGTACTCCAATACGAACAATCTGATTCTTTCATAAAATTCAACCACCAAATGTTCTGCTCAGTAAACATGGTTTCAATTCATGTAACAGTAAGTGAGCCATTCCATTTTAATGACTTTTGATCCTATAATCCTTGTGGGAGCTCAGAGGTGAGCTGACAATTTGTAGAGCTTTTCTACCCTGAACCTTACTGGCGTTCTTTTGAAGCTAAAGTGCATACTATTATCAGCAGTGAATCCAAATGACTGAACTGGTATGAAACATATATATGCATAAAACAAATAAAACAACAAAAAAGATGTCCAAAGATATTCCTTAAGATACATTGACTTGTCTGATATCTTAAACTAATTTCCCTTGTTTCTAGGTCTGCCTTGAGCTAAAAAAAACCAATTTTTCTTATTTCAGCACACACATACCATAATAGCACCAAAATGAAATGTCATAAAGAGATTCATGTTTTGGAGACATATTCAGAGTTCAGCTAAAGTATTTAAAGATATTTGTGATTTGGTTCTCAACACATTGATCTAAAAATAGGTTATGAGTCACAAGTCTTGCTGAAGGTTGAGCAATGTCTATCAACAGGCTATTTCTTCAAATGGAATATTATTCTGCATACAAATGCTTAGAATCGTAATCATGCATTCTGATGTGATATATTCTAATGATGATTAAATGGGAGTATAGTCTTTCTGTTTCATGGAATGCTGTTAAATGGGCTGATATACTAACAGTGGCATTTTACTCCTGCCCTAGATTTGACCAAATAGTTCTATTGATGTTGTTGCCTAAGATTCCTTTGCTCCATGCATAATATTCTGCAGCATTACTAGTATAGGGCAGAAGCACAGATGGCCAGTTGATTCTACATTTATTCTTCTGCTTCTGAAATCATTTTATGGAAGGGCTGCCTGGCTGCTGATTTGGACTCTCTTGCCAGAGATAAAACACTATGGCTGTCCATGTGGTGCTTCAGCTGTCATGACTTAAAAGAATTGAGCTGTGTGACCTTAATTCTTGAGCACTCACTAACTTGGTTACAAGTTCATTTCAATTGTGAAGCTCACTTCCAAGTGTATCAGAGATTAAATCAGCTGAAATCTAAATATTTTGGTTTAGGAGGTTGTGGATCATACTGTACATCTGTTCATGCCAGTTCAAATGGTCTTTCTTTATTGAGTGATTTTTGTTGAGCTGCCCACAGAAATCTTAACATCTTACTTCTCAATTACAAGGCAAAACAATTATCATGTCAGATACTTTGAAACTCTGAGGTCACCTGTGTGATTTAAATATTGATTATTGTCCTGGTTATTATTAGTTGCATTTAATTTCTTGACATTTGGTTGGCCAGGACTAGCTATACAACAATCATATTTTAAAGTACAGATTGGGCCACATACTTGTTTCAATGCTGCCAAACTCCTGAAATACACACATATACATACACACAGAAAGATTAAACATGTAGTTAAAACAAAGCAGGGTGCTCTTTTGAGAATATATGGAAATCAGAGCCAGAAAATCAATTCATTTAACTGAAAGGGTTTGCAGGCAGTGTCTGTACAGTGAATGTACAAACAGGAACTATCATAAGAATAATAAATAGTCAAAGTGGCTTATTATGGCACAACTTTATGAGTTCCATCTGTCACAAAATATGAATCTACCTTTGATCTGAATACTGTCTAACAAGTGTTAATCATATTCTTGACTAATTCACGACCCCAATGTGTTGCCATGGTTCTTTTCATTCATTCAGTTCCATATATCTCTGTATATCTATGTATCTATCTGTCTGTCTGTCTGTCTGTCTCTAACCCCGCTTCTCTCTCCCTACCTCTTTCTCTCCACATACAAATACATTTATATTCATATTCATATACATATTCATATACATATATACATATATACATATTTGTTTGTTTTCTGAGGTTTTCGCGGGGACCAAATCAAATTTCTCGCCAAACAACTACAGCCCTATGCAGAATCCATCAACTCACATGTAAGAAACTCATTCCAGTTCATTGAGATCATAAAGAAACAAAACTTACAGCCCAGTGACCTACTAGTGAGCTTCGATGTCATATCCCCCTTTACCCAAGTGCCTATAAAAGAAGCCTTGACAGCCATCCAAAACAAATACAACCCCCCCCAAGCACATCCTAGATCTGACCAACCACTGCCTATCCAATACATACTTCACCTACAATGGACAAAAATACAAACAAATAGAAGGAGCACCCATGGGATCACCCCTCTCACCTGTCATCGCAAACCTCTACATGGAACACTTTGAAACACATGCTCTAGAAAAATATGATCACAAACCCAAACTCTGGCTCAGATACGTAGATGACACCTTCATAATCTGGCCACACAGGAAAGAAAAACTGAACAACTTCCTCACACACCTCAACAGCCTACACCCAAAAATACAATTCACCATGGAAACAGAAGCCAACAACCAACTTCCCTTCCTAGATGTCTTAGTATACAAAAAATCCAATGGTTCCTTAGGACAGTGGTCCCCAACCTTTTTTGTGCCATGGCCTGGTCCCGGCATCACAAAATCATCTGCGGCCTGGTCCCAGCATCAGCACGCATGGCAAGGCGAGCCGAGCGACCGGCCAGCCAGCCGTCCCCCGCTCCTCCCCACCACCTTCAACTCCTCCTTTGTACCTGTGTCGATGGGCTTCATGACGGCTTTGGGACGGTCACTTGGCTCGCCTTGCCATGCATGCTGAAAGAATCCTCACACCTTCATTTTGTTTGAAGCCCCCCCCCCTCAATGAAACTAAGGCACGAGGATTCTTTCAGCACCCAAACACCGCTTTCTACCCGGAAAAGCTCACCGGAGCACTTTTTTATCAAAACAAGATGGCGGTGCCCAGCAAACCGGCAGCCCGGTAGAAATTGTTCCACGGACCGGTACCGGCCTGGGGACTGGTGGTTGGGGACCCCTGCCTTAGGACACACCATCTACCAGAAGAAAACACATACAAACAGCTATCTACACGCATTCTTACACCACCACCCAGCACAGGTCAATTCCGTAGCCGAGACACTCATCTCCAGAACAAAATTCTTAGCCGACGAACAACACCTAAAAATTGAACTACACACTCTCACTAAGGTACTAACAGCCAATGGATTCCAAAGAAAGAAGATTACCCACCTAATCCAAAATCTAAGACAGAGAACAAGAGAATGGCATAGCCCTCCTCCCATATATAAAAGGCGCTACAGACAAAATCAGCAAGATCCTCCAAAAACACAACATTAAGACAGCATTCTGCACAAACAGAAAAATATCCACCATCCTAAGAAACCCTAAAGACAGAATCAAGTTAAAAACCAAGGAGTATACGAAATCCCATGCACCGCCTGCCCCAACACATACATCGGACAAACCAACAGAAGAATAAGTGCACGCATTGAAGAACACAAGACCTCAATCAAAAAAGAAGAACCGACCTCTTCCCTGGTCCAGCACCTCAAAGCCACAGAACATGAGATTGACTTTAAAAATACCAGAACTATCACCAAAACTCAACAACACTTCAACAACAGAATAATCAGAGAAGCCATAGAGATAGAAAAATGCCCATACAGCATGAATAAATGAGATGATACCTCCCACCTACCAGCCATTTGGAAACCCACCCTCATTAACAAACAAGTACCTAACATGAAGAATGACACCAGACCCACACCCATGAAGGCCACACAAGATGCTACCACCACACTTCCACGTAGAAAGCAGATTCACACCCACACAGATGATGAGACACGACCACGGACCAGAAGCCGTACAGCAGCTGCATCACTACCTGCTTCAAACCCCTCTAACCCATACATGAAGTGAACTGACGCCCAACATGAAGATGTGGCACGACCACGAACATGAAGCCAAAGAACAGGATCACAGCTCACCAGCTCAAATCCCCCAACAATTAAGACTAACCTGAACACAGCCAAGCCCCCACCTGAACAGAACACACCCCCAGCCAATCAGAACACAGCCAACCCACCCAACCAATCAGATCACAGCCAGGCCCCCAACCAATAAAACACACCCCCACCCAATCAGAACACAGCCAAGCCCCCACCCAGTCAAGTCGCACTCCCACTGGCAGTTAAAAGAAAAAACAACTGCAAGTTCACATTACTCCAAGAAGCACAAAGCCGAAGATACAAGCCTGAAGATGATGAATAAGATTTCGTCAAAACGTCACCAAAATACTTCCAATCTTACGCAGGAGAAAACCCGAATAACCAAAGACCCACATACAAATACCCGCAAGAACCTCAGAAAACACACACGCACACACATACACATATATGTGTGTGTGTGTGTGTGTGTGTGTAGGTCTAGGTGTGTTCAAGTCTTTTCCCGTGTAAGATTAAGAGTATCTTGGCGACGTTTCGGCGAGGTCCCACTCGCCATCCTCAGGCTGGTGCTATCGGCTTTGTGCCAGTGCAAGCAGTGTGTGATTGGAGCTGCCGTCTCTCTATAAATACTGTTGGTGGGGGCTGGTGTGCTGGGCTGGTTGGCTGCGCTGCTGCCTCTTGATTGGTTGATGGAGTTGATGTTGGTATAATGGGCTGTGTGATGGCCTTGTGAGTTTTGTTGTGGAGATATCCTCGATCTTGTGCTGTAATCTCCTGGGTTGTTTGTTTTGTAGTGATCTTTTTTTCATTAGCCTCCTGTGTTTTAATGGCTTGGGTAATGGGTTGTGTGATGGGCTTGCGAGTTCTTTTGTTGTGGTGTCTTGGGTCCTGCATTGTAATCTCCTGGGTTGTTTGTGTTTTGATCTCTTTTCCATTAGCCTCCTGTGTAGTAACAGCTTGGGTAATGGGTTGTGTGATGACCTTGTGAGATTTATTGCTGTGGTATCCTTGGTCTTGCGCTTTGATATCCTGGTTCATTTGCTGTGCTGCAACTTCTTGAGTTCTTGTGGTGTAATTTCCTGAGTTTTCTGATGTGATGTCCTGAGCGGGTGGCTGTGATGTAGCATTCTGGGTTTTAGTCTGGCTTCAAGTTTGGGGTCTGGGTCTGTGTTCTTGGCGTGTGTCAGCTTGTTTGGTTTTGGGGTCAGGGGATGCAACAGCTGGTGAAGCAGCCGTGGTCTGTTTTCTGGATGGTGGTTGTCCTTTGTTTATAGGATGGGCTTGGGCCTGGGTCTGATGAGGGGGATTGGCGGTGGTGTCCCATGTTGTTTTGGGTCTGATGTTGGTTTTCGTAGCTGGGACTCATTTGTTGGTTAGGGCTAGCTTCCAATATTAATGCAATATCAGGGGTTTTCAATTCAATGTATAGAATGTGAAGGATGTGTGTTTGTGTTTATTTTCATAGTTATATACTGAAAATGGTATTTAATTTCATTGTACGAGGTGCAATGACAATAAACTAAACTAAACTAAACTTGCATTTGCATGCTTTTGAAGTGCTAGATTTGCAGGACTGAACATATGAAACCCTTAGACAAAATGCTATCATTTCAGATATGACAAATTGCTTCCACTTTTCAAATTATTATTTTATCTACTATATGTTTCATGCAATTGCTGATTGAAATAAGAACCATTGTGATATTGATGATGCTTGGAAAACTGTTCCCACCAAAAGCTAATTGACACGGTCTACAAAAATCACTTGTCTCCTGAAATTACCACTTCATGCGCCCTGCCTGTAACTTATATTCTAGCCCTAAAAGGGCAATGTTAACAAATCTAACAAGGCAGCCCTGTATAAATGGATGTGTTTGTATAAGTAACTTATTCAAACTCTTATGTAGACATCTGTCAACAGGCTATGGGCTTCCTTACCATGGATTGGGGTATTTCAACAAAAGACATCAGAAATAAGGAAAGATTAATGCCAAGAAATTTCCACTTAAAAGTATTGTTTGCTGTATGCTAATTTATTTTATTTTCATAGATTATAATCAGTGGCAGGAGTATTGTAAAGGTCTTTGAATGATTATCATTAATTAAATAATCTTTGCAAGAAGTCAGATTATAAAAGAAAATTTATAAATTTAGGCATCCCAGGATTACACTCTGACTGGGAATTATTGAAGTTGAAGTCAAATAGTTTGAAAAGGCACAGGTTCTGGAAAGGTTGGGTTATAACTTATACTGATGTATCTTAATAAGGAGACTTACTGTTTGTATCTTTCTTTTGGGGATGGTTGAATATTAGAATCCAAGAGTGAAAGCAAAATGTATAGGTCATCAAATGCAATTTCTTTTTCATCAAAGAAACCATTATCTTCTCAATTGTCTTAACAGATTCTCCAGTAATGAAAATTAACAGATAACAGAATCAGAGTTGGAAGGGACCTTTTAGGTCATCTAGTCCAACCCCCCGCCAAAGCAGGAAACCCTACACCATTTCTGACAAATGGCAGTCCAATCTCTTCTTGAAAGTCTCAAGTGATGGTGCTCCCACAACTTCAGAAGGCAAGCTGTTCCATTGGTTGATTGTTCTTACTGCCAGAAAGTTTCTCCTTATTTCCAGGTTAAATCTCTCCTTGTTCAGTTTCCATCCATTATTCCTTGTCTGGCCTTCATGTGCTTTAGAAAATAGCTTGACCCCTTCCTCTTTGTGGCAGCCCCTCAAATATTGGAAGACCGCTATCATGTTTCCCCTGGTCCTTTTCTTCACTAGACTAGCCATGCCCAGTTCCTGTATCCGTTTTTCATATGTTTTTGTCTCCAGTCCCCGAATCATCCTGGTTGCTCTTCTCTGTACTTTTTCTAGAGTCTCAACATCTTTTTATAGTGTGGTGACCAAAACTGGATGCAGTACTCTATGTTATATTATATCATATAATACAACAAATGTTGTTTTATATTATTAATTCTGGTTTTCTGGCTGAGTTTGCATTTTTTTAAAATTTCCAAGTGTCAAAATGCACTACAGAGTAAATGTTTTTTTCTTTTAACAGGATTGAAACTTTTTTTAAAAGTTTCAGCTGTATTTTCATGTTTTTAACACTATGTGCCAGTAGTATATATGTCCCAAGTATACATAACTTGGATTTTTCTTGATCTTGTTCCAGGAAGAAAACTATAGGTTTGCAATAAACTAGGAACTGCTACTTAACTTCTATGAAGTATGAATGTTTCATAAAACTGACCTGTTTTTTGTAGACCATCTTTTTAAAACTTGGATGCTCTTCAGAAATGTGAAATTCAACTCTAGAAATCTCAGCAATTGCCATGCAGTCTGGGGAAATCTGGGAGTAGAAATCTAAAAATTGAAGGGCCCAGGTTCAGAAAACTATGCAAAGCAATCCAGTAAAGATCGTTCAAAGATAGCAATAGCACTTAGACTTATATACTGCTTCACAATGCTTTACAGCCCTCTCTATAAACGGTTTACAGAGTCAGCATATTGCCCCCAACAATCTGGGTCCTCATTTTACCCACCTCAGAAGGATGGAAGACTGAGTCAACCTTGAGCCTGGTGAGATTTGAACTGCCAAATTACAGTCAGTCGGCAATCAGCAGAAGTAGCCTGCAGTACTATACTCTAACCACTGTGCAATCACAGCTCAAAGATGAATTTGCTCCATTCCCAAACTGAAATAGAAAATAAGTTCTCTAATGGAAAAAAAAAAAGCATGAGTAAAATAGTATCAATTAGAATCAACCTCAATGGTTTAAAGTAATCCCTACATCGTCCTGCAACAATAAATAAATGTTTCAGTTAAACAGATGAAAATGGCCAAATATCATCCTGGGATATCATAAAACTTGAGGAAGGTATTTTAATAATTTTCTTTGTTCTCTCTTCTGTCTCTCAACTGTTTTGCAAGTACTGTATGTATTTGGGTTCACTGGAGCAATATTAAATCTTTCATAATATTTCCACGTAACTAGAAAAGTTTTATGCAAAAGGTTCCTTCTAGAGGAAATTATGTAGTGCTATTGATTATCTGCCATTGTGATGCATTGCTGATTCCTTTTGGGGGATCAATTATCTTTTTGTTTGTTTGTTTAGTTGAAACAGTTGCTTGGAACCAGAAGAACCAGAGTATCCTACCACCCAAGTCCCACTAAAATGATCATTCATAAATTGCATGAGAATCATGCTTAGGAGATGGCAGACTAGGCTTGTTTCCTTTACACTTTAAATCAATAAATCAAATCCCCTAAAGAAAAATATTTAAGCAGGAATGACAGATTTAAGAATACAAATAAAGCTAACACAATCAATACACTACCAACTACTGGAATCAGACAATATTTTAAAGAAAGGTGGGGCAGAGAACTATTCTGAATGTGTATTTCCTTAGCAAATTATTCTCCAGAATCTTCCTAATTTTTATTTTGTCAGGAAATGCTTGAGGTTCTACTGTAATTGAGCATACTTGGAGGGCTCCAATTTGAGAGGGCAGGTGTATGAAGGCTCTAGAAATGCTCCCTTAATTTAACAGTACTTTAAAAAAATACTGGCTATCTGCAATTATATGTTAGATGTATACTTATTATTTAGATGTGTTTTAGAGAATGTTTCTGATTTGGTCTACAGGAATTCAGAAACAGACTCATATTTTGTATAAAAAAGAACTCAGGTAATCAGGATAGGATGGAGAAACTTCTAATGGAAGCACTATATCAATGTAGATTAGAGGCAGATAGTCTACAAGTGTTTTAGATTGCAGACCCTATAAATAAGTATCTGACTTTGATTGATGTCAATTGAATTCCAAAACATCTGGAGGACACCGGGTTGTTCATATTTGATTTAGATGATGCTGAACCAAAGGTACACTTTTCTCACTCAATAAAATAAATGTGACTTCTCTGAAATAAATGGATCCAGAATAAATGGCCTGATCTAAGCAGTACATACACAGACACACACATATGTATTTTGCTTGCAGTCTTTTCCATCTAATTTGCTTAAGGAGACCAAGTGACTTAATTCACCAGATTTCTCTGGCCAAGAAATTTCTCCCTCAGCCAATAACATATGACCAGAGATAGCCTAAGCAATTAAACAAAACCACTGTTGAAGTTCTGACAATGAACAATTTCTCAATGAACAATTTCAATAAAAGTTGTGGCCCAGCTTGAATTTGTACAATCATGATGACCTAATAGGAACTTACTCATACCTGTTTCTTACTCATCCATACCCATTTTGTGTGGGAGGTGCTGGGGACAGAGACCAAATACTTTACCTAGAGAAGTTCTATTTTTGTGGTCATCTGTAGAATTTCATCTCCATTTCACTAGCAGGAAGAAATGTTTTAAAGCCTCCACTGATCTTTATGCTTGCACAAAATGGTGGTGAATCAGGAAGGAGATTAAATTTAGAGGGACAAAAACCATTCATCTCTATTCTTGTCCCTGACATTAGGCCTGAGTAGAGGGGGGGTTCAGCCCAATGATGGGATTCATATTTTTTTTTACTACCAGTTCTGTAAACGTGGCTTTGTGGGCGTGGCTTTGTGGATGTTGCAGGGGAAGGATACTGTAAAATCCCCAGTCTTTCCCTACCCACTAACCTGTTTTCCAGCTCTGTTCTCCTGTGTAGGACAACAAAAGAAGACCCAGCCAATCAGCTGGGACTAGGGGGGCAGATAATAGATGGGGGCAGGCAAGTCAGAGGTAGTATTCCAAACTACTCAAAATTTCCGCTACCAGTTCTCCAGAACTGGTTCAGCCAGTACATTGTTCCAGGGCCCATGGAGCTCAAAGAGAGCCCATGAAAGTGAAATTTTTTAAAAAAATTTTTACAAAACCAATTTTTTTAAAAGAACAACAGTGGGATGGTGTGTCAACCTGGATGCACCTGGGTAGGGGTGGGGGACAGTGGGGTTGGCTTGCAGCAAATCACTCCAAAGCTGGATCAAATCAACTCATTGGAGGGCAAACAGCAAGGAACAGACGTGGTATTCAGCAGGTTCCGACCCGTTCTGGAGAACCGGTAGCAGAAATTTTGAGTAGTTCGGAGAACTGGCAAATCCCACTTCTGACTGGACCCGCCCCCATCTGCCTCCCATTGAGTTCCAGCTGATCGGCTGGGTCTTCTTTGGTTGCCCTGAACAGGAGAACGGAGCTGGAAAGCAGGTTAGTGGGGTGGGAAAGGAATGGGATTTTGCAGTATCCTTCCCCTGCCATGCCCACCAAGCCACACCCACAGAACTGGTAGTAAAATTTTTTGAATCCCACCGCTGGCAAAGAAGGAAGGAAGGCATGTGTCAGATGATGCATGGGGGGATTGACCTGAGTCGGTCTCAAGTCAGAGGTATGTTCAGGTTTTAATAAACTAACATGGAAGATAGAGTGGATCCATCGGAGGGCTTTAGGTAATTTCAGTTGGACTGCCACAGGGTTCACAATTCATTCAATTGGGAAAGGTCCAACATACTTAGGTCCAAGCTTTTTTGACTTTTGTGTGATCTGCAAATATCTGGTGGATAAAAAGACCTTGTCACCAACTTGATATGGTTTTTGTGGACTTCTCTTTTTATCTGCAGATTTTTTATGGGCTTGATGAGCATCATCTAATGCTTTACAGGTAACCGGCCAGGTAAGCTGGAGCTGTGTTATCCATTCATCTAATGACTGAATGTTAGGTCTCTCCTGTGGAAGCTCGGGTATGGGTACAAAGTCTTGTCCCAAAGCCACTTTAAATGGAGTAAACCCAGTACTATTATGTACCAAATTGTTATATGCCACCTCAGCGAATGGCAGTAGGTCAGTCCAATCACCTTGCTGATAATTTATATAACATCTAAGATACTGTTCCAAAACCGAGTTAGTTCTCTCACAAGCCCCATTGGTTTGTGGGTGGTGGGAAGAGCTTAAGCCCTGGGCAGAGCCCAATAACTTCAGGAACTCCTTCCAAAAGTTTGAAGTAAACTGGACACCCTGTCTGAGATTATGCATTCAGGAACCCCACGTAACCTGTAGATATGTAAAATAAACAGTTTAACCAACATCTTCGCAGATGGGATTTTTGCACAAGGTATGAAATGTACCTGTTTGAAAGTGGGGGAAATACAGTTATTTGGGTAGTAACAGATTTGTTACTACCCAAATAACTGTATTTTCCCCACTTTCAGGTAATTCCACTATAAAATCCATAGAGGTTTCCTTCCATGGAGCAGTTGGTCTAGCCACATTTCGTAGTAAGCTTGCTGGTTTACCAGGAGGCCATTTGGCTGAGGCACAGATAGGACAGCTAACCACATAAATCTCAATGTCCATTTTCAAGGTAGGCCATCAAAATTGCCTTTTAACCAAGTGTAAGGTCTTCATGAATCCAAAATGTCCAGCAGCTTTAAAGTCATGAGCTTGCTGTAATATTTGGTTTCTCAGCTTTGCTGGCACATATAATTTGGTTCCCATCCATGCCAATCCATCTCTAACCGTACAGTTATTTGAGTGAGCAAGGAACCAATCATCAAGTTTTACAGCGTCTTTTAATTGTGCAGTTAAATCATTTGATAAATCAACTTCCTTCTTTTTCTGGGCTCTGGTAACCACTGGAGCCTCCAACTGTTTGGTTGGGACAATAGGCTGTACCACTTCTTGGCAAGCACTATTATATTGAGGTAATCTAGATAAAGCATCTGCCATGAAGTTCTTCCCCCCTGGAATGTACTTCAATGAAAAAATACTGCACCCAGCGAACTTGCTTGGAAGACAGCTTCCAAGGCGTTTTCAAAGCCTCCAAATTTTTATGATCTGTCCACACCTCAAATGGGTGTTTTGTCCCTTCTAGGAGATTCCTCCAGGGTAACAGGGCCCAGCGAACTGCAAAAGCTTCTTTTTCCCAGATGGCCCATCTTCTTTCAGTTTCAGTTAGTTTATGGGAAGTATATGCACACAGTTGCAGAGTCCCCATCTCGTTTGCTTGTAGTAACACTGCTACATCATTCACATCGGCTTGGATTACAAAAGGAGCATCCATGTCTGGGTGCTTGAGTACCGGTTCAGCAGCAAACAGTCATTTCAGCTTCTCAAAAGCAGCTTGGCACTCCATGGATCACTCCAGTGGTTTACTAGGCTTCAGTTTCACCTCCCCTTTGGTTTTTAGGAGATTTATGATCTTCGCAAAAACAGGGATAAATTGATGGTAAAAATTAGCAAATCCCAAGAAAATTTGTAGTTGTTTCCTGATGCGGGGAGGGGCCCATTGCAAAACAGCACGAACTTTCCCCGGATCCATTTCTATGCCATCATGTGATATGTGATAGCCTAAATAGTCAATTTTTGCCTGGTAAAAACTTGGACAACTTTATGTACAGTTCAGCAGCTCGAAGTTTTTCCAGAACTGACCGCACTAGTTTCACATGTTCATCATGAGTCTTCATGTAGATAAGAATATCATCAAGATAAACCAACAACCCTTTGTATAAATGTTCATGCAACACCTGATTTATCATTTGCATGAATATTGCAGGGGCCCCCTGTAGGCCAAATGGAAGAACGTTGAATTGGAAACAGCCCATTGGGCAGTTAAAAGCAGTTTTCCATTCATCCCCTTCCTTAATTCGAACTCAGTAGTATACTTCTCTCAGGTCGAGTTTCATAAAATTTTTCCCTTTGGCCAAATGGGCCAACATATCCTACATCAAGGGGAAGGGGTACACCTTCTCCACCGAAATGGCATTGAGGTTTCTATAGTCAACACATAAACGCAGAGACCCATCTTTCTTCTCACGGAACAATACTGGGGCCACTACTTGGGGCCTAGCAGGTTGGATGAAACCACATTCCAGTATCATCAAGTACAGTTTCAGTTTTGGAAGTTTCACTCCTGGCAAAATTTCAAAACTGCAATCTGTTGAGTGATGGGGGAGGGGAGCTCATCCAGGGCCTTCTCACTGAATATCTCCTTTAAGTCCCAATATTCCTCTGGAATTTTCTCCTCCCCCCTCAGATTTTCAGTGCCAGTGGAGGCCAGCTCTGTGGGATTCTTGGGTTTCGGTTGAGATTGCCCCTCCCCTTCTGAGGGTTGGTCAGTATATATGTGCAATGAACCCCTCCTCCAATCAATGTGGGGGTTCCATTTCCAGAGCAAACCCAGTATTAGGGGGTGCTCCATCCCAGGAGCCACAATAAAACACAAAGTCTCTCTATGCTTCCCCATCATCATTTCTACTGGTTCCATTATGAAATGTGCAGGGCCGCCCCCAGCTACCGATCCATCCAGTTGGCAAAAGGCTATGGGTGTTTTTAAAGTCTTTAGCCTTAAGTCCAATTTCTCTACTACCTCTGAGGTGATTACCTTGTGCGCCCAGAGTCTAACAAGGCCAACATTTCCCCTTTGGATCCCGAGGTGGGTACCCTTAATCTCACTGGAATGGTCATAGGGCCCTTGTTTGGACTTATCAGTGAGTCATCTTCTGATTCAGATTCACTCCCTTCAGAAGAGGTTGGAGTTCCCAGCTCCTCTCCTTTCGGAGGAGCAATCTCTACAACTTCTTCTGCTTTAAGCGCCATTTCGTGCAGGCTTTTCTGGGGTTTTTTCAAGTTTTCTTTCTCCTCCTGACGGCCTCTTTGGCTCTAGCTTGGCATCGCAATTTGCAGCTCAGTGACCTTCCTTCCCACATTGGAAGCATGCAGTGATCTTGGGTTTTGCTGACATCCTTCCCTTTTGAGGTTTGAAGGTTTCTCGAGGGCTGGTGGGGGAGGACTTGTTCCAACCAAGGCTCCCCTGGTGTCTGTTTTGGGTCAGATCAATTTCCACCTCTGCTGCCAGCATGTACCACAGCTGCAGCTCACTGGGGTCTCTTCTGGCAATACAGCTTTGATAAACATCTTCATTCAACCCATCTTTAAAAGCTTCTATCAGGGCTCCCTGGGACCAGCCTTGAATATGATATGCCAGCTCTCTAAATTCCTGGGTGTAATCGGCCACTGATCTCTGTCCCTGATTTATGGTCTTCATCCTAATTCTGGCCTTACATTAGGTAAGTGGGTCTTCAAATCTGGCCCACAGCGTGGTCATGAACAGGTCATAATTCATCAGCTGGGGGGCATTATCATTATGCAAAGTCACCATCCACTTTGCAGCTATTCCCTCAAGAGCCCTGGTAACACATCTAACTTTGGCTGCTTCCGAGGAAAAATCCTCTCCATATTCCTCCATATGGCTCCAGATTTTTGCCAGGAAGAATCCTAACTCCTTAGGATTCCCACCCATATTTTACTTCCAACAGAGGGACCTTTGGAGTTCCACTCCTTCTGGCAATTACTCCCCCCACTGGAGGGCCCCCTGGGCTGCTGCTGCCTGTTGCGCCAGCCCAGGTTAATTTATGGGGGTGGCTGCTCTGATTCTTCTGGCTGGGGCTGCCTCCCCCTCTTCCCCCTCATACCTTTGATCAGTCTGAGTTTCTCCAACAGCTTCATTTAGAAGATGCATGGCTTGAGTTAGTAAAAAATTCTTTCTTTCCTTCTCTTGCCATGGCTCTTCTCTTCCACGCCGACAGTTAATGGTCACTCCTGGAGGAGGCTTTTCCTCAGGATCCTTCCAGCTGACTCCCAGGGACCATTTGGGTTTTACAGCTGGTTTTTCACCAAGACTTAATTCTGCTAACAAGTTGGCTTCCCCTGCTGCCTCTAACAGCAGGGAATCTGGTCCTCCAGTCACTCCCAGGTCTTCTTGGTTGCTGGCTGGATTAGACATTGTGTTCACACCCCCTTGGAAGAAAATTTATTAATTCTCTGGGTGGGCTGGTAACGTGGAGATTCAGAATAATGTCAGATGGTGCTCCATTCAAAATCCAAGAAAGAAATACTTCAACTCCATTAATTAGATAAAAGATATCTTTTACTGGAAGTCAAGTGGTAGCAACAAAAGAATTCTGAATCTGAGAAAATGAGTGCGTAAATCACATATACAAAGTGATTGCAACGTTCCCACCCCCAGTAGTTCAATTGGCTCATCCAATTAAAAGTTGTGTACAGCATCATGTGGGCATCTCCAGGTGGTGATGAGGCCTCTGTCCGTTGACCTTGACATATTTTGATAAAGAGTTGCGGCTGCGCATAGCATAGGATAGAAGCCTAAGCAAGAATCTCCCCCCACAACTTATACATAAGTTTCATAACACCTCCAGCTCGCTTCCCATAACCATGTTCCCCCTCCTCCCCTTGTTACATATGACAGCCAAAAGATGCAAAGCAAAGGAAGAAAATCTTGAAGGCTGACAGTGTGTCCTTCCCGTGCAGCAGCAGAATCAATGATCACCTCCCTCGATCTCCTTTTCTCTTTCTCCCCTTTTCCCCAGTTCTTGAAGAATAAATTTCCACTTCTCAACCTGTCAAAATCCTTCACGCCAAAGGGAAGGAGGCACCACTGTTAGCTTAGTCAGAGGATCTGTGCATGCCAGCCATGCCAAAGGGTAACTGGCAAGAGGTGGCTTTAAAATGCAGGAGGATAAACCGGAGGAGGAGGGTGGTGAGGGTGAAGGAAGCATCACTTTTCTTTCATTTATATAGAGTGAATCATTCTTCTCCCAGTCGGAAAAAAAAATCTACTTGTGGGCTGCGGACTCCAATGCTGCTTCTCCATATGTCATCCTCACCACCACCCCACTTCCCAATCTGCTTCACTGGCCTGGCAGCCCCCACTTTTTAAGGAGCCTCTCAGTTGGTTAGGAGTTACATTGGTGCATGGAGTAATGCAAAATCCACAGGCTGATGGAGAGGGGGAGGGGAGATGTTAATGTGTGGGTAAGGAGGTCCATATTAGTCTTGTTCCAGATGGCCCTGCCTGACATAGTTTGCACGACACACCCATTCCTTAACCTAGTTAGCATACTGTGCCAACAGAAGCAATACAATGCTTCTTTGAATGATTGTATTAAACTCTGGATCTTTTCTGAGCTGAGACATTTGATGCGTAAATTTGAACGGATTATTCCGCAATAGAAATTCCTTCCAGGCCAAAGGAGTCTTTTTATGTATGTGTGCTTCGAGGGGTGGGGGAGGTGGGGAAATTTCTAAAATTATCGTTTCCCACATATAAACTGCTCAGACCCAAACAACCCACAAATCAATCTAATTCTGAAATTACTTTTCTATTTTCTCTATTTCCCAAGCTGTGCTATTGCCCATAATCATTTTTCTTGTACCATTCCTCTGAAATAGCTCAACCTATTCTTGGCTATCATTTAATTCCAGCCTGAAGCGAATGATGACTAAATATTTAAACTGACATACTTTTTCAGCATCTTCTAGTTCTCTTTATCTAACTTCTGCTGATTCTTGACTGCCCAGATATGGTAATAAGTTATAAGTGACCTGAAGAATATACAGCCTTCCTTGAGTTAAAGACCACACATTGTTTTAAGTGATGTGCCAGGCCCTGTACTCCAAGTGAGCAGGGCTAAGATCAAAACTGAGTTTAATGTAATTAAAAAAAAAACTAAATGCAGTTCATATCAATTTCCATTTATGTACTAATTTTCTCTACCCAGCCCATTAAAAAGTTACATCTGTAGAGTAACTTTTGAGTAACACCCACCCAAAGTTACCCTCTTGGGGAGATTGGTGACATATACATTAATAAATTAATTAATTAATCAAATAAACTTTGGCAGGGTAAAGGGCATATGCATTCTAGGCTTCAGGGAGCTCATGCAGAATCTCCATTATCACCATGAATACACCTTTTTTTAACACAGAATTTTCGTAGAATATTCTTTGTTCTGCTCCAACATGGCACCCATTGCCTTTAACAAAACTAACAGAATGTGGTCAGTAGGCCCACATAAACCATGAAACATGTTTCCATAAATATTTTCTGTCATGACATCCAATTTAACCTACTTTTTCTCTCTTCACAGGAGTACAAAAGAAATGCAGCTCCCTCCTGACAAGGAAGTCCAGATTTATAGGGTCTTGATAAATTATGTGCTCATCTTCCCTTTTCTAATTTTAAAGTCACTGAAGCAACTGGGGTAACAAACATATGCCGATGTAGCAGGCCGGGAAGAGTAAGATATTTCATCCATTCTAAAGATGGGAGCCTCATGAATCATGTTCTATGAATGAAACAGACCCATTCAAAACCAATCTGCTATTTGTTTTTTAGCAGACACAAATAGTTGCAAGATGTGATGCATTTTACTCTGGGGACAATCTGGCTAGTTAGTTATATGAAATTTATATTTGTTTGTTCATGCATTTGTTTTATCAATTAGATTTACGCTTCACCTTTCCTTCAAAAGCTCAAGGCAATGCACTTAGTATTAATTTCTCCAGTTTTTTCCAACCAGAACCCAGTAGGATAGATTAAGCTGAAAAATAGCTACTGGCTTGAGGTCACCCAGTGAGTTTCCATAGCTGAGGTGGACTTGGATTGGATTTCTTGGGTTCTAATTCAATAGCTACACCAGACTGGCTATATTCTGTATTTTCACTGAAAAGAATAGAGTGGTTTTCAGTAAAATGTACATAAAATAATAACATTAAAAATTAAAGTATCTGAACTCATTAAAAAAATGCCAGAGAGATGAGAAAGTCATGGAGAGAGAAAGTAAGAGAAAAGAAACTGTTTTGCTGATACAGAATGATCTACTTATACTATGAAGAGCCTAAGCAAAATAGAAGAGGGTTAAATTCTGTCATTGCACTTTTAAAAAAAAAATCTAAACAAGACAAGTGGACACTCTAGGGAACAATGAGAAGGTATTCTCTTGAAACATCCCAGCTAGAATTTCAACACAGTTTGAAATATTGGAACAACCTGATCTCAATAGCAGAGCTATCTCATGGCATTCTGGTCTTTGGGGGGGATATAAAAACAATAAAGCAAGGACAACTTTAAATCCCAAGAGAAGCACATTTTTCCCTTTAAAAAAAAAAGAATAGCAGTTGCGGCTGTGTTTAAGCCACCATACTTTTTCCAGTTCACTGATATGAAAATACATGTCCAAAATAAGCTTTGTCTAAGCTTCCAAAATAAGAATTCTCTGTTGCATGATAAACATGTATTCCTATCCTAATAGGAAAGAACAAAAACAAAAACAAAACAGTACCAAGTGAAACAGAAGACTTTTTCCAAATCTTGACCCAATTATCCAACATTATATTATTAAACAAAATGACATTGTCTTCAATGAAGGTACATTACCATAGGAACCAGTGGTGGGATTCAACATTTTTTACTACCAGTTCTGTGGTCGTGGCTTGGTGGGTGTGGTGTTGTTTGGTAGGTATGGCAGGGGAAGGATACTATAAAATCCCATTCCCTCCCACCCCACTAACCTGGTTTCCAGCTCTGTTTTCCTGTGCAGGGCAACAAAAGAAGACCCAACCAATCAGCCGGGACTTGGGAGGCAGAGAATAGATGGGGGTGGGGCCAGTCAGAGGTGGTATTTGCCAGTTTTCTGAACTACTCAAAATTTCTGCTACTCGTTCTCCAGAACTGGTCATAACCTGCTGAATACCACCTCTGGTAGGAACTTTCAAGGAACTTGTTTAGACTTTCAAGAGCCTCCACTGTGACACCATTGGTGTTATGGTGGGGTAGTGTTTTTATAAAGATGCCATATATAAGAAGTGTTTCTTGCCATAGAGTGTGTGATTTTGTAGGAATCAATGAAATCACACAAATTATGGCAATTCTAACAACATCCCTTCATGCAGGCAGGTGCACCTCTGTCTGGTCTCAATTCTGTGACAGCTATATAATTTCGGTGTCTTAATCCTGAAATTATTGTAAGTGCATGTGTGCTTAAGAGCATGAATTCACATTGTACTGAATATAGGTAATCCTTAGTGTACAACAGTTCATTTAGGAACTGTTACAACAGCATTGAAAAATAGGGTTTTTCCACAGTTATGGTCTTTGCAGCATCCCCATGGTCATGTGATCAAAATCCCGATACTTGGCAACTGGTTCATATTTATGACCACTGCTGTATCCCAAGGTCATGTGATCTCCTTCTGAGACCTTCTGACAAACAAAATCAAGTCAGATTCACTTAACAATTGAGCTACCCACTTATCAACTGCAGTGATGCACTTAACAACTATGGCAACAAAAGTAATAAAATGGGGTAAAGTTCACCTAAGTAATATCTCACTTAACAACACAAATTTTGGGCTCATTTGTGGTCGTAAGTTGAGAACTCCCTGTATAGGGACAAAAGGAAGGATTCTGAGATTCTCCATAGAACTAATATCAGTTTCTAAGAAGAGCATGAATTGCGAGCATAAAAACAAAACATTTCACATTTGCCTTTGCTAGTATGTATATGTGAAAGTTGAAAAAGCCATAAAAGGATAGCAAGAATGTTCAAGAATAAATCTGAAAAATGCTGGAAATGTCATCAGATACCTGGCTCATACTACCATATGTGGTGGACTTGTGAGGATGCTAGAAAATATTGGACTATAATCCTCATGTGGTTGGAAAAAACGACAAAGAAACACATAGATTTGAAACCGGAGTTTTTTTTATTGGGAATCTTACCAGATACATACAGTAAAGACTTCTAATATCTGATTGTAAATGTATTAACAGCGGCTAGGATTGTATTTGCTAAAAATTGGAAAAATGAGAAATTTCCATTGCAGGAAGAAATTATTAAGAAAATATTGGAATGTGCTGAGATGAGTAGATTGACATTTGAAATTAGAGAGCAAGAGGGTAAACAATTCTATAAAATTTGGGACCTTTTCTATCAATGGTTGGATGATAAAATACAATAATAGAATATTTAGAATGTTAGATAATAAGGAATATCTTTGTTTTTTCTTTTTCTTTTGTTATTTGACATCATATCTATAAAGTGTTTTTTAGGATAGATTTGATATGATTATATGATTTGTTATAGAATAAGCTACCTAAATTATAGTTATCTCATAAAGTATGAATGAATAAAATCATAGTCAAATGATTTTTTAATAGTGATACGAGGATATATAAGTTTGGATTACATAATACGAGTTATTATGTAATATGACTGTAATTGAGACTACGAAATGAATGCACAAAACTGATGAACCAACCGACACACTGCTTGTATATATGTATGGAAGAGACCTGATGTTTTTATGTTTGTTTGTTTTGTTTGTTTTTAAAAAAACCAATAAAATTGTTTTAAAAAAAAGCCATAAAACATTATGGACCATTGACCAAGATAGATGAGGTCGAGGATCCCTGAATCACTTTGTAGTAGGATAGAAAATGAGTAACATAAATCACAGAATAAAGGGTTGGAAGGGACCTTGGAGGTCTTCTAGTCCAATCCCATGCTCAAGCAAGAAACCCTATACCATTTCAGACAAATGGTTGCCCAATTTCTTCTTAAAAATGTCCAGTGTTGGAGCATCCACAACTTCTGGAAGCAAGTTGTTCCAGTGGCTAATTGTTCTAACTGTCAGGAAATTTCTCCTTAGTTCTAGATTGGTTCTCTCCTTGATTAGTTTCCAGCAATTGCTTCTTCTTATTCTGCCTTCAGGTGATAATAGAATGACTCCCTCTTCTTTGTGGCAACCACTGAGATATTGGAACACTGCTATCATGTCACCCCTACTCCTTTTCAAAGAGAAAATATAGGTGACATTAGGTAAGACATGAGACAGGACAAACCAAAATAGCATGAACAAGCAGAGAAAGGAAGTGAACAATGAAGCTGAGAAAACAATTGTATTGATGTGATTCTAGAACGAAGAACTAAGCTGTTGGAGGCAGAAGAAGACATCATCAAGTTTAACCAAGTTACTCTCCCACCAGATTTCTAGATCTTCACTGTGGATGTATTATACCAGAATACTAGAGAGGGAAAATGTGTACATGCTCACCAGCACTTTTTCTTGATTATTGTGTCAAAGTCCCAATCCTGAGATGTCCCATTGGAAATAATTACCAGAGTTACACCCTGGTGACCTATGGTTCCAATTAATCCTGGTATAAATCAGTGATAAATGCAGCAGAACTGCACCTTTTTGCTGCCTGCAGTGCCTGCTGCTGCCTGGCTAGAAATAGACACAGGTTGGCATTGAGCCAAAGCCCCAGGAGGTTGCTATACTCCATCTAAACAATTTCTCTTTAACTCTCACCACCCTCTACAGTGCAATTGTCAGGTTTTGCCTGTTCTTCCTTAGAGCTGGAAGAAAATTGCTTTACAAGGCATTTTTAACCATAAATGTTCATGTGTACATTGCCCTGAATTTAAGTGGCAAGAACAAGTGGGATTTTTAAAAGGTAGGTTATATAATGAACCACTTGAGACACCCCAGATATTACCTAAGTTGATTGTACAGAATTCATAAGCATACCACAGATTGGCTATCTTTAGGGTGAACAGGACTGAGTAGTGATTAGAAGCAGGAGATGTGAATATATATATTTCTTCTTAAAATCAATGAGCTAAGAAACTTTATCCCAGAGCTGCTATTCTTGAAGGTAGAGAAAAACCTTCAAAAACAGGAACTTTGATGTACACACATTTAACCTAAGGTAAAAGGACATTAAGACATTCAAAAGATAGTAGCATATATTTTTATGTATATCAATGTACTGATTTATGCTGATCTTCGGCCATGATGATGGTAAAACTCCACAAAAGGTTATTAAACAGCACTAGTCCAAAATTATATTTCTAATTACACTGTTTTAATTTGAAGTCTGATTGGTAGCTACAGGTTCAGCATACTTATCTATTCTGACTTGGAGACTTAAAATATTTGGGAGGTAGATAAATCTCTACTTTCATTTTCAGAGAACTCTCATCAGCGCAAACAAGAAATAACATTCCTGTATAAAACAGAAGTATGAACTTACGTTTGAACTTACTAGCAAATAGCACTGTTATAAAGCATTCTTAATCTTATCCCCTTCCATCCTCTGAACTATTCTGGTGCCTTGGAGTCTATCCTCTTTTTAAAATATAAATATATTATATGTAATATTCTCAACATAAAAAATTAGCATAACAATAATTAATCTTTTAAAAAAGTAGAAAAGTGACAAGCTCAAACAAAGTAAAAATGCAAACTATGAAAGAAAAAGAAAAGAAGGTGGGGAAAATATGGCAATAGTCACTGGTTATTTATTTATCAATTTATCAATAATCACTGGTTTATTAATAAATGCACTAGTATAATATAGCCAAGACAAAATATTATGTAAAATATTACAAAATGTCTGTCACAGTAATACATATTGCTGCATTCTTTGAATAATAGGAAATACTGCCTTTTCCAAATAGATCACACATTTCTGGCAACCCTTCCTTAACATGTGAATAATGTCACATTGCCCATTTTTCAATATGCTTCTAGCCACACTTCATGTTTGAAACATTCCTAATTCCTGATAAGTAGTTAAATTCTAGAGCTTTCATGTATAGTTCAACATTTTATTATCATTTTTAACATTTAGTGATTGTCTCATGAATCTGCATACATTGTATGTATCAATATACAATTATCCTCCAAAGATAAAATGATCTCTTTACTGTATCATGTGATCAATGAACCCTCATATTTTTTACACCTCCAACATAAAGAGTCTATTTTGATTCCAGATGTTTGCCTGAACAAGTTCATACCATTTACTTGGTAAGGTTTTTGAAAATAGTTCTTCAATGTGTTATTTCTAGGGCTAAAGGAGAGGGAACAACTCAAAGTCCTCCCGCTGTTTCTGTCCTCAAGGCTACTCTAGAACTTATGGATAGCTGGTTTATAGCCTGTATAGTATAGCACTAGACCAGTGGCGTGGCTTGGAGGGCGTGGCAAGGGAAGGATACTGTAAAATCTCCAATCAGAGGTGGTATTTGCCGGTTCTCCGAACTACTCAAAATTTCTGCTACCCATTCTCCAGAACTGGTCAGAATCTGTTGAATACCACCTCTGCACTAGACCAAATTATCTCTCTGAATCACTACTAGGTCCTCTTTAAGACTGAAGTCCCTGTGATGATGTCACAGTAAGAAACAGAGGAAATTAAGAGTTTGTTTCTCCTTCCAGGATCAGTCATAGGAATAGATTATTGTGTTTTTGATGTCAATATCTCTTCTCCGCCCCCCCCCCCCAAAAAAAAAATGTGTCTCCCTTCCAGCACTTCCAAAATAGTTTGGTAATTCTTGTGTAGGTTGAATATCATTTTGTGGAATATTAGCCCTGCAGTCATTTGTCCTTCTATTGTGCACCTTATTTTGTGTCAGTATATCTATATTGGTTACCATGTATGGAATGATCTCTTTCCCTTTGTTGATCTTGCCTGGAATCACTCCCTCTTTGTTCTTTCTTCAGCTTTTCCCAGTATGTGCCCAAACAGAGGGATACTTTACATTTCATTCAGAGAAGCTTATGAAACACAAAGGCAAAAAAAAATGCCTGTGGGGAGGGGGAAGTGTCACAACTGAAAATAAAAGAAACCAAATCAAAATGAAATCTTATGGGAATCTGGAAAAGAAAATTTTAGCCTTCTTTCTTGCCGTTTTCTGAATGACAAAAGATATGGATTAGCAAAGAGAATTATTTAAGTGGAAAGCTCTGTAGCAGCCAGAAAGCAAACTAAAGAAAAACAAAGAGAAATGACAATTGAATGGGATGGAGGCTGGGATGGTTTGCTAGCAGGGCAGAATGAATCCAGAACAAACAAAACTGTACCGTAGTTGGTTGGTGGTTGGAACTGAAGCTGCCTAATCAAAAAAGCAAACGAAACAGCTAACATTTGCATTTCAAAATAATGGTAAATGACAGTCATGGTGTGTATTTTCCCTAACCTATCCTGAAAGGAAGGCTGCAAATGGCATACTTGACAGTCCTACTAAATCAAAATTCTTTCAGCGTTTGAGAAACTGAAGACTTTCTCTCCTAAGATGTTTGTTTTTATCTTTCTTTCTACATTGTTTTCCAGAAGTGCCACACCTGAGGGCACTTTTCTGCTCAAATGAGTTTGATAATGACAGAGAGAGAGAAAGAAGGTGGGAGGCTATATGGAAGGATTACACTCCTACTGATATCTCTAAAACATGCTTGATGCCAGAAGTCCAACAGTTAAAAACATTTTCCACCAATGCAGCCCTATGATGGGAAAAAACACCGGCTCCTTAATTTTGCCCGTCAAAGTGCCATTTCCACTACACAGAAGGTCACTTCCCCTCTGTCAGCCATAACCAAGTTTACTCCAGCTCATTTTCAGTTTTCATGGGAGAAAGATATGCAAATATCTGTGTTCATTTTAAAAGATGTACCAGTACAAAATCCACCTATTGCAGGCTGAATCTTCTATTTTGTGGACCAAATAGAAGCTTAAGATTGAAGTTTAATGAAATTTGTGGTTATGATACCAATGAGTATAAGAGTGGAACCCTGCTCTATTTTTGTTTCAATGAGTTGTGTAGGAAAGGAAACCACTCTAACCCTAACCCTCAACATAGGTTGACCTGCCCCTATGGGAATTCTTCCCTTGTAGCATACTTGTGAATAGATGAGGAATTCTCAAATGAAATTCCATGATAGAACCTTTGAATTTTCTTGGTCCAAATGCTGGAAGGAGGCACTGGGAAAGTTCCCTTATTGGGACTATTAATATGACCATTGAAAAGAGAAACTATTGGAATGGCTACCCTTCCACCAAGAAGTTGGGGTGAGCAGATGCATAACTCCCATTCTTCAAAAAGTTGATCAGTGGGGAAGTCACTCCTCATCCTCCTCACCTTCAAAATAGTGGGTGAGAACTCAGCTTTTATCAGTGTTACCTTTTATGAAATCAGATGAAATATGCCTCATACCATCTATTTCCAGGGGGAAAAGAGATACAGCTGAGTTATTTAATCAAAGTTGTTTGTTTCCACGCTGACATGGTAAGTATAAATTCTGCTCTGTAATATCCACAACCCAAACATTAACCTGCTCTGCTCAATGCTGAGGATATGCTTTGCATGCAGAAAGTATTACAATCAGTTTGCAGGATCCCTGGGTGGGACTAGAAACTCTAAAAATTGCTGCTGGTTGGCATAACAGAGATGTCAAACTCACAGCCAGCAGGCCGGATGCATCATGCGCTGGCCACCCCTACCCCCAGTTTAGCAAAGGGTAAAAAAGTCACGATACATCACATGACATCGCGAGTTTGACAATCATGGTGTAGGCTATCCTGAGCTCTGTGGACCAATAATGTACTTGATATAAACTAGGTGAAATTTTTCTTGCTGTTAATTACACACACTTTTCATTTGAGAAACTGCTTTTGTTAGCAAAAAAGCTTGTTTAATAATAGCCTGCTCCTGAAACCACATGAATGGAAGTGTTTTAAACCAATTGGCACCCAGCTTCTAAGCGCATTAGGTGGCAACTGAAATATATCACACTTCCATGCACAGTGCAGATAACTGAGCTATTAGTAGCATTATTGGCTTTTGCTAGTTTTAATTGATTGAAATCTAAGTGGTACTTGGACTGGGCACTAATGCAACTATATTTATATTCCAATCTTAAATACATTATTGAGACTACAGAAGTTTCATTATTGGCTACAAGAAGACAAAGTTACAGTTAAAATGGATTCTATTTGTTGGAGTACAGATCATACAAGTTTAGGATATGAATTTCAGTCCTTTATGCCATATATTCCCCAATTCATCAAGCATTGTATCCATTTTTGGGCCATTTAGTCATAGGGTGTTTAAAATATTCCTTTTATGTACTTATTTTCAAAAATAGTTTGTAGATCTTAATGATAGCATACTCAATATTGATATACAGATCTAATTCAACGTAAGCTTTCTCATTGGTAAAATAAAAATTCTTACATTTGTCCAATTTAAATCTTTCTATCAACTGAGCATAAACAAACCCTTGTCCAGTATAACTCTCTCTTTCCTATTCTCTTGTTTTTAATTTAGGTTCTCTTTCAGAAAAAAAAGTCAGTAAGTCTATGTAAGTCAGTGTGGTTTGTATAACTATCATTATTTTTTTATAAAAAGCTTCTTGACATAACAATCATAGACGAATTTGTTTTTTACCTGTTCCAGGCCTGCCTCCATCTGCTTCAAAGAAATATTAATGCCCATGGTTATCAATAAATTATCATCTCTTCCTTACCAATTCAAGATAGTTTATTTTAAGATTATAGCAGCAGGACACTGTTTTTGCAAAGCTGCCACAATTCCACCTAATAAAAATGCAAATGTACTCCCATCTCTGCCATCACAATCTGATTGTGACGTTGTGATGTTTTCCTTGACTACTAAATCAATACTGATATGTAAATCGCATTCACAAGAGCACAATGAAAAAGGAGTAGCGAAAGGACTCAAGCAACAGGACAAACAATACTGCAAAAGCAAAGCAAGGCTTTTGCACTATCTTTTATATGGTACATATGGAGGGAATTTTAAAGGTAGGGCTTCACAATGCTTGTAGGATATTGAACTCAGGACACTGAACTCAGACTTGATACTGAAATGGTAAGCTGCTGCCCACATACAATCATGGAAGAGCACAAATAATAGGATGGAAAATCTTTTAAAACAGGAGCTAAAATGGAAACATCATGGCTTCTCTGCTTTTCTCACCTTTGAATATCCTCTCAGAGGCTTAGACCACCTCCATATTTTTATGCTCTTGGTTACTTTTCCTTTATATCTTTCTCTTAGAACCTTTCTATATTGCTGGCTGAATAAGGATTACTATGTAAGGATATAAAAACAAAACGAAACCAAAAACCTTTGGAACTTGTAATTGATTGCCCAAACCTTTAGTATTCCTAGTTCAAAGCAGGGCCTTGCAGAGATTTATACATGCATCTTTGACTTCATAGAGCTGGAGCCATGACAATTTAAGCTGAAATTGGTTATCATGCTGGAGCATTATACAAGATATAGTCTGACAGCAGCCATAAAAAGGGGCATTTATTATTGCATTCTGAGTTTTGTTTTGGCTAATGGTACATCCACAAAGAGTTGCAAAACAAAAATACCAATATTTTAATACAGTGTCAAATAAAAATGATGCTCCTTTTACAAGGAAATAGGATTCACAGTGTAAGCAGTAGAATTTCAATGAAAGATTTTATAGAGAAACTAGCATTCTTATCTATTTCTATACGACTAAAATTCTCATTGGATTTGTCTATTTGTCCCTTCAAGTTAACCCAAACAGTGCATATATCACAACAATTCTTTGAATCAATAAATCTCAAAATTGCTACCTTAAAGAATGCTTAAAAATCTGGGACCCTTATTCATGTGGAATTAAAATTTCCACGATGTTCAGGGCAGTGTTATTGTGGCTGTTTCAGCATCTCTGTGGGCATGTGATCATGATTTCCGATGCTTTCTGCCACAGGCAAAGTCAATGGGGAAGCCATCAGGAAATCGGAGGTCACTCCTTCTCCCATTGCTTTTTCACCCTCTTGTGGTCATTCTCATTATCTTAACCCTAAACCTGAAGATGGAACTCAAATATTTTGGCCACCTAATGAGAAGGAAGGACTCACTGGAGAAGAGCCTAATGCTGGGAAAGATTGAGGGCAATAGAAGAAGGGGACGACAGAGAATAACGTGACTGGATGGTGTCACTGAAGCAGTAGGTGTGAGCTTAAATGGACTCCAGAAGATGGTAGAGGACAGGAAGGCCTGGAGGAATGCTGTCCATGGTGTTGCAATGGGTCAGACAGGACTTTGCAACTAATAACAACCCCTTCTGCCATTATTCTTCTTGCCCTCTCCATGGGAAAGAGATTCTGGGATATCTGAATCACGCCCCTCTGATGGAGCTTTGCTAGTGAATCTAGTGGGATCTATGTGCCAGCAAAATAGATTTCTTCTGACCAATTTACCACTTATAGTTGTCCAAAGGGTTGGAAGAGTCTCCAGAGCAGTGTTTCTCAATCTTGGCAATTTTAAGATGTGTGGACTTTCAACTCTCAGAATTATTGGCTGGGGAATTCTGAGGTTAAAATCCATACATCTTAATGTTGCCAAGTGTGTAGAAGATATTTAGGAGCCACGGCAGTATAAGGGGAGAGCTCACCTCTTAAGTTTTGTTTTTTTGTACTGCTGTTTAATTCTGTGTTGGATTTTAGCTACTGGACATTATCCAGCTAAAAATAAGAACTTTTGAATTATCACTGGTTTCAGTATGATGGACTTAGTCATGGGCCTTACCTTCATAAAATGCACTTTGCCTGGGTCCTCTATCCATGAGCTCTGCCAAATTAAATATAAATTAGGTTTGGAACAATGGATGGACAGCCACAAACCAGAAATTTAAAATAAGAACAAGATATGGTAGAATAAGAGACACATACTTGTTTTATGTTTTGCCTTGGGAAATAATAGAATATACATTAAAAGCATAAATATTCTTCTATTGACTCCTCCAGGCAGTCCCTTTGGCTTTGTTCCCAGAATAAGGTTACTTCACATTTACATTCTCATACTAATATGTAACTCACACAAGCTTATAATATCAGCGTTTAAGATTCTGGCTTCAAAAGCAATGGCCATTCTATCACAGTTCCTGAGTAATTCCACCACAATAATTCCCTCAGTACTTGTCATGGTGGAATTTTCCAATCCATTTGTCACAGTATCACCTTCTCTTACTCCACTGAGGCTCCTAATTGCTTACTATATTTAAAGAGCTTCTTGAGAATTTGCCCAGAGACAATGAATGAGCAGATTTCTGACTTTTACATTAAAGGGGGGGTGAGGGGGGAGAGAGAGGGAGGGAGGGGGGAGGGAGGGAGGGAGGGAGGAGAGGGAGGGAGAGAGAGAGAGAGAGAGAGAGAGAGAGAGAGAGAGAGAGAGAGACTATGTGTGTGCTGTTTTTAAATTGTGGAAGTACTTTGAATGGAGTATTTTAAAGCTTTGCCAAAATGGCTGGTTGCCATGATATATCATTTTTCCTCTTTCTTCCAGCATAAAAAACTGACCTTTTAAAAATTATCTTTTTCTGTGTTTTCTCAAGACACAATCCTGCCAGTGATTTTATGGTTTAGCTTCCATCTCAGGTAAACATGACTATGTATGATTTTTTTTTTCTTTGAGAGATGAATCGGTTATGATCTGTGCATGAAGCACTGGGAAATTTAGGAGATTTTCAAAGGAACAAATTCCATTTGAACACTTTATTCCTATGCCAAGCTGAAATGACTGCAGTCTTAAATTTCTTTACTACCAAAAGGTTTCTCTTCCATTGTTAAGCAGCTGTATTTCACTAAATATCAATGTTGTTCATTGTTCTGTGAAACTAAAAAATGAGGCATTCATCCAATTTGGTTATAGTGATTTTAAAAGACTGATATATTCTTGATGCAGAAATATTGGCTTTATACAGCTGCAAATAAATCTACTAGAAGGATGACTGTATTATTACAAAGGAATCTTTATAGATGGACATAAATATGCTGTAGTCTATTCAGTTTATATGATATTAACTATGCAATAGAATATAGTTTGCTTGGTTATAGAAAAAAATGGTAACACATTTGCAAGGAATACTTTATTCATTCCCCCATCACCTTGTTTTATGTTTTTGTTTGTTTTTCAGAAGAAGAAGAGAGATTCCACAATTCTGCCTTCTTTTCCAATGCTGTCAGATTATTCCTACAAATCAGTTCAGAATGTTGTTAATTGCCCTGATGCTGTGTGGTAACATTAAAACAAATGACATACCTATGTCTAATCAGAGTAGAATGGACAGGACTAAGACTTTTGGCAGTTGACACAACTACTAGTCAATATTAAAATCTTTCACTTTTAGTTAGATATTTCATATGCATGAAATAGCAAGTATTGGATTTTTTTAAATGGGAATTAAATTCCATTTAATTTAGCTGAAACCATAGTGTATGAATGTAGATGTGTGATACCAAGAAAATGTCAAGTTTTAGAATTGCAGTCCATTCTTTTAAATTCTAAGCTTTTCATTGAACAGGACTGGGTGTTTTTGGCTAGTAGTTAATGTCTTGAGATAAGAAAAAGAGACACAGCTGATGAATACACATATGTGTAACAGCAATAGTAATTTAGTCTAGTGGAAAGGATTCCAGTAGCCAAATATTGACTTTATCAACCAATACTAAACTACTGCAAGATAAGAAATCCAACACCTGCAGAAGTTTAGAATGGGGATCCAAGATAGTTTCAAAACTGTCAGCAGCATCACTATCACAGCTAAATAAATATCACATGAGTAGCACATGGGCATAGGCTTAGTAAGATCTCTATTTCCAAAGATTAAAGGGGTGAGTATGAAACATTTGGATGGAAAAGTAGTTATCCAGTAGATATTCGTATCCAAGATGCTATATTTCCCCAGCTGGGGCAGTCAATGCAAATCAGAAAAGAAACATGGGGAATGGCAGGATATTCTAAGGAATTATAGAAATAACTTGGAGAAGAACTCAGCTCATTTTTTTTACTAACTTTCCACTGCTGTGGCCTATTATTAAATCTGTTCAAGACATGGGCTTTTGGTTTGTGCTAAATTGATTTTCCAAGATTTCTGTTAAAAACAAGGAGGGTCAACTAAGAGGTTTGGTATACATATGGAAAAAGAGAGAAGGATTTTCTAAGGTTAACTTAAACAACCAGATCTCATGTTATTGAAAACGGTATCACTTCCAGCACATTCTTTCAATTCTAAGTAAAAATAAATAAAAGGATGTAAGTTGATACCTGAGATTCCCCTGTTTCAAAAATCTTGCTCTATGGATGTCTTCAGAGTTAAAAAGAATGCTACTAGTAAACATTTTAAGTGAAACTTGCACCCAGCAAAGCAATAAGCAGCTATTCTTGGTGGGGGGGAACACATTTTCTTTCTTAACAAATGAGTGACAAAGGAAAATTCAAAATTCTCCTCTGGGTGCAGGCAAGACCCAATAAAAGTGTCTGAATGTGTTTGGTTTAGGCTAAAATGGAACTGGGGATTTTGTGGTTCAGAGTGTTAAAGGGATTCAAATATTATCATAACATATTGAGTGAACTAGGTTAAATAAAGCCCTATTATAGTTTATCTGAGGGTAGCACATTAGCATAACAATTGTGCTTTGTTATCCCAGGATTAGGGTTTAGCATGTTCTATGAACCCAGCCACTGTTTGCTATCTCCTTTGCTTTTTACCCTAATGTTAAATCATGGAGCTCAGTTGCAACTCTGGGTTTTATACTTTAATTGAGAATTAGAATCCTGTAAGTACATGGGAGATAATAATAGGGAAAAAATTACTTTGTGGGGTCATTTTAAACTGAAAACTTTAATGCTGTATGCCAGGGGTGTCAAACTCGACTTCATTGAGGGCCGCATCAGAGTTGTGTTTGACCTCGGGGGGGGGAAGAGGGTGTGGTTGGGGGGGCATGGGCAGCTTGACATCACTCGTGCCAAGGGCACCTATGGCAGCCCGAGCACTCTGCCAGTGAAAACAGGCTCCTGAGCTCTGTTTTCAACTGGGACAGCCTCCTGTAACCCTCTGCCAGCGAAAATGGAGCTTGGGAGGGCTCTGTTTTTGCTGGCAGAGGCACTGAAGGCCAATCCGTCACTGTTTCCAGGGCAGCCCCATGGGCCATATCTAAGCACCCTGTGGGCTGGATCCAGCCCATGGGCCTTGAGTTTGACACCCCTGCTATATGCTGAACTCAGTGTCAGGGCTCCAACAAACCAACCCCAATTCAAATCCTGAGTCTCTAGCCGCATCTCTCAGAGTTTTAAAAAAACCATTTATTAGGAGTGAACATGCTGGTGTTACCCGGATGCAGCCAACACTGAGAAACATCATTCATCTCACCCTTGACCCTGGTCTCCCCCCCCCCCCCGGATGTATATTCTCCAATGGGACACATCCATAGCCAAGAGTCATCAATCATGCTCCTCAGTAATAATCTTGCGTGCCAGAAGCTTTGGCCACCTAGCAATTATTCTATGAAAATATTTAAGGCATGCATTACTTCCCCCACTCCCTTTCTGCTGACAACTCTAAATGACCAGAGAAATATTTTTGAGTTGACACTCAGCATGGATCAAATTTTGTTCTGTGTTTCTACTCAAGATCAGCCAGGCAATTTGAAGCAGTAAGATGTGACTTTTAGACTTGGAGTAAAATTCCAACATATGAGATCAAATTTCGCAGAAAAAAATGTTGGGGCCAATACTGAGTCACAGCTGGCTATTGAACCATGAGGCATCTTCCTGATGCAGTGTTTTCCAATTCTCATGGAAAAGTGCTTTTAAACACCATTGAATTTTTCACTGAAAATACTTTCCTTGGTTGGTAACTGTTATGTGTGATTCCTCTCCTAATGTAATATAAAGGATAAATTAGTTCAAGCATATTTTAGAGAAATTTGTTTTTTGCTTTTCATGTTACAATGCTACAGTGTTACAGTTTGTCAACCCTCTTGGATTATTGGTTACTATCTACATGGCCAAACTTTAAAATGTCCAATTAGTTTAAAAAATGCTTTATGGAAAATTAAAAAAAAATCAAAACTCAGATCTGGAATCTGGAATATCCACATCTCTGATTAAAATTATGAACTGTGATAAAGAATGAATCAGTTGTTCAAGAATCCTACCAAATTAATACTATGGTAGTGTTTGAATTGAGCAAGTGTAATGGTTGTTTATTAATTTATGTATGTTGTTCCTACATAATAAAACCACATGTGCTTATTTCAGAAATGTGTTGACTGAAAATTCTAGTCCCAGTTACTGAATAAGACCCCTATCTTTGTCCTCACAAAATGAGTCATTTATTCCCAAATGCTCTCATTTATAACTTCTTGGTTCATAATAAAAGCAGTAAATTCCTTCCTTCCTTCCTTCCTTCCTTCCTTCCTTCCTTCCTTCCTTCCTTCCTTCCTTCCTTCCTTCCTTCCCTCCCTCCCTCCCTCCCTCCCTCCCTCCCTCCCTCCCTCCCTCTTTCTTTCTTTCTTTCTTTCTTTCTTTCTTTCTTTCTTTCTTTCTTTCTTTCTTTCTTTCTTTCTTTCTTTCTTTCTTTCTTTCTTTCTTTCTTTCTTTCTTTCCAGTCAATAGAGACTAGATTTTGCTGGTTTAAATACAAATGACTTTAAAGGTCACTCTAATCTAATTTAATCTAATTCAGGGGTGTTAAACTCGTGGTCCACAGCCCAGGTGTGACATGTGCTGTCCCACCCCTTCTGGTTTAGCAAAAGGGGCAAAAGTTCCAATATGTCATGTGATGCTGCCATGATGACATGAGTTTGACACCCCTCATCTAATCTAATCTAATCTAATCTAGTCTCTAGACATGTGGAGACAACACAGGAAGACAATAAATAAGTAATCAAGTGATTATTTTTTTGAAATCTTCCCTAGCCAACTAGTTGACTGGTGCACATGAAGAGGATCTTGAGATTTTAATAATTTTATATAAGAAATGTAAGTTCAGTTTAGAAAACACATAGGATTTAATGCTGATGAAGAAACATTGCCATAAACATGATCAAATGTCCAGTCCCAGTAAGCAATGTTTCAGTAATATTTTGTATGAACCAATATGTTGAGACAATACAACACTATAATCTAATTCTGAAAATAGTAAGTTTTCCCATTTCTAGAACTGATGATAGTAGAGCATAGAAAGATCTTGTGAGCACATTTGGTAGTCATATCCAGGTTTATGGATCTCTCCTACAGTATATGTTTCCTTGAAACCAGCAAATCAACTCTGGGAAATAAAAAGGATACAACCAGTCAGAAATATGTGATATTATGGAGATTTTACACAAGCTCTGGGTGGAAAACTGGACAGAACCCCTCACAAATGTTTGATGTTATATTTATTTTACATAACTCATCCAACAGGAAACTTACAGAGTGAATAGAGTGCATCTAACATGCAAGAAGACATCAGGCCAGCAGCTGTGCTGTGTGTTACAGCTACAAGGTTATAAAAATCCAGCTGATGAGCCTTATAGTCACTCCATTCTATGAGCTCAGCTTGGCAGTTTTACTAACTGTAGCATTTCAGTGCTGACTGAGGAATGACATAAGACTGATTTATTTTGCTGACATCCCCTCCCTATTACTTAAAACCCAGCCTATCCTTAGATATAGTAATATCATGCCAAACAAGATTTTAAGAAGAAATCCTATCAGAGTGTGCTCCATTGAACTCAATGTTTCTTTTAAATAAAATGATATAAAGTTTCAGTGAAGACTTTCTCCTGAATAAAGAAAATAACATTATTCTCTAAAGCTAAAATTATATGGGCTGTGTCCTTAAAATCATCTATATATCGTTCAGCTAATTTAACTAGTTTAATTTAGTTTAGTTTACCTTACCTTAGTTCATAGTTTAATTTAGTTTATATAGTTTAGTACAGCTCAGCTAAGTTTAAACAGAAATAATCTAAATCTGGTAATATTTTGAAATTTCTACAGCAGTCTAAAACTTAAAATAAAGGAGTTCAGCTCCTTTAGTTGAATATTTTTCAACCTTCAATCTGCCAAGTAATTAATAACTAATATATGTAGTAAGTTTAACAGTATCACATATATCTAAATACATGGTAGCTATTCTTTTTAAAATCAAAACCAGTCAAAATGTTTTATTTCTGAAGATTTAGCTCCAGAGAGAATGTATTACTTTGAGATTACACATTTGCTCTGGCAAGCCTCAACAACACTGCTGGTTGCCACCTGTGTACACATTTCAGATCCTAGCCACGTATCTTTGCAGCCTTGAAGAATGCTCTTTGAGCAGAAACATCTGAGGTCAGAATTTCAAATTTTTCCAATAGATATGTCTCCCTGTACAATTCACCCTTTTTTCCCTTTCAGCCGAAGTCCAGTGTTGCTATATCCTTTTACAAATAAAGTAGGAATGTTCTGAAAGTTGCAAGTGGAAATTTTCCCACATACTTGTAAGGGTGGGAGAAGCAGAAGAAGGAACAAAAGGAAGCAGATCACCTTTTGAAACCTTCTGACAAACTAAGTCAAAGGGGAATCCAGATTCACTTTACAACCATGTTACTAACTTAACAACTGCAGTGATTCACTTAACGGGTATGACAAGAAAAGTTGTAAAATGGGACAAAACCAGAGGTGGTATTCAGCACATTCTGACCAGGTCCTTACGATTTATATTGATTGCTTCACACCCACCAAGCCAATCCCACAGAACCAGTAGTAAAAAAAAAAATTGAATCCCACCACTGGGCAAAACTCACTTAACAACTGTCTTGCTTAACAACAGAAATTGTGGGCTTGTTTGTAAACCTTAGTTGAGGATTATCTGTACTACAATTATGCTGGCCCTCTGCTCAATAATACTGGATAGCCATAAAAGAGGTTCAAAGGCATTACTGTGTCCAGCTTCCTAATGTCAAGTAAATAACAATTTCTGGTTTGGGAGGCATAGAATAGATGGGGGTGGGGCCAGTCAGAGGTGGTATTCCGAACTACTCAAAATTTCTGCTACCCGTTCTCCGAACTACTCAACATTTCTGGTACCGGTTCTCTAGAACTGAATAGAATAGAATAGAAATCTTTATTGGCCAAGTGTGGTTGGACATACAAGGAATTTGTCTTGGTGCATATGCTCTCAGTGTATGTAAAAGAAAATATACATTCATCAAGAATCATAAGGTACAATACTTAATGATAGTCATAGAGTACAAAAAGCAATCAAATCATACGAGGTCTGTTCATCTTCTGGGTCTCTATTATGTCTCAGTGTGTTTTTGTGGATCAAGCCGGTGATTTCGCTTTTGTGGAAGCCATTGGCTGTCAGTACTTTACTCAGGGTGCATAGTTCAGTCTTTATGTGTGTCTTGTCTGCCAGACATTTGGTTCTGGCAATTCGTGTTTTGGCCACGGAGTTTATCTGTGCTGGGTGGTGGTGAGATTGGGCATTGAGGCAGCAGTTGGTGTGTGTTTTCTTCTGGTATATGGCGTGTCCTAGTGTGCCATCTATTTTCTTGTAGATTAGTACATCTAGGAATCATAGTTGTTTGCTTGTTTCCGTTTCCATGGTGAACTTGATTTTGGGGTGTGTGCTGTTTAGGTGTGTTAGGAAATTGTTCAGGTTTTCTTTTCCATGGGGCCAAATAACAAATGTGTCATCGATGTATCTTAACCATAGTTTGGGTTTGTAGGTGGCACAAAGCTGAATTCCATACATATAAATACCCGTGAAAACTTAAGAAAACATATTCATATACATACATATACATACATATACATACATATATATACATACATATATATACATATATATACATATATACATATATACATATATACATATATACATATTTGTTTTCTGAGGAGTGTGTTATATATATATATATATATATATATATATATATATATATATATATATATATATATATATATATACACACTATACATACTACATACTATAATAGTATACTATACTATACTATTATAGTATGTAGTACAGAATAGTATAGTATGATTATACAATATATATATATATATATATATATATATATATATATATATATATATATATATATATATATATATATATATAAAATAAAATATTTAAAACTTTATAATATAAACACAAAAAGACAAAAGTTTTTTTTCTCAAACTCTAGGCTGTGCTGACATTGATATCAGAGCACTTGTTTTCCTTTCCATTCTCTTTCACCCCATATCCCGATTAGGACTGGGGACACTGGATGGGGGAGCAGGAAGAGGAAAAACAGAGAACATTTGCTGTGCCCCTAGAATCTGGCTCAGAAAACACTGGGCATTGCCTAATACCTATGGTTCTTGTTTCATTGACCAATTAGTTAAAATATGGGCAAGTGAGATGAGATCATTCTTACTACTTGTTCTAGGTCAGAAAACCTTTCATTTGGTAAATCAAAGATATTTGGAAAATATTCAGCTATTGGGTGGGGAAAGGTTTGAAATGAACATTGGTTGCCAAAATCTGCATGTTTTGGCTGCTTTTTAAGATACATTGTTTTCAGAGAAGTTAATGTTATGATGTTTTCAATTAGTTTAAAAGCTTTTTTTATGGTCCATTTTCAGTCTAATTTTTCAGTTATTTTGTAAGTCCTATTTGGAAAAACTTGAAATGCCCTTGATAGGTTTAAAAATACTCTGTGTTCTTTTTAGACTGTCAAAATGGCTGGATTTTACACCATAAATTATGGTGTATATACTGGTATGTGTATTTGAGAGTCTCTCTCTCTCTTTCCCTCCCTCTCTCCCCCCTCCTTCTCTGTCTCTCTCTATCACCTATCTATTTATCTTTCCTCTCCCCCTCTCTCTCCCCCCTCCCTCTCTCCCCATCCATTATCATTCATCATTTAGCAAAATTGGACCCATTTAATTGAATCTCATTGAAAATTTGAATGAATTATATTTTTAAAGTTGAATTTGAATGTTGATCTTAGAAAGGATTATTAATTTTAAACCAGGAATTAGATCCTGACTGGCTCAAAATTGACTCAACTTTCCATCCTTCAGAGCTTGATAAAATCAGGACAGAGGTGGGATTCAAATTTTTTAGCAACTGGTTCTGTGGGCATGGCTTAGTTGGTAGGTGTGGCTTGGTGGTCATGTGACTGGGTGGGCGTGGCCAACTCAGTGTCACTCATGCGGAGGGGTGCTTCTCCTCGCCTGGCTTCTCATGACAGTGTGGAATGCTGCAACGGTCGTAATGTGAAAAATAGTTATAAGTCACTTTTTTCAGTGCCATTGTAACTTTGAATGGTCACTAAATGAACTGTTGTAAGTCAAGGATTACCTGTACAAAAATACAAAAAGCTTCTTTGCTTGCAAAAAGCTGCCCTAAATACCAATCTTTAGATTAAAAATACCTGCAAGCCAAAGTTACAAATCAGGCAGGGTGCCAGAGCACCTTGAGGAATTAAAATAGTTAAAATGCAATGATAACTATCAGCAGCCAACTCTTGCTCATAAAGTGAAACTCAGAGGTCATTTAAGTTCTCCAGAAAGAGCACACCCAAGAGAAGCAATCCTTAGATCCATTTGCACCACTTAAAGGTACCAGCTGGTCTCACTCACCTCACAAGATATCCTAAAAAAAATCATCCAGATTTAAGAAAAGGTCACATGCCCCCCAGAAAGGCAGTAAAAAAATCAGTGCCAAGCTTGCATCCTGCCTCTTGGAAGTACACCCCAAAAGGACAGTGCCAGATACCACTAAAGCAGTGAAGGAAGGCCCCCCTCCCCAGATAGAAAAAGAAACCATTAGGCAGGAAAAAATTCAAACACAATACAAATAATTAAATCACAACAGTAGCTGTTGCTTGTTAAATCAATTACCAAAACAAATAGACACAGGAACTAGCCAGATTTCTCAACCCAGTTTATTTACAGAAACAGAGATTAATCTTTTTCCTTCCAAACAAAGCTGAATAGGGAAAAATAAACACAGGATTAAACGTCACCAAGGACAGAATTAAACTTCACCAAAAACCAGTTTTAGACCAAAACTCAGAAAGGGTTTGTAAACTCATGTTTGAATGTCAATCTTTCTAGCTAGCCAAGAAGCCTTGCTGAATGTCACTCATCTTGGTTCCTTATCATTGAAAGCTCCTTTCCGGTTATTCAATTATTTCCTCAAAGTGCTGATAGTTGCATTGGCTGGGAGTATATCCAGGGGAGTATCTCCTCCTAACAGCAGTGTAAAAAGCTTAAAATATCCCTTCCCCTTTAAGAAAGTTAAAAAAAATCTCTTTTGGAGACAGTAAGTCTAGGCATACTGCCAAGAATGTAATAAGGGTGGAAAAAAAACAAAAGGAGATTTCTTCTAACTACGGGTTCTCTGAACTGCTTAGAAAGTTAACAAGGGGTTCTATAGAACTGGTCAGAACCGGTAGAATCCCACCCCTGAATGAGGACCAAGATTTTTGGGAGGCAATATGCTGACCCCTGAATGAGGACCAAGATTTTTGGGAGGCAATATGCTGACGTTGTAAATCGCTTAGAGAGTGCTGTAAAGCACTATGAAGTGGTATATAAGTCTGTGTTATTCACCAATTGTACCACCTAACTTAATATCAGGTCTAATAGGATTTTGGCAATAGATATAGTTACCTTAAAGACATAGCCAGCAGTTTAGCCAATGGTATACCCCATTGAGCATAATTTTAAAGATATTTTCTTACCTAAACAAAGAAACAAGAATAACAGAATTTTTCTTTTCTCCCTCCTTCTCCCTCCCTTTTTCCCCTTCTTCTTTCTTCCATCCTTCCCTGCCAGTCTTTCCTCCCCACTCCTTCCTTCTGTCTCATTCTTTCCTTCCCTCTCCTTCCTCCCTTCTTCCCTCCCTCCTCCTCCCTCCCTCACCCTCCCTTGTCTGTCTATCTGCCTGTCTGTCATTCTCTCATTATAGTCTTCTTTCCTTCTCCCCCTGCCTAGAATTCCCCATTGCTTGTGGGAAGCTTGCAGGGAGAAATCACTGGGGAAACCAGAAGTAAGTTGCAAATTCCTGGCCAGCAGGCAGGTGAGTGGCTGTTGCAAGTAGGAGAGCAAATGAGGTGGTGCAGGGTCATAAATGGTGCATAAGTATGTGCTAGAAGTGCTGGGCAGATCAGGTAGAATGCATGAGGAGGGTTCCAGGAGTTAGGGGATGCCAGGGGAGTGTTTCAAAGTGCACAAGGAGTGTTGTACAGTTCAGAGACAGTGTGCAGAGGCAGCATGGTCAGGGAACATGTCTGGGAGAGTGGCATAGATCTGGAAAGCATACAGGGCTTGGATGGGATAGCCCAGGAAGGATGCATGGGAGTTCTTTTCTCCCTTCTTTTCTCTTCCCTCCCCTCCCCTGAATGGTTGCTACTGCTGTGGGAGGGACAGAACAACAGATTGTGAGTGACTGGGAAACTTGTGGAATGTTGAAGATGAAGATCATGTGACTGCAGCAGCAGCCAGTAGCATTGAAGCAGCCACCGCTTCCCCAAATTTCATTCCCTTGGCAGTCATGAGTCCAGAATTTTGGACATATTCTGTAAATTAGCCCGTTCAAGGTACTTTGGTTCAAAACCTGTTGCCCTGTGATACAGTAATTGACCCAGTTCAAGGCCATGTCAATGGGAGTTTTAGCAGTCTGTAGATGCTACATTCTGATCCAGATAGGAAGTCAAATGTAGTTAAAAGAAGTTTTATCTCTGCCACTTTCTGTAATTCCAGTCTGGTTTTGGATCTTGCAGTTGGACTTTCCTTTGGCCAAAATTAAATTAATAATCCTAAATTTCTGGTGATATAAATTTCAAGTACAGATAATTCTCAATTTATAATCACAATTGAGCTCAAAACTTCTGTTGGTAAGCGAGACAGTCGTTAAGTGCATTTTGTCCCATTTTATGACTTTTCTTGCCACAGTTGTTAAGTGAATCACTGCAGTTGTTAAGTTAGTAACACAGTTGTTAGGTGAATCTGGCTTCCCCGTTGACTTTGCTTGTCAGAAGGTCGCAAACGATGATCGCCTGATCCTGGGACATAGCAACTGCCATAAATAGGAACCAGTTGCCAAGCAACCAAATTTTAATTACATGACCATGGGGATGCTACAAAACAGTCATAAGTCACTTGTCTCAGTGCCGTTAGAACTATGAATGGTCACTAAATGAACGGTTGTAAGTTGAGGACAACCTGCATGGGGCCCTAAACTGTAAATAGGGAGGAAAGAAATAGAGCTTTGTCCCATTGTCTTCCCATCTAGATCTTGCCCTCAGACTTAAATAGCAGCAACTATTAAATATCAGCCCTGTATTTTGGGGTGGGGGAATCATACACTTTTCTTCTGTGATAACTAAAGTTCCCAAGAAAAGATACGGCTGCTTGAAAGAATTGCAGATAGGTAAATAAAGACCTGTGTATTTCAAAGCATCTCGTTTGGAAATGAACCTAAAGCACTGCACTTTCCTAAACCTTAATATATCACAGACACTGTGTAGAGCTTCAGCTGTATTAGTTTATATTAGCATAGTATATTTGCTATCAGCAAAGATGGAGGCTGATGGGAAAAGAGAATGGGAAGGAAGCCATATTTGTAATGTTGAGAACCATGAAGCCAAAAATTGCTTTATTTGCGAACAGAAACTCTTACCCCATAAAATGTAAAAGAAGAAGAAGAAAAAAGAAATGTTTGTTTTAGCTAACTAAATAAATCCATCCATCTTCTCAAAATGAAGGAAGCCTGAGAATATTCTAGGACAGCTATTATTGCTATCAATTAAGTCTGTCTTTTGGACAAAAATATATATAAAATCCATTTTCAGAAATACAGTATGCATATTAATAGTCCAATGAATGAGAAAAAGGGAGGAAAGACTTTCTTAAATTATTAAATTGTTTAGCATGTGGGGTTTTTTTTTTACCCCCAGAGAATAAAATACCACTTAAAGGGCAAAAATTCTAAAGTGGAGCAGGGGAAGAAAGGGGAAAGGGAAGGGAAAGAAGAAAGGCCATTACAAGCCAAGTGCCATTAATTCAGTTATAAATTATTAGCTGAAAGCAGCCTCTCCGCATTTCTGTTTGATGGGCAAAAATTGATTTTTTTTCAAGGGCATTTAAATCCTTTTGATGTTTCCATTTTTGAGTCCACCATGAATCTGAATCCTTAACAAAATGATTATAGCATTATAGTAATCCTAAGGGCCAATACTAAAGGATTTGGAAAAGCAACAGAGATCAATAGTTTGAAAAAAGAATGTTGCTTTGAATTGACATAACTGTCTAGTCTGAAATCAAAACTGGAAAAATAAGTGGGAATTAAAGTACACAAGCAATTGAGCGCTTGGATTACGATGAGGGAATGAATCAACGTGTTCAAAATGCCACGGAATTTGGATTATTTCTATTGGATTTAAACACAACTAAGGACAACCAAAAGATATTTCACCAACATTCCTTCCTCCATTCTTTCCCCAAATATTCAGAAGGAGAGGAGGTAGACAAAACTTTTATACATTATTCTAAAGGTTGGGAAGGGAAGGGAGAAGACTACCCAACAAGGTCAACATTTGCGTTTTAGTATAAAGGCTGAGATTATTTGAACTGGGGTTTGAGGTAACATCATTGTCTTCCTTTTTAACTACTTTGAAACCTCTTATCTGGGCCATATGCCAATCCAAAGATGAAAGTCCCAGGCTCTCACCAATTGGAACAAATGCATGTACTTACAGTTAGAAGAAATGATAATTCGTTACATCTCCCAAAATCAAAGAAATGGCTAGACTTAATAAGCCATCACTGAGGACTATAAAGTGACTATTTTGACTGCAGAGAGAAAGTATTGTGTTAATGTAAACATCCCTCCAGCAGCTTAAGGATTACCATAAAATTATGTTGTAGAGGCCAAAGTAACAACCATGCAGTGCAGAGTATTGTAAAAGAAGGATCATTGCATTAAAGCAAAAAAAGATTTCTTCCTCGCCTCCTCAAATATCTAAAGAGAAAACTAGGCTCCTGTAAAGTTTAGCAGACTGTTAACAATTCCCTCAGTGTCCCAAACAACAGATTAACTTGGTAATATGTCAGTAAAAAATTCATATGTAACATCTGGACAGCATCCGAAGCAATGCTGAATGACTAAGTAGTCTTTTTCTTTGGTGAGACATGGGATGATAATTTACTGTTTTTAACAAGGTCAGAAAACTAACCATTGATTAATTTTAATCAGGAACCTTCTAAAAATTACATGTAAGATAAATATGTAATTCTCAGAAAGCTCATGTTTAGTGAGAACCATGCAACAAGCACATCTGGTTAGAGAAGATGTATATAGCCATAAAAAATGTTAAACGCTTTAAAGTCCTCATAATTCTCAACAAAAGGACCAGGAAAAAGCACACACTGTACTCTTTAACCTATTGCAGATGATTTTCCTTCTAGCCCATAGGTTTTTGTTTTTTTTAAACCTGGCTTATATTTTCTCATCTGAAAGAGTGGCACAAATTAAATGCACATTAAGGCACCGTTTCTGAACATTGTGTTAGAACAGACTTTACCTATTTATTTTGAGGCTGTGCATGATAACAACATATGATCTTAGAACTTGACCTTACCTTGGGCTATTTAAAATGTTTTGTAACACCTCTTGTCCAAATGAATAAAAAAAGATGATAAGCAGAGGCTTAAATAAATAATAGGTGCTTTTAAACAAGCAGAGAAATTGATAATTCTACAAATGGTAGCCACCTGTAGGAATAAGCTACGGATGAACAAGTATTATTTTCACGAAATGACTGGGAAATCAATGCTGGAAGGGAAAAGGCTTTCCTTATGCAATCACTAAAATACCACTTATGACCCCCCCCCACACACACAAAACCCCCTCTGAGAAGTAATATCATATAACTACAACGCGTTCTATATCTCCAAAATTCTTGGATTATCTATTTCTATTGCTAATATTTCAAATCTATGTCTAAGCATTTTTAAAGAAAAAACATCCCAAATCAGGCTTAAGCTTCAGGTTCATTCTCCCATCTGACTTTCTTTCCTCCCCCCCACCTGGCTTAGAGGAGGAGGAGGAGGAGGAGGAGGAGGAGGAGGAGGAGGAGGAGGAGGAGGAGGAGGAGGAGGAGGAGGAGGAAGAAGAAGAAGAAGAAGAAGAAGAAGAAGAAGAAGAAGAAGAAGAAGAAGAAGAAGAAGAAGAAGAAGAAGAAGAAGAAGAAGAAGAAGAAGAAGAAGAGGAACAACAGATGTTGTCACTCTGCAAACAGCCAACTTTTAGCACCGTATAATATTTATGCAGAATTGATTGATTTAATTTATATGCTGCCCATCTCATGTTACTGCAACTCTGGGAAGCTTACAGCATAATAAAAAGGTAATAGAAAACAATTAAAAATTAAGAAAGATTAAATAAAGCCAGAATTAAGGCAAAGCTCAATGTCTATGGGGATTCTCAGTCATCCAGATCATGGTTGTCCCAAAAGTGCTTTTTCAAGAGGCAACTGGACTTTCTAGTTTTTCTTTGAAGATATTTCACTTCTCATCCAAGAAGCTTCCTCAGGTTCTTGGATGGGAAGTGAAGCATATTCAAAGAAAAACCAAAAAGTCCAGTCGCCTCTTGAAAAAGGACCTTTGGGATAAGGCAAAGCTCTTTAAGTGAGGAATGGCTGAGATCTTGCAATGTAACTGTAGTACATCAGAACAAACAATAACACATATAGTTCAAGAATATCTTCCTAGGAGACATTCAAGAAACCTGGGATGATCTCATCACAGCCACACCAGAAGCAGTTACCGTATTTCCCCATGTATAAGCACCCCCTTTGTATAAGCCACCCCCCCCAATTTTTGGACTGTGAAGTTTTGAAAAAAATATTTTATTAGAGAAACAAGTTATGAAGAAAGAAAATTTACAAAGAAACAAAATTCGACGTCTAGATCTACAACTTCGGTCATGACGCCGAAAGCTTGAAAATTTTGGAAAAAAGGGGTGGCTTATACATGGGGAAATACGGTAGATGTTAGCTTCCTTAGATATCAAATTATAATATCTATACTAGTGTTATTCTATAGCATTATACTATGGTGATTTTATTACGGTTTTATCTTAATTTAATATTTTATCTCATATATTGCATTGTCCACATAATTTTATGCTTTATGATGCTTTATTTAAACTTATATTTGTATATCAATGATTAAATGACCTTCGTAGATACCATACGCTAAATAAATTCAACATTGCATCTTTTCAGTTATACATTCTGTAATTGCTTAATTGAAAATCTATAAAGACATGCAGGGTGGTAATATTAAGCTGTAAGCAAAAGGAACCATATGATTGGGAACAACTCTATGTTCATGCCTCTTTTTCATATAATTTTTTGAATTGGCTTAAAATGATAATTTTACTGATTTAGTAATTGTTTATTTTAGCTTCCAGCTGCAGTGATACTTATATATATTTCTAGATGCATCCTTTTTGACAGTATTTTGGTCAACCAGCTTGGCTATCAGTAAACAGTATATTTTTGATTCCTTTCATGGCCATTTGTAAAAATAAGAGCTCGTAATTGCCATATTATATTGATTTTTTTCACTGAGCTGTGTGTCAGTGTCCTAAGATTTCTTTCAAGATTAATAATTTCAGCCCCCAATAATGTTTCCATGGGTGGGTTTTGTTTGTCTGGTTTTTTTAAATTCTAAGATAAATACCATTTAAAAAAAGGTTCCTCTAAATTTTATTTTCTCGTTTTATCACTGTTCTTTTTCAGAGTTCTTTTTCATCACAAAAAAATCACATTAACTTTGAATGAGGGATTATTCTAAATAACTAATATTCTTCTTAAGAGATTCTTTTGCTACTGAACATCTGCTGTTAAATATTGTTTGATTTTTGCATTTCTGAGAGTTTTGGTTTGATTTTTCTAAAACTGAGCAATATTTTAAATATCTGCTTCCCTGGAATGTAGTACTGATACTTTTCAGGAACTTATGTTAGCAACTTTAACTTTTATATTTACATTTGGGAAATGATTCTATTATATCTGAAATTAAGTCATACAGCAGTACATCCTGAAATCAAATACGTTACAAAATACAAAAATTGTGCTCTCAGAGGGCAACTAACTAATGATAGAAACATGCATCTAGTCTCTTTGATCTGGGCCAGCAGACTTTGGTTCTATTTTTATTGGGGAAATCAAAAACCACAGCAATCAGAAGACCTCACAAGTTTTCACTTTGAACAAACAGAACATCTTATTTTCCTATATTTATAGTTATAGAACACTTCCTGCCAATCTCAACAAATAATGATTCTTATGCATAATGGCCAAACTGTAAATCAACAGTTTACAGTTGACTCATCAGCCAGTTTAATGTTCAAAATACCCTTTAAAAAATCCACTAAACTTAAAGAATAGAAATCTTGTTGCAGATCTTCTCTTTTAACATAGGGAGACAGATGGGATGAAGCTGGACACCATGTATTCTCATGCTTATTCTGTCATACCCTCTCCTCAATAAAATTCCATATAAATTCCATACATATTCACCTTAACTCTCTACAATTGTTCCTTGAGAAACAAAGACATCTGTACCATAACAATGAACATTTGGTAAGTTAATATACAGTAGTGGGTTTTGTAAAATCTTAATATAAAAAAGGAAAGACTCACTAATCATTATTGGCAGAACCTAATTAGTTTGAGTATCCTTGTAAGGATGGTTTCTATTAATGTACCAGTTTTCAGAACTGGTATTACTTAGGAATACAAACATACATTGCTAAATTAGGGATAGTTTTGAGAGAGAGGAGTTATTCCACAGAGTTATTCTCTGTGATTTGGCAAATTGCAGACAACTGATGTGGCTCTGCTCTTATTTGAGAGCAAACTTCTTTAAACTACTTTAACAAAACTGTAAGTTGGGCTTTTTCATCTTCTCACAACGTTTTAAATCAAATCTCCAGTGTTGTAGTTCCAATTCATACAGGAAGTATTCCCAATTATATTAGGAAAATCCTCTGATTTTTATCCAGGAAATTAACTAGGGACTGGAAACTGTTCTACACTAGCTACATTTTTCTGCCCTTTCTGGAAATGATGCAAAAGGAGACTTTCTTGTGGTACATTAATACTCTCTTCCTGGCCAACTATAGGAAGTGAAATTAAAAGTCTGATACATTTTAGACCTCAAAGAAAACTGAACTTTGGGGGGAAGATTTAATTATATGTGTTTTCTTCCAATTTTTGTTTCCCCTATATTGAATTTGCTAAAACTGAAATAGATGTTTTATATATATGAGTATGTGCTTCACATCAAACAGTGAAAATCTATGTAATGGCAATGTTTAAAGTATAGTTTGTTTATATATATATATAGTATTCAGCTTTGTTTGGGTATTTTCCCACGTCATTGTAGTTGTACTTTTAAAGTTGTAGCAACGTTTTGGCAGAATCTCATCTGTCATCATCAGGCTTCTGTATTGTATTCATCACAATGACGTGGGAAAATATATATGTTTCAGATCTGGGGGGAAAGATTATTTTCTGCTTTGATGCAATTCTTTTTCTAATTAGTTGTTTGTATTGATCAGGTTGAAGCTTCCCCGCATCTTAATCTGTTTAACTGGAATCACTATCATCTTCTACCACTCCAACAATAGGTGAAAAAATAGAAGAGACCTTGTTTGAATGATCTTACTCAAATCCAAGAAAAAGAAAATTTAGTGAAACTTTTTGAAAATTCTAAAAACACAAATGCATGTATGGATGTAAGAGATTCCTTTTTTAAAAAAATGATTTAATCTAAAAGTACAGGTGTAAAAAAAGGAGTAAATAGGGAAAACTTCCTTATTGCAGAATTTGAAATGCTCTCAGTGAAGCCCATTTAACGTTGTTGTTATAAATTATCTCTTTAACAGTATTTAAGATTCAGATCGTATTGGAAAGTTTTGTTTCTTAAGAAACTTGCTAAACTTAGTGCTAGGTAGGATTTGTCTGTGAAAAGAAATCTTGTGTTTTTACAGAAAATTGACTCTTCAAGTTAAAAATTAGTCCTTAATCAGCAGCAAGTGTTATTTTGTCCAATAATGTGATCACGATAAATCCCACTTGTGATATTAGAAATTTAGCCAATAAATCATAAAATCATTTAGCCTAGCTGAGCCTGCCTTCTCAACTAATTCGACTAGAATTAGAAATGTGGTAATTAATATTATACCAGGGCAAATATTTTATATTTTGACTCCTGTTCTTCATCAGATTCTAAGGTAGGTTTGGAACTCACAGTCTCCCAATTTCTAGGCAAGTGCCTTAACCACTAGACTAACCGGCATTCACTTAATAAATTAACAACCAGTGTCATAAGCTCTAGTGTACCGAGAGCCCAAATGCCTGCAATTTAAGTGTACTTACAGTATCTCCCTTTCTGTGTGTGTTTCTCGTCAAAGCCATCTCTCTAATTTTCTCCAGATTTGGTATTAATAGCATTAAAATTCACAAGAATAATTTGATCAATTAGAACCATCTGTGGTCTGATTTATAACTGCTGTGCCACATTTCAGGCTTAACATAAATTTGCTGTGATCAAAAGTTTTGTCATTGACATCATGACAAACTATAGAGTCGAAGTAATTAAAGAATTCCAATGGCTTCAAAAGGGGAAGCAGTTCAAGACTTTATTTTCTAAGCTCACTGGAATTACTCAGTTATTAGGAAGAAGAACATTTTTATTATCTTAGTTAGTCAACGTAAATGCTAAGCAACAAACTGTAATCGTTATGATTATTTTATTCGATGCTGCAGGAGGCATGCCTGAGAAATACTTGCAGTCGAAGTTTTAATACCACAAAACACTATGAAACACAAGAAGCAGAATGTATTGACTTTTCCTTTGGTTGGATGTTACTTTATGGCACATTGTATACATCTACTCAAGATATACTAGGTCAATAATCCCAGATATTTAGCTTGAGGATGACAAAGAAACTGACTTGAATAGTTTATCTGGTGTCACCTGTAAGATGTGAGTGAGATAGTTGAATAGTTGACTAGGATGTTGCATTGCTGTTCCCATTTAAGTGGCAAAATGTATTTAAATAGATAACATCCAACTTCTGGATTTCTCCAACCCCAAACCCTTCAAATCTCAGCTTCCTAGTTTAAATTCATCATTAGTTTCAGCAAGTTGCCTGTAAATGTCAAATCACTGAGCTGGGTACAAGTAACTTTCCATTTCCTCTAGTGAGCAACGAACTCCGTAATTTATAGTATTGTACAGATGCTGCAGGATATGGATCACCATTCTGTTTCACATAACTTCCACTGTCTGTAGAGAATAAAAAGATAAGTGCAATCCATATTGCAAAAACATCACAGCATGATAAATTTGCAAGCTTTCTCCAGCTTATGAATCATTGTGTAGAATTTATATTGTTGTTACATTAATGTCTGGTGGTGTGCACCATGAATAATTTTGTGCTAATTACAGCTGAATTCTGAAGCTGAGGCAGTTTATGAAGACAGCATTACAGCACCCTTGATTATAATACTAAAATAAACACCTTAAGTGCAGAATCTGGTGAATGATTGCAAAAACAAATGAAAGCATAAGAATAAAATGAGGCGATCACAAGAAGATACATACATAAAGCTTGCTCATCAGCTTTTCCCACAACTCCTTTAAACAATATGTTCTCTTAGAAATAAACTTTTTTAAAAGAACTGAGTTGAATATATGTATATGTATATGTATTCTCTATTTGCTCAAGAGAAAGCTACATAAAGTGAGGAAGTGTTGGGCCCAAAGCCAAACCTTCTTTGCTGTGCCCCAATTCTATAGAACAAATAGTCATTGGGGCTATGTTTGACTTTCATGCCTAACTTTTAGAAAACATCTTAAAATCTTCTTTAAATGGACCTTTGATGTTTTTGCTGTCTAGAGACAAAGAATGATGCATCATGTAATTTTTAAAATTGGTCTATGTTTAGTATTGTATATTGAGATTGTTTTTTTAGGTTTTTGTACACTGCCCAGGATCATGAGATTGGGATAGGAAGGAGGGAGGGAGGGAAGGAGGAAGGAAATTGTGTATATACTCATACTGGTTGTAATTTGAATAAAGGAGGGTAAATTTCATATCAATATTTGTATATATTCAAAAGTTTTGTTAGTTTTCATTTCTTTAATCAATACTCTTGTTCTATTTTCCAACATGTTTTGAAAGTTTCCCAAATAGCAACTGCATTAGTATTGTCATATTTTACAAAATTAATTGGTTTAATAAAGAACATTCTGCATGCTACTTCTATCTTATCAAACTTTTGGGATTTTATTTTTAGGGAAGTATTTGTATTATGTATGAATATTTGCTTAACAGTGGAATCTGATGTATGTATATTATGAATTAAATGATGTAACAAACACAATGGCATGCAAGCACACACATCATGTAAACAATGTAAAATAATGTAAAACAATTGCTACTGCTGTTGCTGATGCTTTTATTTAGTTCAAATGTCAATATGCCACTTTTAAAGGACAGAACCACTTGTGGCAGGTTTATAACTTTATTATTAATAAATACTAGCTAAAACAATTTGCACTTTTAGTAATAATAAAATCCTCATAAATATATAATAGTAGTTAAAATTAAGGATGTATACTGAGAAGCTGATGGTGTTAAAAAATATCTGGATGAGTTACAAGATTGTTCAAGTCATCCATATCCATATGTTTTTATCTTTTAGTGAAATGTGATTGACTATTCCAGAGAGAGAGACAGCGAGAGAGACACAGAGAGGGAGGGAGGGAGGGATGGGGATGGGGGGATGTAACATCATCAGACTCGTTAAATCTTTTTGTCACTAGACAGTATTCTTAGAATTTCTTTAATAAAGACATATAGATCTTCTGCCAGGACGTGGTGCAGTTTATATCTACAGGGAGAATTGGTAGAATGTGCTACACAAAATACCGTCCTTAATATGGCATTCAGATAGCAAATCTCTTGGCAGTCTCATGGAGATAATGATGTAATTATCTTGGCAGCAATATGGCTACAGTTTACATTTGCATTTTTCTGGGATGTTCTTTCACTTCTCCCTCTATCCTGCAGCCCTGGAGTTCCCTGCTAATCTCCCATTCAAGTCTTAGCTAATTCTATCCTGCAAATCTTTTTCTGAGAAGATTCCTACAGTATATGCTACCTCATCTTATTTACTCTGAGGTGTTTTTAAAAAGTACAAGACACCATATTATACTATTCTTTTAATGAGCTCCTGTTGAATCTACAGGTGATAGATGTAGGTAATCATTGGGTGAGACTCACAATATAATGCTTTGATAAATATAATCAAGAATATTAATGCTAATGCTAATAATAATAATACAAAAAAAGAATAATAGTGCTGGTACTGTTTATATTCCAACAGAGTTGAGATCAATAGAGTGTTCTTCCAAGTTTATGTATCTTTCCAGTTTATGAGAAAAGGTCATGATAGTGATGAATATGTAATCTGGGGGTTTATCTGGATGGGATTGCACCACCCCATGTAGACCTGGTGCACAATCTGGGGGCACTCCTAGACTTGCAACTCCTGCTCGAATAGCAGTTGGCAGTCATGAGTAGGAGAGTAATTGCACAACTTCATGTTGTGTGCCAGTTGTGGGCACAGTCATTCATGGGCACATTCATGCCCTAACCATCATTCATGACCTAACCATCTCCAAGTTGGATTACTGCAATGCACTATGAAAGGGCTACCCTTGAAGAGTATTTAGAAGCTACAACTGGAACAGAATGCGGTGGCACAGATTGTCCCGGAGATTGTCCGCGAGTAGCAACTGTGACATTGTTGTTATATTACCTGCACTGGCTGCCAGTTTGCTTGTGGGTCCAATTCAAGGTGTTGGCCACATCACCTATAAAGCCCTTTTTGGCATGGGCCTAAGTATCAGAGGAGCCACCTCAATGGGACTAACCTTTGCCATTAGTTCCATCAGAAAGACCCTACTTGAATCCCATCTACCAAACAAGTTTGGCTGGCAGAGTCCAAGAGAAGAGCCTTTTCTGTTGTGGCCCTTGCCTCCTAGAATACTCTCCCATCAGAGGTGAAATCTGCTTCCCTCACACACACACACACACTGCTGGCCTCCTGGGTGAGAGTAAAAACTTGACTCTGCCCCTTAGCCAGGGGCATTGGGGGTGGCTAACGGTGTAGAAAAGATTGCCACTTGCAGGCTACATCTTGCATCTTAACTTTTAATCTTTTTATTCTAATTTTTATTAAGTTAGGATTTTTAAACTTTTTAATGACATTTTAAGCCACCTATAGTTGCTGATAGTGAGATGCGCAGCATAGAAATTCAATAAACAAATAAATAAAATAAAATCTCACTCCTTTTGCTAGAATCTCAATCACACTGGGAAAGAAAGGGCTGATTTCTAAGGAAAGCAACATAAAATCACACTGTTGGGGAATCCTTTGACATACATGAATGCATGATATTTTTTCAAAACAAATCTAAAAGCTAGACTAGGCAATAAACAGCTCATTAGAAAAAGATAGTAAAATTAAGTGGTTAAGGCTTTTTAAAAAATATTTAAGAAGCACTTAAGCAGCCTGACATAAAAGGAATATATATTTAAATGGGGGAAATGAGTAATTATAGGCCTAATACTGCATACTAGACCAGCACATCTGGTCAAGGATAATCACTTTACCTTCCCCCAGGCTTATCCCTTCCATGAAACTCATAATTATGGCCACCCACATCCTTCCACTTACACAGAAAAATTAATGGTGTCTGGGCAGGGCTTATGAAATCACATGAATCCATTAAGCTCCACCTTAAGACATCCCACCGAAATCCCAGTTTCTGGATTGGGCCTAATTCTTAAAAACATACAAGAAAAGCCAACAGGAAAAAAATCTATATGAGATCCCCTAAGATATACATATAACACACATGTACATATTGTTAGGAATACAAGTCACCTAACAGGTGTTTCGGTTAGAAATATATAAACCAGGATAGACATTTTAAAACTGTATCTTTAAGAAAATGCAAAACTGTAGTTGGGTGTGGTTTCTCAAACAGCCATAAGATGGAGCCAGAAACCTGGGTTGTTTTAGTTTTAGTCTGAGTCTCAGAAGAGAGTGTATCTCTGTTTCCTTCTGTTGGAAAGTATTGCCATTCCTCCATTTTTCCTAATTGACTGATATTTCTGGATTTAATGTAAGTCTGTTACTGAACTGTTTTTGACACTGGACTTTGTTATTGAATTATCCCTGGATTGAAAAAAAACTGACTGATTTACCTGTGAATGACTTTGGATTGCTTGTTTGGACTTTGCTTAACGTTTCTGGAAGTAAAAACCTACATTTACTGTACAGTGCATCTGTGTGCTGTATGTGTATTATTCAAACACTACTCTCAAATATGTCTCCCTGTATGCACTCATTCTCCTAATGGGGAATTACCTCAACACACACACACACACATGAGTCTGCTTTCTACGTGGAAGTGTGGTGGTAGCATCATGTGTGGCCCTCGTGGGTGTGAGTCTGGTGTCATTCTAGACGAGTACCTAACATGAAGAATGACACCAGACCCACACCCACGAGGGCCACACAAGATGCTAGCACCACAATTCCATGTAGAAAGCAGACTCACACCCACACAGAAGATGAGACACGACCACGGACCAGAAGCCGCACTGTAGCTGCATCACTACCCACGTTAAACCCCTCCGAGCCATACATGAAGCGAACTGACACCCACCATGAAGATGCTGCACGACCATGAACGCGAAGCCAAACAGCAGGATCACAGCTCACCAGCTCAAATCCCCCAGCAACTAAGACTAACCTGAGCACAACCAAGCCCCCACCTGAACAGAACACACCTCCAGCCAATCAGAACACAGCCAACCCCCCAACCAATGAGAACACACCCCCACCCAATCAGAACACAGCCAAGCCCCCACCCAATCAAGTCACACCCCCACTAGCAGTTAAAAGGAAGAAGCAGCTGCAAGCTCACATTACTCTGAGAAGCACAGAGCCGAAGACACAAGCCTGAAGATGATGAATAAGACTTCATCAAAACGTTGCCTAGATACTTCCAATCTTATGCGGGAGAAAACCCGAATAACCAAAGATCCATATATAGACACACACACACACACACACACACACATATACACCTAGCATCACACACCCTATTCTACCTTCTATTTACATTTTGACAATAATGTATTCTGGTTTCATGTTTCATACTTCACACTCAAAGAGTGGTGCAGGGTACATTTAAATCACTAATGTGTTTAGCTTTATATATTGCCAGTAACTAAAACCATTGAAAAGAGTCTAATCATATTGTACCTTATATGAAAACCACACGACACTAGGATTTAATTCCTAGAGTGCTGGGATATACGTATAAGCAGATTTCATTAAAAAAATAGAACTGTAACATCTTGTGTGAGATCATGATAGTTCTGAAGACAACCTAAGTAGCCAATAAAGACACAGTTCTTATCTTTGTAAGCTTTTGCATTAACTCTTAAGAATATCAATACCAACAAAGGCTGTATTAATGTAGACAATGCTATTCTTAGGAAACAACTTTATGAGAGAGGTCTTGTGGCACATAAACTAATAGGCCACTACACCATAGTTTCAAAGATAGCTTCCCCTAGGTGGTTTCCCCAAGATGTGCAACATGAGTTATTGTTGATCTAAATTTGATAGAACTTTGTGGCCTGCATTTCCAAGAGTTCATGTGTATTCAGAGGCTCCAGATTGTAGTATTTGAATAATTAGATAGTAGACACATTTATGTTTCTTTCTGGAAATGCCATGTAGTGCATAAATATAATTACTTAGCCGTTGACTAAACCTTGGACACAAAGTAAGGAGCATTTTCCTTCATTGGGCAAAGTAACAGTCAATCTTTGAAAAAATATTGTGGCTTTCAATTGTCTTCCACATTTGATAGAGGAGCAAAAAAAGGAAACAGAAGTAGAGAAAGGGCCCATTTATGACCAAGCAAAAAGTCCAAATGATTTTTATCCAATAACATGCTCTGCAATGAATCTTAAACATGTGCTGAAATTTAGAATCATACTCAGGAAAATGATAAACAATTTGTTACCTAACTTAAGCATATTGATGGAAATCTCAGTGCTTTTGTTTTGTTTTCCCTTCTGTATTTCCTTTTCCCCAGTAAACTCCTTTTTAATAAATGTCTTTCAGCTATTCTTACTTAATAAGGGACTTACTCATTAAACTCTTCTCTCTATATAAGAATGTATGGTTAAACAGCTACCCCTTGTGTTTCACAAGTTGCAGAAGATTTATTGTAGTTAAATTATGTAAAATTGGAGCTTCAGGTGGGAGGGTCCAATCCATCATCTTTTACTTTTATAAGGTCTATGATGAAAGGAGAAGGCCTTGGTAGAAAGACTAAGAATCCTTCAGGAGGCCAGAAAGTTCAGTTTGCTGCAGAATTGTTTAAATAATGGACTTACCAATGTCACTTTTAATTGTATTCCCTCCTGGTTGGTAACAATGAAATGTAAACAAGTCATTTGTCTATTTTAGCTATTTTCTCTTCAAGTCTATACCATAAGAGGGAAACTTTTGAAACAAAAAAAAAAGTCTATGGTAAATGTTTCTCTATTCTCATTTCTGATCTAACAGCTGGCAAGTGCAGCTGGCAAGAAAAAATCAGTTCTGTCAGAGGCCTCCAAAGTTGTCACTGCAGCTAGAATTATGCTACCCACATATTTCTGCAATTTGTGAAGTTTAATTGGTTTAACGTTTTACTGGCTCCTTGATTTATCTCCTGAAGATAGCTTATTAAATGGTGTTTCTGACCTTCTGTAACACTGTATTGCTTTTTTTGCTGTATCTTTTATGATTGGAAATCCTCTAGAAGAGATGTTAGAACCTGTGAAAAATGTTAATGGAAAGGAGTTTGACCTTCATGAATATAGATTTACTAGTGACTTTACTATCTTGGTAAGGACAGCTTGCCATCAAGTTTCAAATTAAGAAGGGTATTATAGCTGATCACTCTCCACTCTCCGCATAATGCAAATATAAAGATATACTTTGTTGAAAAAATACATTCCATTCAGAATCTTTGTGGAAGGAAATCTAGGCTTTTCTCTTGTGAATTTTATTTTGGAGAAGACACAAAGTATTCCAGATAGCATTCCAATTTTCCCTCAGAAAATCCCATCATTGGGAATGAATAGGAGATGAGATTATTTTATGAACTCTACAATATTTTAATATTTTTTAATTTTGATTATTTTTAAATTTTGTTAATATTTTTAAATATTTTAATATTTTGTGTTGGATATTATGCTGCTGATATAACAAGTTGTCTTCTTTACCTCTTTCCAAGTGAATTCTGAAGCCACTAAACTTCTTTTAGGGAGTAGGATTTAGAAAAGAAAAACAGACTAGAGAAAGCCACCAGAAATCCCTACAAAAATTGAAAATGGTTTCCTGATGAAGTGATAAAATAGATTTTGGTGTATCTTTTTATTAGTTTTATTTGTTCAATTAATTTAAAAAAAATATTTTAGATTTTTTTATTGAAGTAATGTAAACCAAATTGTCATATGGAATTATTCCATGAGATATACATATAGAAATAAATAAATACACACAGATTTTTAAACCATGCAAAGGGTATTTGCATATCTCCTAGACTTTGTGTAGGATTCCAAAGTAAATATGTAATTGTATACATAGTAGAGAATCATGGAACAACTAATAGATAACTCATGGTTGACTATTCAGACAACAATATAAAGCAGAAGCATTTTATGTTACTGTATTTGGAATCCAGATGCCTTAAAAGCTTACTCGTGTTTGAAGTTTAGTATATTTGCTATTGTATTTATCAGAAGTGAAGGGTAGTCATTTAAAAAAAAACAAAAATACAAAATCTGGATATCTGTCCAAAAGATCATCCAGGTACTTGTTTTGTTCATTTTATGCCTTGAGGAACAAAAAGGGATGAGCTATGAGATAAATGTGAGTTGCTTCCATTTTTTTATTTGGATATTTATCTATAACTAGCAATAATAACTTCCTTCCTTGCCAGGCATAAGTTGCTATAGAGCTATGTCACATTTTGCCTTAAGATTTCTAAACGATTATCAGGCTCTTTTTTAATGTTTAATTTTTTTTTAATTTTAAAATTAAAAGTTATCTCAAATTCCTCTTAATCAAGTGTGAGATGCTTTCAGTACAGGCTATGTTTACTCAGAGCAAATGTCACCAAGTAGGTTTCAAGATCAAAACATAGATTGCTTTAAAATGCTTATTATAACCAATATAATAAGCATTTTAAAGCAATCTATATCTATGGCTGAGGCTACTGATTCAGTTCTAAATATTTTTTCAAGGTATTGCAATATGTCAATTTATCAGAACAAATGAATAGCCCTTGGACTATCGCAGTGAGGTATGTGAAGTGAAATTAGGCATTATCTCTTATTCAAATATATATTATTACTTTGCAAGCTCACATGCTGAGGGAAAGCATGATATGAAGTGTTCATGTATATCAGTTATTGCAATTAACATGATTGTTTGGATTACGTCCACAAGTGGGAATCACAGTAAACGTAATCTGATGCCACCATTCAATTTTGGCCTAAAGTGAAATTTCAAAGCAGAAACTGTCAGGTTCAGAATGTCCCAGGATTTTGAAGGAGGAAAAGCATTTCAATAAAGCATTTCAAACTTTGTCAGAAGTGCTTACAGTCATTTAAAGACTTCTGCCTAGGCAAGAAGAGTTTTGCATCCTTATCACTGCATATCCTCCAGAAGTTTCCACTCAAAACTTCCAGAAGGCATGAAATAACATGCAAAACTTTGTGTCAATTAGTGTGGTCTATTTTACCAGTAGACCAGACTTTTTATATAACTGATATAACTTTTCATAATTCTTTAAACAGCTACTTGGCTTCTAAGGAAGAGCTAGCAAGACTAAAAACATATAGGCACAAAAGTTGAGCTTTTAATTGTGAACAGAATCAAGAGACCAGATTCAGGCTACATACTGATAGCTGTATTTTTTAAAGAAAAAAAATCTTCACATAATAAATACATCTTTTACACACTGACTTCAAATTTACCTCAGAAATCTATGTACAATATAAATAATTATAAATGGGAACAATTTTCAAGATATTAGCAACAAAGCTAAATTGATTTTCCTACATTACATTCCAAGGGAAAACTTCAAATTACAGATGTAACTTGACAAGGGCATTAGAATCCACACACTGCATGTCGTTTGTGATGCTGTCAATTTTGTAATTTGGTCACACAGCCATATCATCGCTTTTAACTTCTGATATACATGGGGCTCCAGACTCACAAGTTACACAGATATCCTGAAGGGTTGGCATTAATTTCCCCGTCTATTTCAATGCAGGTGCATATGCTCCTTTATGTTTGCTCAAAACACTCCTTTCTAGTGAAATGAAAGGTATGCAAGAGCACTGGAGCACAAAAAAACAAAACAAAAAATAAAAAATCCACCAGATATTATTACTAAGACTTCTCTTTAATTTATTTCCAAATAAATAACCCCATATACTGATTCTGAACATGCTTATGTGGAAATAATTCCCTTTAGAATTCATGGGTCCTGTGAGATCAATTAATTTAGAAAGAGACTGTCTGCATTTCAGTAAAACAAAAAGCAAGCATAAATGATATGGGAAAAGAGAGTGCTTTTAAGTACAGAAATATAATTTAGGTCTTAAAATCTTTAATAGCCTTTAGGGAAAAATAAGAAAGTGTCAATACTTAACATAAAAGAACTGTGCATAATTTCTTTTTTTAATAACATAAAACACTGTTCATTTATAATCAGCTTACATATTTGGGTTTGAGAACATTTTTTTCATTTGAAAACTAAGCTACATGCATTAAAAATAAATAATAGCTTCTTTTTTAAAATAGATTAAATGACTACAATAATAAATGAACACATTTTCCTTTACTGTTTGAAAGAAGAAGTTACTGAATAGAGCTGAAAACTTATTAGCCAAATCCTGTGCAAAGTGAAGGCTATTGATTTCAACAGTTAAAGTCTACCTAATTTGGATAGGAGCGGATTCTTTGGTTTGGAGTGGAGTTTTCCTACCTCTACACAGAGTCAGCTCCAAGCCCATTTCAAAAATTTAGAGGATCTTATAAAATAGAATGGAAATAAAAAGCAAATTTCAGAAGGAAGAATGATCCTTATAGACCATCAACTTTAGATATTCATTGCTTATCTATAAGCCAACTTTCCTCAACATAGCTTTCCCCACATGGGCTGAACTACAATTCCCAAAACTCAGTCAAGGCCAGAATTTAGGAGATTATAATAGGAGCACAAGTCTAGGGCAGCAGGTTGGAGAAACCTGGTCTATAAATCCAATGTTGCTCCTTTCAGTCATGAAGTAGCAGAAGTGCAAAAATGCATCATCTTTCTACAATGAGTACATTTCCCCCACCTGAAAGTCCAACTTGTTGTACAAAACTTCTAAGTTTATGAAATGCAGAAGTTGCCATTTATTTTATTTGAGGAAAGCATTGCAATACTACATAGGGAAATGGACTGAAATATGGGAAGAACTGCATTCAAATGCAATTTGCAGTTCAAAATCCACAGGAAAGCTAAATTTTCAGTGCCCTGTTTCAAATTCAAGCTTGAGAGATAGAGGTCAGTGGGAGGGTCAAAGGGGCCATATATCAATCAATCAAATACAGCAAGAATCCAAAATTCAAATATTTATTTTGATTTGCCCTAACACCCCAGATGAAGAAACTATCATATTCATAGTAATCCTGTAAAATGTGCGTGCTCCAAAATGGTATCCAATGTTAAAACCAATCAGGAGGGATGAAAACTTAGTGCTTACTTTTTGACAATACACAAAAATACCAGATGTTTAAAAAATATGAAGGAAAATCAAAGAGAACAGGGTGAACCAAGCATTTCTACCCAAATTCAGTTGATTCAAGATTCCTGCATTTTGCAAAAAGATTTGGCAGCTGTATATAGCCTGCATTTAGAATGTAACACAAAAATCTACTATATGTCAGATTAATGTTTGGTAATGGTCACTATCTGGGAAAGATATTATCTGAACACATCATTGTGAAGAGATCTAGCTGAGTTTTAAGCATGGAGGCTTTCCTGAATAACATGAAAAGCATTTTAGGCCTGATGAAATTCTGATACATACGCTACTGAACCTTGAAAACTGTGTTGGGATTCTTACTCTCTGTTTTCATTTTTAGAAATTCTTATATTGAAATCCAAAATATTTCTACTTGCAAGTACTAGAGTGAGTGTACTCTACTATGCAGCTGTACATGCAGAATGGTTACATATTAGCAACAGTCTACACCGAAAAGATTCATAAGCATAAATACTTACCTAGTAGTTATTTGTGCAAGCTGAATAAGGTTGCAACCTGTAATTGTACTATATGGAATACAACTTGTTTCATAATGTGGAATGTGACAATCTGGATATAATTTGTAAGTTTCTTCTATTTAAGAAATTAGTGATGGGCCTTGTTTGTGTCCAATACAATAGTCATCTGGAATTTTTAATTTCAGAATGTAAACTCATTTTTTAAATCTTTATAATCATTTTAAGCCTTCCCTTTAGAATATGACTGGAAATTATTCTTATTAATTTATATATTAGCTTTTATGCTTAACATTTTCATTATTAGTGCATTAATATTGTGGACCTATGCTACATCAATATTTACCTTTATTTTCTCCATAGCTTTATCTTGTATGCCAGATATTAAATCTATAGGCTACACAGTACACATCCTAAGTAAAATATTTATGACGGTGTCATTTTTAATCTTAGTGAAATCTCAATCTTGAATAAACCAAGAGCTATTGTTGACTTGCTGATTCGCAATTATGTGTTTATTCATTTGGTAACTGTTTCTCATCTTTGCTATATATTCCTTCATTGACTGGAGTGGCAGACTTAACAGCCTACATGGCCCTATCGTTTTTCAAAACATCAGTAAAAGTGCAGAAAAAGTAGCTGAGGCTATTATTCTATTCTTGGATGATTCTCCTTCCCTGAATGAGAACTTTACTGATCATTAGTTATCAGCTGTTATGCTTGGAATTGTGTAGATCCTGAAAACAAAACATTTTACAACATTCCCAACAGTCTGTGATTAAACTTAAAAGACATTTGAGGAAGTTTATATTAAACTGAGCACTTGTCCACATATTGCATTAAGCTTCTCTGTAAAACTTCATCATTATTATTATGGGCAGATAGGTGGGAAATGAAGCACACATATTTTCTTATGTAAGTAAAAATGAAATACTGCACAATTGTACTTTGCTAAATTACATCTTAGATTTTTTAAAAAATGGTGGTTGGGAGTATCCAGTACTTTTTCAAGATACCTTTACTGTCTTGAGATGAAACTTTAGGGATTTGTGCATGCACATTTCTAAATTAAGTTCAGAAGGAAAGCTTTTAAATAATCTAGCAGAAATAAATAGGCTTAATGTTGGCTGGATCATTGTCACCATTTGCTATACTAACCCATGTGTTTACTTGTACTTAACCATGGAATAAATATTCCCTGGCAACAGGTTTTCTCTGCTCTCTTCACATAATGTTATCTTAATCCTTTGTCCAGCTTTGTGTGAGGTTTTTTTTTCCTGCTAATGATATATGGTAACTTCTGCAATAGACTCGTCCCATTGTTATATCACAATAATAGCACTGGAAACAGGCTTTATATAAGTCCAGTGATGCCATGAAAATTCTGTAAGCCAGCAGATGGTTAATGGCCTTGTTCTCAGCTATGCTAGTATTAAAGAAAGATTTCCCTTTCTATTTTGACATTATCCAAAAATAGCCTCAATTCACTAGGTTTTCTCTTTGAACCTCAATGTAATTACTGTGCCTGGAAACAAAAGGAAGAGAGACAGTATAGGGATTAGCAATAGGGACAATGAGTGTCATGTCAGTATATTTTTCTGTCAACTCAAAGATGGTCTTTGGTGGGGAAAAACCACAAGCAGTACCATTGCTCTTAGATCCAACTTTCTATCCAAATTACTATTACAACTGTAAATATTTATAGTTTTCTTTATGCTTCTATTTACTTAATTTTATGCTGCTTTGTGCTGAACCCACAACGTTTATCAATGTCTTACATAGATCTTATTCAACTGTGTAATTAACATAATAATTCCATCTAAACACTTTTTTATAGTGTCTTTCTGATTTTGGTAAGATCAACTTCCAAATTTGTGATTTCAAATGAAAGCTATAATGCCAGCCATCTTCTAACAGTTTCACTGATTACAACTCATTTGCTTTTAAACATCTGTTTTTGCAGATATAAGGTGTTTCTCTGCCAACACTGAAATTTAGGAGAAACAGACTGGAAGAATTCACTTTTTCACTTCCACATACAAACTTCAAGTTGGAGAACTTTGATGAAGATTAAATGCAACAATCTTAATAAATAATCTTTCCCAAAAGCATAGGAATCTGTTCCTAACCATAATATCTAAAATACTGAGAACTCAATAGTACTGTAGTTCAGCAACACCTGAAGGTCTACAGGCTTATGTACTGTATCACTGTGGAAAATTGCATTAACTCTTGCCTATGCATTACATCCAATTTAACAGATCAATGTCTTTTGCAGAATGGAGCAGAATGCTGCAATTTAAAACACTACAAGAATGCGACAGCACTGAAACAAAAGACTATTGTATGAGAAATACCGGAGTCTTCTATGTAATTGAGGAGCCATAACACATTTATTCTATTACAATCTATCTGCTTGATTTCAATAAATTTATGTCTACTGATCCCCTGGTTATGTCACAAAAATAAAATTACCTGTAACCTTTCAGGTAATCCTGGATTTGAGTTCTGGTAAGCTCCAGCTTGCTCGTTTGTTGCAGGACATTTAATCCAACATCTGGTTCCCCATAACTATACCATTTATACTGTTACATCTTGTGAAATATGTAGCCAAATATAACTGAATAGGTTCTCATGGTGTCTACCCATATTCAACTCCTAGTCCTACTTCATATTACTTTGGAACAAGCATGAATGAATGAATGAATGAATGAATGAATGAATGAATGAACGAACGAACGAACGAATGAATGAACGAACTTGCTCTTCAGAAACACACTGGGCATCCAACTTGCGATTCTTGATCTTCTGACAAGCAAATTCAATGGGCAAGTCAGCTTCACTCAACAACTGTGTCACTAATAACTGCAATAATTCAGCTAACAACTGTGGCAAAAAAGGTTGTAAAACGTGGCAAATTTTACTTCCGTCTCACCTAGCAACATAAATTTTGGGCTCAGTTGTGGTCGTAAGTCAAGGAATGCCTATTTTGTGTCAGCTTTTTCTCTGAAAAGAAGGGAAGAAAAGAGAAGCTGGGAGAGACATTGGAGGTCTTCTAGTCCAGCCTACCACTCAAGCTGGAGAAGCTATACCATTTCAGATAGGTGACTGTCTAGTCTCTTCTAAAAAACCTCCAGTGATGGAGCGCCCACGATTTCTGCAGGCAAGCTGTTCCCCTGGTTAATTGGCCTCACTGTTAGGAAGTTTCTCCTTAATTCCAGGTTGCTTCTGTCTTTGATTAGTTTCCAACCATTGTTTCTTATCCTGCCCTCTGGTGCTTCGGAAAATAATTTGATACCCTCCTCCTTGTGGCAGCCTCTCAAACATTGGAATACTGCTATCATGTCACCCCTAATTCTTCTTTTCTTTAGGCTAGCCAAACCCAAAACCTGCAGCCTTTTTTTCTTTTGCTATATTCTGATGTTTTCATAACAAGTTGCTCAAAGAAATCTTATCTGGATTTTTAACCATTTCCACCAATCTACAACTTCTTCATTAGGACTTTCCTAGTTTAACAACAAATAGAACTTCAAATGTGATGATCTTTCAGAAGTGCTTTTTTCTCCAAACCTATGCCATTATATCACTTCCAATATACCTAGTTTCTCCTGATGTTGCTTCTCTCTTAAAGTATGGCCTCATTATACAAATATTTAAATTCAACACTTCTACCGTATTATTCCATATTAAGAGTCTAATTTTTAATTAGCAATATTTGTGGCCAACAGGGAATTATTAAATAACTCAAAATGCTTTGCATTCTGCTTTGTGAATGTGTGTGCGTGTGTGTGTGTGTGAGAGAGAGAGAGAGAGAGAGAGAGAGAGAGTATTATGTATGTATGTATGTATGTATGTATGTATGTGTGTATGTATGGTATTTGGGTTTCTTCGGGTATTACACAAGATTAAAAAGAACCCAATACACAAGCCTCAGGATGGCAGATGAGATTCTGCCGAAACGTTGCTATAATAAAAGCACAAATATTAAGACGTGGGAAAATACCCGAACAAAGCTGAATACCATACATATAAATACCCGCGAAAACTTAAGAAAACATATGTATGTATGTATGTATGCATGCCTTGGTGTATGTTCGTAAATGTGTGTATCTTGTGTGTGTGTATACACACACACACACATTCAGTGCATAGCAGTCTTACTTTATTAAGGCCTGAGAGACACCAGTAATTTATATAGATTTTCCTTAACTAGTTCATCATGCATGTCCATGCAAACAAAATGGCTAATTTTGCACAGCAAGAGCGCTCCCAACTTAGATCTCCTTCACAATGTGGTGCTAGCTTTATGGTTTGATTTTGTTTTCTTTACCTCAACCTTGAGACCAATGCATTTGAAACAGCAATTGGGATAAACTAACACTCAACACTACAAGAACTCTTTTCGTGCATTGTAGCTTGTCAAATGTTGGTTGCAACAAGAATTTTAAAACGTATGCGTCTGTGGTTATTACTCTGCAAAGATACTTGTCCTAGGACGACCTTAAAAAAAGGGGGGGTAAGGGGGGGTGTGGGGGTAAGGAAGAGCGAAAGGCCCATCAGCTCCCATTGGTTATTATAACAGATGTCCCCTTGTGTCCCTGGGCTGGATCTTGCTGCATCCGTAGGTGAGAAGTCACATCAAAGTGTGATCCATTGCAACCCAAAGAATAGTTCCTAATCGTTTCACTGTCATAAAGGTGCTCCAGAGCAAATCCTGTTAAGGTGTAGGCATGCTTATCAAAGTATTGCCTATGGGAAGTATAATAATTGGGAGAGCTTGTGGGCTGATGGTCCCCTGGAGTCTGATGGGGGGACACGTCGGAATGAAAATAGTCTTTAGCCAAGAGCAAGCCTGATTTAGACATTCGATCAGACCCAGGGCTGTTTATTCTAGATAGCGTTGTGGGGCTGTTGTCATAGTCATTCTCCTGGGGGCTCATCAGTTTCCCATCCCGTTGTTGCTGTGTGTGTTCACAAGGAGGTGTAGTGGTGATGCTGGGGACTCGGCAGGCCTCTCTCAGCTGTTGCTGCTGATGGTAGTTTGTAAAACAAACCGTGTGCTTTTTCCCAGCTCCGTTCATGGAAACCAGCTGATCAGGGGTGGATTTCCGCTGCTGTAGCCTATTCTCTTCTTCTTTAATCATTTGCTGAGTTGCTCTAATTAGAGTTTCGATTTTGCTGGGCTCATGTGGGCTGCCCTGATACTGCTCAGAGTGGTATCGGTCCCCTGACTCACTAGCCGAACCAGGATCTGGGGAACTAACCACACTTTCTTCATCCCAGTGCCCTCTTCCTAAAAAAAAAAAAAAAAATGAGGAAAACAAAGAGTATAAGTAACGAACAGTGGATTTTGCACCAAGTCCAGAAGATCATTCAGAACTGATGACTTCCTAAAGACAAAATAACAGTGTTAAGAATTTTAAGCCATTTATTATTATTATACGTCAAGCTCCAGCATGTAATATATCTTGGCCCTCATTGACTTACTGCCCATATAATGATATTTTATCTAGGTTAGCAGGATTATCTTGTCAAGTTCAGGTTCAGCTGAGGAACCTCTTGTCTCCTGACTTTCAGCCTTCTTACTTTGGATGTCTGAATTCACAGAAATCATCAAAGCTTCACTCCTTCCCTGTTTCTTCTTTCTGCGCCAACTCAGAAAGCTCAAACTGCCCAAGAAGCTGCTGATACACTTCTACAGAAGAATTATTGAGTCTATCATCTGCACTTCTGTAACTGTCTGGATTGGTTCTGCAACCCAACAGGACAGACACAGACTTCAGAGGATAATTAGGACTGCAGAAAAAACAATTACTACCAACCTGCCTTCAATTGAGGACCTGTGTACTGCACAAGTCAAAAAGAGGGCTGTGAAAATATTTACAGACCCCTCACATCCCGCACATAAACTGTTTCAACTCCTTCCCTCAAAACAATGCTATAGAGCACTGCACACCAGAACAACAAGACCCAAGGACCGTTTATTCCCGACAGCCATCACTCTGCTAAACAAATAATTCCCTCAACACTGTTCAACTATTTACAAAGTGTACACTAGTATTACTGTTAATCTTCTCACCACTCCTTCTCACCCATCCCTTCCCACTTGACTGTTTCCTAGTATGATTTGATTGTTGATTGTGCCCTATGACTATCAGTAAGTGTTGTATGTTATGATTCTTGACTCTTGATGAATGTATCTTTTCTTTTAGGTATACTGAGAGTATTTACACCAAGACAAATTCCTTATGTGTCCAATCACACTTGGCCAATAAAGTATTCTATTCTATTTTATTCTATTCTATTCTATTCTATTCTGTTCTGTTCTGTTCTATTCTATTCTATTCCTGTTCGGGGTTGTCTCTGTAACATATCATTGCATCTTCCTACTTTGTATATGAACTATAATGCTTATTTGGGGGGTGAGGAACATGTGCTGCTTGAGAAAGGAGATGTAAATATATTTTATAAATATTTTTATATATATGTACAATAACTAAAACAAAAGTGTTACTGTAAGTCCATGTCTGATATCATCTGCTACGATGATGTAACTGGTTCTAATTCTCTGTTATTGCTTTCCGGTCCTCTATCAACGGTGGATTCTCAGTTCATTTTCCCCTACATTTGCCATGGCTAAAATTCCAGGTCTTTTCCTCTCCTTTGGACAATAAAGCACTATCATGCCATTTCCCTGACTCAACCAATACATATCAAAACATCGTCTTCAAATCACAACACAGGACAAAATGTTAATACTAAATATAGTGAAGAATCTTCATTAGCACATATTCCATGGAATTTAGTCTATGTATCTATCAGGGTGGTTGTCCATATGGTACAAAGCAACTTAGAAGGCTAGATCAAAGAAAAAGATGTTCCTTTGTCACTGTCTTATTGCTATATTATCATTATATTACAATTTCAAATTATTGTGGGGGGGGGGCAATATGATAACTCTGTAAACTGCTTGGAGAGGGCTGTCAAGCACTATGAAGTGGTATATGAGTCTAAGTGCTACTGCTATTGTAATTTCTCCATTTAACTAGAAAAGGAGACTGGGTTCAACTTATAGGAAAATTTGGCTTTGCAAACTTTCCTCCCTCTTAGTTCCTAACTGGTTCATATTTAGCAGAAGCCAGCAGAGCCTGTGAACTCTCTGCAGTTGATTTCCTATGCAGAAAGCATAGGAAGAATCATCCCAAAGGGAATCTCATTTGACTTTCCGTAAGATAGTTCCTACATTACTGACTGTGTATTGCAACATGTGAAATGCTTCTAGATGTTTTTTCCAGCGTTAGCATGCAGTTCAAATAAATGTCCGAGTGTTGTTATCCCTAGCCATCAACTAATAAGCTGCCTAGTACAGGTTTTCCAAAAGGTATCTCCAATTCCAAACAAAAGAAAATATTTTTAAAAATCTTGCAATATCCTAATTTTTTACATGATGTTGGCAATCCTACACAAGAGCGCATGGGATCTAACAGGAGAATATGAAAATATCACATTATTTCAGATTGTATTAGTAGAATATTATGACCTTATATAATCTCTTGGCATTTCAGCTTTTTTCCCCTAATGGCTGGGTAACTGCAAAATCATGTGCTGGTATGTCGGGACAAAAAAAGATTGCTGTCTCTTGTACTAATAACATATGCCTACATAGTACATAAAGCATAAATGTGAAGATATAATAAAGGAAAGCATGTATTTACATCAATAACACCTGAAAATTTAAAAACTCAAATCAAGTGATGCCTCTTAGTTTTGTTTTGAAATGCTTCTTTGTAAGATAGGCAGGGATGCAATATATCTTGTCAACATATATTAGTATTTGTATTCAGAATCAAATGACATAAGTTTGTCTCATCACGTTCAGTGCCTTATGAACTGCACAATCAATTATTGGTTCAGGAACATTTGAACTGCCCAATAACTCTTACCAATGAAATTCATTTTTAACTTAAATTACTTCCACTCCTATTAATGTTTATAGACTGATGATATAAAAACTCAATGACTCTTAAGAGAAAAAAAACTGCTAAATTAAGTCCATTAACTGTTCGTAACAAAATTGGGAGTTTGGCTTTTCAGCCAATAACATAATGGCTGAATCAGAAATTATAGTGTTATTGTATATTTCTCAATAGATCTAATGAGGCAGTCACTAAGTATTGAAATGTTTTCTATTTTTAAAGATATTTAATGTTGCATTTGTAAGCAAGGAACTCAGCAAAAGACATTGAACAGTGTGAAAAGGAGAAAATTATACCTTGTAGTAATAGCACAACTCTAGTAATATCATAATAATATACATCAAGTCTTTTATAAATAAAAGTATTTAGCACAACCTAACAACTCTCTGGATATGAAAAGACCCTGCTTTTTCTAAGAATGTCAACCCGAGTCAAGGTTCAAAGATTGCACCTATTTATTTGTGATTCTATTACCTGTTTCAGATGACTGGATGCCTACCTATAGAACTCAGCTTTCCAAATTAAGCTGTGTTTCTATAATTTTGCAAGTCTCTTTTACCAAAAGCTTGGACCCCATGTTTTCAGCTGTTCTGAGGGTCCTCACAACTTGCTATTAACTTCAGTTCTGATGCTGGCCTAACATTAATCAATGCATCCAAGCCCTTTCTTAATGGGGAACAATGATGACCATGCATTGACTGAACATCATCAGAACCATGCTTCAGTCTTTTGGATTTTTCCATGCACTCTACTGACTTTAAAGGACCAACAAAAAAAGTGACATTGGATCCAGTAAAAAGAAGGAAAGGGTCAACTGAACATTCTTGGTGTCTTGAAAAAAATCCCGAAAGCACCATATGTACAGAAAAAATTAACAGCAAGAAAAGCTATTATACTTCTGTTCTATTCCATTTTCTCCATGCTTTTAAATTTATTAATTCCCCTCTTCTCTACTATGTTGCCATTCATTTGTTAAGCCATTCTATTCATTTTGGGATTTCATTTTATTCAGTGATATAGCATATATATCTTGCTTTTTATTTTTACATGTTCGCCCAGCATAAGCCACATACCTTAACCCAAGTAATTTCACAAGAGTCACTTTCATTTTTTCCTTAATTTTCCTTTCATTTTTTCCTTAATTTCCTGAATTTTTGGTAGGTCTCTCTCTGTCTGGAATACTTCCTAAAGTTTGGTCTTTCAAACTTCTCTTTTTACAGTTTTGTTGTTTCCAGTATTAAATGTCTAAACTACTTTTTGTTCCCTTCTCAAAAATTCTAACCTTTCTTGGATCTGATCAATAAATTTGCTAGATTTAATACTTTTTAAATGATTATTTACATAAATCATCCATTAAATGAAGATATGTTTTGGAAAGAGGCTTTCCTATTCATCCCATCCCATCCTTTCCTAATCAAGAAGGCTAGCACAACATTTCTTACCAGGTTAGAGGCAATGTGTAGAGAGCTTCTAATCTGCAGGTAATCCCTACAATTATATTTGAAAGCATCAAGAGCATATTAACTCTTAGCTGATACCCAGTGCATATAAAATCAATTTTATGTAGGTTAAAAAAAGGACTAGTGATAAAAAAAACTCTATCTAACTTTTAAATAATTTTGGGCAGTCATGAAAAAAGAGAAAACATACTGTATCTGTAACAATACGAGGTCTAGAAACTACAGCACTCATAGAACAAATATTTCTAAATTGCATGTAAGCTGAGAAAAAATGCAAACACATTTTTAATATCTGGCTTAAGGTTGCTTATATAAGCAATAATTCAGGTTGGTTTATAACTTACCATGAATCCTGTGAATGGATGTTATGTGTGGCATGTTGCTTTCATAGGCTTCTCGGCTCTCAGGAGAAGATTTGGTTAGTGGAAGGCCAGATCGAGAACCCCACCATGCTTCCCTTCCAGGCTGTGGCGTGCCAAGAAAGTACCGACCAGCCTCACACCTGCCCCCTTCACAGGCTTGAGTATGGAAGTGTCTATCATCAGCTAACCTAGAATGGTCAACTGCAAAACCATAGCAGAGGGTACCACGATCCGAATATTGTCTATAGGCACAGGAAACATCATGATGCTGAGAGTTTGGTCTTTCAGTGGGATCCATTAATTGTGGAGATGCAGTGTCAGTCAGTGGACTTCCACCCCACTGGCTTTCATGATCAGATTCAGATCTTTCTGTATGAAACCCAGAATACTGCTGGATAAAAGAAAGGGGGGAAGAGAAGAAGAAATTAAGGGTAGATAAGTGCTGATCATTAATTTGATTTTCAAGGTGCTTAAGACCAGGTACAAATCAGTGTTCCTGAATAAAAAAAAGTCTACATGCAGTTATGTGTAATATCACACAACCAGCTTGCGAATCAGGAGGTTTATTTTTTTAAATTGTTTGCTCAGTGCATATCCACCTCTATTTTATTCTTCCTGCAAATACCTATTATGGAAATCAAATGGATCTATATTCTCTTTTCAGTTGTAACCCCACTGGAAAGCCATCTCCAGCCTCTTTTTTGGATTTTGCAATAGCTTTTTATTACAAAACTACAATTTATCTTGTGAGGCTGCCATTATACAGACCAGCATGTATTCATTTCTTCTGCAGCAAGTAGACTTCTTTAAGGAGCTTGCAGGGTCATTAAAGCATTTTGTTCTACTGTTCATCAACTGGACAGTTGCAAGATCTGCTGGTCTGCCTTTGCCATCATTCTCATACATGGGGAATTTAGACCAATACATCTCAGGGCATTGAGCTGATAAAGGCAACATCTCTGAAATTATATCCACTGAAAAATATCCTGCTTGGTTTAATCTCCTTTAGTAGAGAAGACCAGATTGGTCTCTCCATTCATCAATCCATTCCATCCATTTTATTTACAACAGAAAACAACTTACAAGTAATTTGTGTGTGTGTGTGTGTGTGAGAGAGAGAGAGAGAGAGAGAGAGGGAGGGAGGGAGGGAGGGAGAGGGAGAGAGAGAGAGATTGATTTTCAAAGTTTTTACTACCGGTTCTGTGGTAGTGGCTTGGTGGACGTGGCTGGGGAAGGATACTGTAAAATCCCCAGACAGAGATGGTATTTGCCAGTTCTCCGAACTACTCAAAATGTCCACTACTGGTTTTCCAGAACTGGTCAGAATCTGCTGAATACCACCTCTGGTGTGTGTGTGTGTGTTTCTATCATAAAGTTTTCTGAAGCATCCTTTTTCATACTTTACCCTAATGTGTGCAGTTCATATTTTATTCATTTACTTTAGACACTTATATGTCCATCTATCTTATGCATCATAACTATGGGCAGTTCACTTCAATGGTGATAAAAACATAAAACAATATCCACACACCTCAGTCCCCAAAATACAACTCTTGATGCCCTAAATCAATCCTTCCTAAAACACAACAGTCTTAATCACTGGGATTCGGTCTCATCCTATCCCAATAACTGGGGGAGAGTTGTCTTTTTAAGGACTTCGGAAAGACTAGTAAATGGGGAATCTGCTAGATTTTGGTGGACAGGGCATGGAAACCTCCAGGTCCAAGAGGGACATAATCTGAATATGGTAACGGACTAATGTTAACATCCCTCAAACCCAAATCACAAAATTACTGCACTGAGACAAAAACCCTCAGTTTTCTGTAAGAATATTTGATGTTTTGAAAGAATGCACCACAGCATTCAGAGCAACATGAAATCTAAAATATTTCAACATATTAATTTGGGATTAATTTGTCCAGGTCAAATCTGTTCAAATTGGAATTCATGAAAAATGGTCAATAATAATGCTCCAGTGAATTTTACATTTAGACTCCTCAGGTTAAAAATCAACAAACTAAGATGTTATTTCCAGGGGTGGGATTCTACCAGTTTGCACCTATTCGCTAGAACCGGTTGTTAACATTCTAAGCAGTTCGGAGAACCAGTTGTTAGAAGAAATTACTGGCCTAATCCTGTAAGGAAGGCAGGAAGGAAACATTCTGGTGTTGCTTACAGAAACTGCCTCTCTGTTAACCCTTATTACGTTCTTGGCAGGACTAGACTTCCTGTCTCAGGAACATCTCTGGAGTTTTTTTCCCCTCCTTTGCTGTACTTTGCTTGTGTGGAGTGACCATTTAAAGTTCCGATGGCACTGAAAAAAGTGACTTAGGACCATTTTTCACACTTACGACTGTTGCAGTATCCCCACAGTCATGAGAGGCCAGGTGAGGGAATGTGTGCCTCGATGTGAGTGATATTGAGTTGGCACGCCCAGCCAATAAAATGACCACCAAGCCATGTTCACCCAGTCACATGACCACCAAGCCACCCCCACCACCCAAGCCATGCCCACAGAACCGGTTGTTAAAAATTTTGAATCCCACCTCTGGCTATTTCCCATCCCAAGTATTAATAGGTAAAACCAGAAACATATTTTGTGAAACATTCCTGACTTCTCACCTGCAAGGAATCATTTTAAATTCCTTTTGTCATACTATGTTTCAGCTAACAGGATGATACTTACTCCAGGTTCTTCAGGACAAATATTTTAGAATTACTTATTTTTACAGTATAGCATTATGTATAATTGTAAAACAGTTTTATACAAGTATCTTCTCTAGTTTTAAGTAGTAGTCCATGCTGTGGGGGGGGGGGGCTTGTCAAAAAGTCAGAAAAATTATTTCAACAGCTTGATTGACACATTGGGGTTTCACTGTATGGCTGCTTCCCCCATTTTGATTTTTTTCACTCTTCCCAGCTGATATATCTGCTTCTCAGATAGATCCACTGAAAATGGATCCCTTAGAAATCTGCTGTGTATCTGGAGGAAACCTTTTTTTTCACCCAATATTTTTACAGTTTAGATGGATTTTGCTTTCTTCTCTCAGTGACATATTGAGACTTATTCTCAAGCAACCCTAGAATAAGCACGGTTATAAGACAACCTTGTTACCAGATATTAACTAATTTTTATACTGCCTTTGACTGATTTTCAGTGTTTAACAGATCTTCCTCTCACATGAAGGTATCTCAGAAAACATTAACACATAAACAATTCTCTAGGATTTTCATCTCTACAAGCCCATCTAATTAAAATGTGCAAAAGCTTGTTTTTTTCTAAGTGACATAGTGTTACATTTAATGCCTTATTTTGACTTCTTTCTTTGTCTCAGACGGAAGGATGAAGGCACAACATTGGGGAGGAAGAAGACTAAACCAAGTGGTATGAAAAAGGGAACATCATCAGAACCCAACATGCATGAACTTAAATTAGAAAGTTGATCTTTGGTCAAAGGACAAGCACAAAGGGGCTACCACTCAGCTTCAGATGACATTTCGCAGAAAATATGCACGGAGATGGGGAAGCTTTTTCAACCATATTTGGAAATGGTTTCACTTCATTTTTTCCCCACATCATAATTTCTACAAATTTTAATGTAGCTTGTCTGGTCAAATTACAAGGCAAGGACTGGGGCAAACGCTAAGAGGTTACTTGGCTAGGAATTATGCCTGAAATCAATTAGTGCCTTTTCAAACTGAAAGGGCCCCTAGCACTCAAGGAGTTCATATAATCTATTTCTGACCCTGTTTAGTCACTAAGGGCTTCCCGATTCCAACAAAGATGGATCACTAGATGTTGACAAAGAAGGGCTGACAATTCCTAAAAGATGGTCTGACATTCAGTGCCATTATTAGAATCCTGAAAGTTCTATTAATAAAAAAAATCAAGAATACTTAATTTTAAGGATCAGTGAAGAGATATCCTGGAATGTATATTTTTCTCAATGGTCACGCAAACAGAACTTCTCATTAATAGAAATAGAACAGATTCTAGTCAGTGTATGTAAGCGGCAGTTCATAAGCCCTAAGGGAAGTTCATTGTGAATTCAAAGAGGTATTTTTAATCCATCTGCTTTTATTTTGACAAAAAGAAGCTGCAGAATTCTGGAATCTGTTTGCAAAAAAGCTGGTCTTAAGGCAAGCAGCTGAACAGAAGGATTATCAGAACTTGAGAATGATGAAGCTTCTTTCAAATCACTTTATTTTTCAGATACATGAACCAAAGTGGAGACCTTGTTCAAATCAGCAAAATGAATCAGGTGGCTTTGGAGCATTGGGTAGATTTTTTAATTTAATAGTTTTCTGCTGATTTTGGTACTGTGTCAGGCAATGTATAAAATTACAACATACTTCTCCATGGAACCCCTTCCACAAATGAGGAATGTTATGGGAGGGGTTCCATGGCAGATGTCAACAGGTGTATTAGCGCATGCAACATCCTTTGAAGCTCCCTTTTTCCTTCAAAGGGAAACTGTTGCACAAGCACAATAAGCTTTATTTTCTTTACAAAGTGTACAGTAAATGGGAGACAGGCTAAGTCAAGCATTGGCCCAAATATTTATTGTTTTTAGAATAATGTGATAAAACTCATCAATCATACTTGTTCTGTGTCAGCCTCCATGACACGGTATCCAGGGCTGGGCTGCTGGGGGTTCTCAGGGGTTCAGGAGAGCCCCTAGCTAAGATTCTGTGAAGTTCAGAGAACCCCCAAATCCCACTCCTGGCTGGCCACGCCCACGCTTCACTTCTTGAAAATTGACAGAGTTATTTTCATCCATTTTTTCAGGAGGAGAACACATAAGAAAGAGGAGGAGGAGGAGGAGGAGGAGGAGGAGGAGGAGGAAGAAGAAGAAGAAGAAGAAGAAGAAGAAGAAGAAGAAGAAGAAGAAGAAGAAGAAGAAGAAGAAGAAGAAGAAGAAGAAGAAGAAGAAGAAGAAGAAGAAGAAGAAGAAGAAGAAGAAATAATGTAGATATTTCCCTTTGAACATTCCCTAGGAACATTTTTTTAAAAACCAAATCTCAAGATGGATGAAATGGAATGGGTTTCCTCTTGGGGCTTGAATCATAAACTTTAATTAAATCATTCTATCTTTAAATCTTGAACTAGAATCAAAACAGTCTGCACAAGCCTACTTTATAGCAACCTGGTGGGAATAAATTCAAGCCAAAGAACCCAATTCCAGGCTCTTGAAAGAGATTCTAAATTAATTCCTCGCAGCAACTTTTTACCTAGCAGGCTCAATGCATTACACTGATATGTCCCTTCCTTCTTCCAACAGTTTATAATTGCACACAATTCTCCCTCTTCCAATTTTAACTCCATAACAGCCCCTTTAAAATGAGCTATTCTGAAGATTCCTTTTTCCTGTATGCTTGACCTGGAAGTTCTGCCTTCACTCTTCGTTGGATAATGTTTGATAATTAATTTCTGTGAAACAAAGGCAAAAATATAGTAGATTGGGCCTACTTACAAATATACATTCTGGCTAAAATGGACTGCAATCATCAGGGTTGTCAGCAGGTTTTATAACTGTTCTTACTAATTAAGCATTAATTCTTATATTAATTATAAATTCTTTTTTAAAAAAAATACAGGTTCTTTGTAAATACATTTGGCAAACGGTCAAAAAAATGTTTAAACGGTTTCTTGACTGCGTTTAAAATGAGTTAAAAGTCTCTCATTATTTAAGGTATATAAATAAAGTATGGATTACTGCAACATGTCTATATGGAGCCACCCTTGAAGGCCACCTGGAAGTTACAAGTCCTTTGGCCCAGAATATCTTTGAGGAATTGCCACCTTTAGTCTTGGATGGGGTGGCATTGCCCCAGACATCCTGTGCATAACCTGGGGGTTCTCCTGGAATCATGACTCTTGCTTGAAGAGCAGGTTGCAGTCGTGGCCAGGAGAATCTTTGCACAACTATGAGTTGTGTGCCAGTTATGCCCTTTTCTGGACCAACAATCTCTGCTCAAAGTCACTGATGCTCTAATCATCTCTCATCTTGACTACTGTAACGCAATCTACATGGGGTGGACCTTGAGAAGTATCCAGAAGCTTCAGTTAGTTCAAAACGTTGCGACTTGCATTGCTTTGTGCAGGTCTATATGTGCAGATATGTCACTTTTCCTGCTGGAGCTGCATTGGCTATCAATGTGCATTAAGGTCCAATTCAAGATTCTGGTTCTCGACTTCATAAACCTCTACATGGCTTGGGACCAGGTTACTTGAAAGACAGTATTTTCCAACTCACATCTATCTGACCCATCAGAGTGGGGAGGCAGGGAATGCTACAGGTCTTCTCTCCTAAGGAGGTCCATCTAGCAGGACCAAGAAGAGCCTTCTCTTCCCTCCCTGTGGAACATCATCTGCTTGAAGATAAGATTGGCTCCCACACTCTTTCACACGGACTTGAAGACCTGGTTTTGTCAGACCTATTGGGATGCGGTCTATTAAATGGTTCATTTGATTATTGACACTAGTGAATTATTGGTATTTATTGTGTTTTTACTAGGTTTATATTGTTGTAAGCTATGCAGAGTCACTGAGTGTGAGTTGAAATGTTCATACACAATTTACTGCAACACACACAGTATTCAGCATCCCTAAATTTGTCCATATTATGCCTTTGTTGAATGAGATGCATTGCCCCCCTCCCCCTATTTTCTTCTGGGCTCAATTTAAGGTGCCGATTATTACTTTTAAAGCCCTACATGGCATGGGGCCAAGTTAACTCAGGACTGCCACTTCCTGAGATCAGACTGGATAGAGTGGACCCATTCCAGCTCCCTTCCTCTTAAATGCTGCTATCTTGCTGTTGTTGTTAGTTGCGAAGTTGTGTCTGACCCATGGACAACATTCCTCCAGGCCTTCCTGTCCTCTACCATATTCTGGAGTCCATTTAAGCTCACGCCTACTGCTTCAGTGACTCCATCCAGCCACCACATTCTCTGTCATCCCCTTCTTCTATTGCCCTCAATCTTTCCCAGCATTAGGCTCCTCTCCAGTTAGTCTTTCCTTCTCATTAGGTGGCCAAAGTATTTGAGTTTCATCTTCAGGATCCGGCCTTCTAAAGAGCAGTCAGGGTTGATCTCCTCTAGAACTGACCTGTTTGATTGCCTTGCAGTCCAAGGAACTTGCATCTTGTGGTTCCTTGGAAATGAGTCTTTTCCATTGCAGCCCTGCCATGTGGATCTCCTATCGGAGATTTGACAGGCCCTTACCCTTCTAGCTTTTCAGATACTACTGAAAATTGGCTCTTTTCCAAATTTTGAGACAGTTTCTTGTGCCCTGTCACCTCCCACCATACTCCACATCAGCAGTGGGATCTACCGGTTCCACTACCGGTTCGGTGATCGTGAACGCATGCATGCGGACATAATGCATGTGCACCTAATGTACGCACTTTCCCCACACCAACTGAAGCCTGCAGCTTAGAAGATAAAGAGGAGAAAAGCACAGGGTCGGGTAGGAGGGCCGATCCTGCATTTTTCTCTTTTTTCTCCTCTCAGCTGATTATCCCAGGCTTTTTTTTCTCCTCTCAAGCTGATCGTGGAAGGCTTTTTTTTTTTTTTTACTACCGGTTCAGCAAAACCGGTCCAAACCGGTAGCATACCACCACTCCTCCACATAATGTTGCCCTTGAAAAGGAAGGGCAGGAGGCTTCATCTGAAGCTTCATCTGAAGCAACATGCAGTGACATGGAAGCCTAGGAAGCTTCATCTGAAGCAACATGCAGTGACATGAGCAGTTATGTATGTCCCTAGAATGGTACATGTTAAACTTCTGTTCAGTGAACTGTACTGGTTGCCAGTTTTTCCCCAAGTTTCAAGGTCCTGGTTCTAACTTTTAAAGTTTTAAATGACATGGACCAAGGTTAATTGAAGGATTGCCTCTCCCAATTACATCTACCCGTATCTGTCCCATCAAGTCCAGCATGAGAGGTATGTAATTGGCTCTGTGTGCTACATTAGCCCCGATGCTATTGTTCTTCCAGAAAATTCTTCAATTGGTTCTTTTTAGCAGGTTTGGGGACCTCATAGTGATAGGCAGCCTGCTAGATTATTGTATTATATGTGGGATTTTGGTACATTCTCCTGTGGTTTTATTTATAGTTTTCAGTAATTGTTTTAATGATTATTTAAGATTTGTTTTAATTGTTTTGTTGCACATTGCCCAGCATCATATTAGTGTGATGGGTGACTATATAAATTGATAATTAAGGATATAATGTGTAGGTTAATGAAGAAAGACTTGAAAAAATAGATGGCATGCAGGAGATTTTTAGCTTAGATAGTTAACTAGCTAACTGTCAACTATGTCAGATTCTATTAAGCTACTGAGCACCAGCCTATTTCAGATATTGGTGTTCACTGATTGTGAAATTTGTACTATCTGTTGCTACTCCTACAGCTTTTGATAGATAAACAGTTATCAGTCTTTATCTCACCTCCCAAAACATGTCTGGTTATGCAAAGAGAATCCTTTTATACCAAAATCTTTCCAGCCAATCAAAAACTTCTGTTGCACTGGGCATCTGCAACTTTCCTCTTGATTAAACAAGTAGGAGATCACAGATGCAATCTACTTTACACACAGAACATATGTGCTTTTAAATCACTTTTATCTTGCCTTTTTAACTAATCTAACCCTGAAATATAAAGTATGGTCTTCTGTTATAGGCAGAACAGATGGTGGAAGGCTTCGGTTAAAGTAATGCAGCATAACCATTAAAATAACCTCTACTAATGGTGATTGTGTACCAGTTCTGAATCTACTTTAGAACTTTTAAAAGTTTCCTTTCACTTTCAAATTTGCAAAGTTTGATGAATAATATTCTAACTAATACATTAAATATTTCGTTCAATCTATGTAATTTAATTACTAGATTGAATAAAATAGACAATATATCATTAAGGAAACATGAGTTGGTATGATTTGCTTTTATTTAAAATATTTATGTTCTCTGCTACTAACAAAAATGACTGAAATAAAAACAAACTTTCAGTATTAATTACATATCAATAGCCATTAAAAAGCAAACACATTATTTTAGTGATAGTTATAACTAGTGCAGTAATTGTCCTTGATAAACTTGAAGTTTTATTCATGCAAACAACACTCAAAACTGCAACTAAACCAAGTTTTAATAAAAGTGATAAACTTGAATTATAAATGTAGCTCAATAGGTTGAAGCTAATGCAAACCAAATGTTTTACTATAGAAATTGTACTTTTTATGATGTGATCATTACAATAAAAATTAAAACTCAGGAGGCCATGGTAAGCAATGCTTCTTATTATTTTTATTTTTCTATTACTCTGTGTAGAATAAATAAGATTTCAGGAATTTAGAATAAATGAGATCAAAATTTATTTGGTACCTGTGTAAGGATAGGACAATGATATGTAGCCCAGTAATAAACATTTTACCATAGTTACATCTTATTAAACAGAAAGAAGCCAAGTTCCATCAATTGAATTAAATAATATTTAGGTTCTGCCTGAAACTTTTGTTTATGGATAGGGTTGATTTTGTTGGGGATTGTCAGGATTTGTGTGGCAGAAACTTCAGTCACCTAGTTACTATCTTTGAAAACATTTACAGAATGCACTTTCGGTTTGCAAGCTGCCTCACTGCTCCCCCCTCCCTTTCTGTTGGCAACTCTAAAAAGACCATAGAAATATTTTATGAGTTGACAGGGATAGGGTGTCAATTAAAAAAAAAATGTTAGGATAACATTTTCTCATCTTTGGTGTCTTTTCACTTCATAATAAATAAATAAAAACTTGTGCTATTTTCCAACACTTTTCAAAGGAAGAAAATATATTCCATGCTGTAAGCCAGAGGTGGGGGACTATGGCCCCTTTATGATTTGTGGACTTCCACTCTTAGAATTCCTGAGCCAGCAGGGCTGGTTCAGGAATTCATGGAGTTGAACTCCACAAGTCATAACACAGCCATAATTCCCCACACCTGCTGTAAGAAAATGACCTATATCAGTGTTTGAGAATATGGATTAACATCCCTTTGCTTACTTCAGAAAGTATTCATTAATGTATATACTTGGGAGTTTTTTTAAGGGCCCTTACAAAGAATGACAATCCACATAAACAAAGAAATGATAGGTTTATAGTAGATTAGGTTTGTTGCACTGCGTTCTTTTACCATGATTGTCCTTAGAAAAGTAGAAGTTTGATTTGATGACAGTGATGGTAATAATTAGTACATGGCTCTAGAAAAATGCTACAATGTAGTTTTGAGCTGAGTACCTTCTGTGCCTTCAAGTTAAAAAGAAATACTAACACTATCAATTGTAACACAATGCTGCAATGAATATTAATAATTATGTAGGCTTACAGCCTAGAAAAAGATTGATTAGATCATCCAACAGTCTACATTGAAAGGGGATGCCAGTTGTTCAAGTTGGCTTTAGAAAAAGCTGAGGAACAAGAGACATTATTGCTGATATATATTGGGCATTTGAGAAAGCCAAACAATAATAATATGAAATCAGTATGCACTTCATTGATTACAGAAAATTATTTGATTATTCCAACCATGGCAAGCTAGAGAATGCTCTTAGGAAAATAGGAATTCAGAACAATTTATTGCGCTCTTACAAAATCTAACACAGGAGGCCACAAAAAAAATTTAAAACCTGGCAAAATGACTGGTTGCTGTTTGACAATATTAAGAGAGACTCAATATTTAAAACTGCAAAAATGCGGTTTTAAAATTTAAGGAAGAAATACCAATAACTTGCACCATACTTATGACATACTGATAGATGAAAATGCAAATAAACTGCAAGCTCTAATGAGGAAAAATCAGTAAGCAAAAAAATGGGGAAAATGGGATTAAGATTATATATAAAGAAGAACAAAATATGCAAACAGAGATATATCACGGCAATGAAATGGTGGATAGTTCCTGCCTTTAGAATCAGTCAACTGTAAAAGAACTAGCACTCAAGAAATATGCTACAAATCAGCACTTGGCAGAATACTGTAATAGTTAAGAACATGGATAAGATTCTGTGACATTTCTATATCTACAGTTATCTGTGACATTCTAAGGAAGTGAAAGTTGGACTTTGAAGAAGCAGTTTAGAAAGAATATTGACACTTGTAAACTTAGCATTGGAGAAGACTCTTAATGCACTGGATAACCAAAAAAACAGATCATAAAAAAAATCAATCCAGGAATCTCATTCAAAGCAAATAATCAAAATTATGTAGGCATATGATATTTATGAAAGTAAGGATGGCCTGATATGAATAGGGCTACCACTAGTGTCAAAGTTATATAATTTTATAACATACCCAAATTAAGGCTGCACCAGAACTTGAAAAGCAAACTCATGAATTACTGAACATTTCTGTATATATTTTAGTTCTTTCTCTTGAACTTAGTGTTTCCATTTTTATTCCAGGTATCCCTCACCTTTTACTAAACTTGTATCCCTCCATATAAGTTGGACTACAATTCCCATTGTGTCCAAGCAGCATAGTTACTGTTTATACTTGCTGGGATTAGTGAGAATTGAGCAATATATCTAGAGATATTAAATTAGGGAAGACCAATTCAGGATTGACAACAATATGATTGAAGTCACAGAATGCCAATTTAGATTGAATGGAATCTTGTGAATTGCATAGGTGAAAGCACAAAAGCCTAGAATTTCCTATAGAGATCCAATATAACTTTGAATTTTTTCTTTAACTACATTCTATATATGTGGTATTTGCAATTTTTTTTTGTTACAAGATCTGTGGCATGTCTTCAAATTAATATGAAATCACTTCTGGCATTACATATGTTGTAATTAAAATCCTGATGCTGTTTACATTTCCTTGGACATTCCCTCAGTGCAAATATGTTGCCCAGTAATAACATAGATTAAACCTCTATCAGCAATTATACAGTTATACTTCATTGCAAAACATTTCAAAAAGAAACTCAAGAATCTTTTTTAGCATATTAAATCAAGTCGCTCTTACCTGTGGATAAGGTGATGTCCTAGATTTGGACTTTGTGCCAGAGAGACGTGATTTGCTTCCTTTTCTGTTGTCAGTTATAGTTGGAATTGAGTTTGCATATGAGTAGGCTGGTTTTGTAGCCGAAACCTGATCGAGGGAGAGTTGAAGTCCTTTGTATTCTGTATCCCTAAATAAAAAGTATAAATATATATTTAATACAATTCCATAAATACTTATGGTTAATTATTCAGCTTTCATTTTCTTCATTATTTAAAATATGCACAAATATGTGTTTTCCAGATTAAAAAAAAATTAAAAGGTGGAACCAGTACATGAATAGTAAGTAAACAAACTCAACAGTTTCATTTGAAATGGTTTATTAAGAATTAGTGAGTGTTTATCTTTGAAAAGATGTTGGAAAAAAATTCTCCACTCAACATATTGTTTCATCCTGCAAACTTCCTCTTTCCATTTTCTTTGCCAAACTGCAGCCAGGTGTAATTTATTATATAAATAGACAAGATTCCCAAAGCTGAACAAGTGTGCATTATATATTACAGTCTTTGTAGAGTCTGAACCATACATCCAGATTTGTTTATACTTAACAGTGCTAAACTTAGGAAACATAATAAGATGGCATAGAGATTTCTTCAGCTATGTGAAAAACTCTTTTGTGATGCTGTTCTGATTTTGCATTGATAGTTTAAAATGATAAATCATTACTTTCTAAATACACATCTGCTTCCAGTTTAGACCGAAGTAATCTAATTCACAAAACTGCCCTATAAGAAATTTAGCATTTGAATTTCAAATAGCTCATGTAATAGTGATATGAAGTAGAACTGGAGAAGATTCAGAGGATGGCGATGAGATGGTCAAAGAGCTGGAGTAACTTCACTACGAAGAAAGGTTATGATACTTGGGACTTTTTAATCTAGAAAGGAGGCAGATAAGAAGGAACATGACTGAGGTGTACAAAATTATGCATATTGTGGATAAACTGGACAAGAATTTATTTTCCCCTTCCCCAAATACTATGGCATCACCAGAGGTCATCCAATGAAATTGGAGGATCAGGACAGAGAAAAGGACTATTAAAAATGTTGGACACTAATTACATGGGATTAGTTTAGCATCTTTCTTAAATGGTGGAAAGTATACTTGTTTCCATCATTTTGAAATATACCCAGCCAGTTAGTACCACCATCCATTAATTAGATAAGAGAAAATAAAGCCCTTCACCCTCCTGTTGTGACCTACTGTACATGTAAAGAAGAAGTCTCCTCCAAAGCAATAGGCATATTCAGACTTTTCACATGGCTGTGAGTGTATAGGGAACTGGCATTATTTAAGCTATATAATGAAACAAAGTCTTGCTTGTCACACTTTTTAGGCAGTTGTTGAAAATATTTTCTTGGAGGTATTCTTTTTCAACATATTGGCACTCATAATCGTTCCATGTAATGGTATTAAATTGTCACCATCAAGCTTGAGAAAATGCTTGAAAACAATTGATCAACATCTGTATTTCTGGCTTTAAAAATAATAATACAACAACTTAGAATATTACTCTCAAGTGCCTCAGTGATAAATACATGTAGCTAAACAGGACATGAATTTTCCTTTCTCCAACTGAAACCCATCTAAAAAACAAGCAATGGGGAGAGATTAGAAAGGGAAATGCTAGGGAAGTCAGTTAATAAAATCAGTGATAGTGATTATTTTTACATATCCAGCTAACTTCAAAATTGAGAGTAAAAGGCAAAGGGGTTCTTGCACCAAAGAACAGGAATTATGAATATATCATATGTAGTTTATTTTGCCTGGAATGTTTGACACAGCTTTTGTATGTTGAACATATATAACATAGTGTGTATTTTAGTCTTAAATCAACTGAAGAAATGAGTAAATCACCCACCTCATTCTTTCATGTAGATTTTAATGAAAGAGATGATAGAAAATGGCACAGCTTTGGGAAAAAAGGCCATCCTGACTCAAGAGACCAAGTTTTTAGCAAGCAGAAAAGAACTCATTTTTCCAGATAAGTTAAAATTCTGCATTTCCTTCCCTTTCTGGGAAAGTAGCTGTAATTGTCTTATTGGTTTTGGAAAGCTAAGAATAAATTGAGACTATCATTCCATGTGGTTTTATGAGTTCAACTAATGAGGCTCAAAAAAAAAGCTTGAATATCTAATTCTGCTACAAGCAGAGAGTCCTGAAATGGCTACTTAAAGTTGCATTCTTTATATAACCAACCCTTCTCAAAGAAATAATTTACAAATTATGCTTTCCAAAAGGCACCATTGCATCTATTTTATTTTATGAGGGGGGAACCCTAAAATACATTGGCATGTCTTACCATTGAAAAGTGGGTATTTAAATTGTCAGAACTGTACAGAAGTGTTCTACCATAAAGGATGTTATGAGAAGCAATAGATGAAAAATAGAAAAGTTTTAAAAAGACTTTTGATCTGAGATATATACTTTGGATCGAGAGTGACTGAATATTATCTTCAACATTTAGGAATCTTTCTTGTTCCAGTTTTTATAGTCTGATGCCTACCCAATATGCACCCACTTATGCAGCCATTATGACCACTTCATGCTGCTTGGGGATATCAGAATTGATTAAAAACATAGAACAGTATCAGTCTGGAGAAGGCTCATCAAGAAAGAGTTGCCACTTTGTTTTATTCACCTTGCCATAAGCAAGGTTCACTTGATAAAAAATAGTATCTGAAATATTGGTACATAGAACTGAATTTCCATTTCAACTCCATACAGATACAAGTTGGATTGAATTAATAATGCAATGAAAACACATTAAACTATAATAGAGCTATATGAAACTGTATCAATATTTAGAGAAAGAACTGAACAAAGCATTTGTTGCCTTATCTATAGAAATTCTCAAACGTTCAGGTCATGATTGTCCCAAAGGTGCTTTTTGAAAAGGCAACTGGACTTTCTTGTTTTTTTTGTCCTTAAAAATGTTTCACTTCTCATCCAAGAAGCTTCTTCAGTTCTGGACTTTTCAGAACTGAAGAAGCTTCTTGGTTGAGAAGTGAAACATTTTCAAGGACAAAAAAAAACAAGAAAGACCAATTGCCTTTTGAAAAAAAAGCATGTTTAGGACATTCATTGCCTTGCACAATTTTGCTTCCCTTTGGTCAACTTCAGGATGTTCTCTAAGCTTATTGTATCTTAGAATAAGGCTAAGAGGAGCTTTCTACAGTGAGTGATGCAAGAGCCTCCTCCTGCATCATTTACTGAGGCATTTCTCAGGGTGAGTGATTCTGGTGTAGATTATGGGGAACCTTACAACATTTGCCAGAGATGGTCAACCTGAGCCCATCAAGGCATTTTCTAGACTGTCACAGACTATAGAAATACTGTAATGTACACCAGAGGTCACCATCCCCAAGCCCACATAGAAAAGTACCAAGTAGTACCAAGGGGACTTTGGGCTACACAAATCAATACATGTGACAGTGCTAGGAGTTGTACTATTTAGGAGCACTATCTTGCTCTAATGCAGCAATTCTATAAATAAATAGAAAATAGAAAAATGCACTTAATAGTGACTCACAAAAAGCATTTAAATCCTAGAAAATGAAATCATGTAATAATGAGAAATTTGGCTAAGATTAAAAGAAGCTGCCATAAGAACACTTAATAGCACCCTGGATAGATACCAAAATATTAAAAGGAGAACTTGATTCAGTGTTTCATAGGAAAAGAATACTATAGAGTATAATCAGTGCCGAATCTCATGACAGGATCATGTAATGTTAACATTCTGGACATGTTAGTGTGTTCATTTATTCCTGATATTATCCTTTCTCATTACTTAAAAGTCAAAGTATTTTTAAGCAGCATATTGGCTGAGAATGTGCTGAAAAGCTATTAAATGAGAGGTAATGCAGCCAGTTTTCTTTCCTCAACTTTTAAAAATGCATCTTCTCAAAGCCAGGCTCTGGACTACATTTCCTCTTTAATATCAGAGCATTTATGCATAAACAGTATCTCTTATTTATATTAATAGCACAGAAATGTAAATCCTCACATATCAGTAGGACTGCATCTCCCATTATATGCAAAGTTAATAGGGACCCCCGACTGTTTCTCAGACTAGACATTTTCACCTCAATCTTCAATGCAATCTTTCTTATATATCGAAAAAATTGAAACCATTAATACCAGCGATGTTGGAGTGAGTGTCAGAAGATCCAGGTTCAATTTCTCACTCTACTACAAAAAGTATTTCAGACAACCTTGGGCTAGTCAATCTCTGTGAAATTTCCAGAAGTACTTGACACAGGAGTCCAGGTTAGTTCTCTCCCGCTTGCTGTTTAAAGCTACTAGTGGAATTTCTAGCATTTTCCTAGATTTAAAAAAAAATGAACTGAGAGTGAATCCTGCATGAATCCTACATTTCTGCTTCATGAAAATATAAATTATGAACTCATTTGGAAGCAGCAGCTAAGGAACAATGTAGACATCTACTTAAGCAACAGTATAGAAATCTATCACAGTAATCCTTTTGAAAATCTAATTTTTACTATCTCTTTCATAAAATAACAAGGATAAATCTGCTCACTTTGGATAGATTAAATATACAAGTGTAATGAAGCAGGTTGGAACCAGATCTTTTTGTTTTGCCATCCAATCTAGAGGACTTAAGGTAGAATATTTATGTGTAAAAACAATGCCGTGCAATAGTGATATTGTTCTTTTAGGATTTTACATTGGATTGCCTGCAGAATTGCTACCTCTTGTCCTGTGACTAGAAGAACAACTTATCTATCCTGAGTTCTTTCCCTGTTTCCAACAACTGCACATCTCCAATAGATCATTCTTGTGGTAGCTTGTATCGAAATTTCTGTTAAATTAGGAAATTGCCATAAAGAAAAGGGAGTCAATCTGTTCTCCTAAGCACCTCCAAAGCAGGACAAGAAGCAATGGATGGAAACCAATCAAGGAGAGAAGCAATCTAGAACTAAGGAGAAATTTCCAGACACCGAGAACAATTCATCAGTGGAAAAACTTGCCTCCAGAAATTGTGAATGCTCCAACCCTGGAAGTTTTTAAGAAAAGACTGGACAACGATTTGTCTGAAATGGTATAGGGTTTTCTGCCTGAGCATCGGATTAGACTAGAAGACTTCTAATGTCCTTTCCAATGCTGTTATTCTGTTAAATTCATCTATAATATTCATAAATGCATTGTCCTGTGCTTAGACTGATGTTGGAATTAGCACTATGTAAGCATTATGTAATCTGCTTGCACTTTGAACCACTACAACACCGATTTGAAGAATGTACTATAACCGTTCTTATTTTATTGTGTTCACTAAGACTTTCTACTTAGTAAGCATACCAAAATACAAATAGCATTGACAATTGGATGTATGATGCTCAAAGACATTTTCTCGTAAAAGGTAACTGACCACTAGAAGTGCAGTTCTTTTCAAATTGAAAGAAGGCCAGGAGAAAAGAACAAATTTAAAATACTTCAGACCAAGGACACCTGCTTGGAAAGTGATAATGCTGGACTACCCCTTTATCTTTAAAGTCTTTATAACCTGCCACCACTACCGTCCAAAAAATTAAAAAGGTTGCTCTTTCTACATCACTTAGTGGCAGAATATGTGTTTGATTTTGCATGCCAAAGCACCCAGATCTATTCTCAGCATCATTAAATAGGGCTGGAAAAGATTTCTGTTTGAATTCTTCATGCTAAGCTGGCAGTCAGCACTAAGTACTGAGCTAGAAAGACTGGAGGTTGGATGCAAGCAGCCCTTATATGCCTAACAGTGAAAGACATAGATGAATAATTCAGTCAATGGCAAGAATAAGACATGAACAAAGTGTAGCTTTCCAGCTTAGTTACATATCTCTCAGTCTCAAACATTCATTAAAGTTTAAAGGTAATCAGCATCTTAACATTAATCCTATTTGCTTGTACAGGTATATGTTCAAAATATGCAAATATTTGATGTAAATTCAACATTTTTTCCATTTAACCTAAACATTGTTTGAGTCCCTCTTATCCACATGAGACATTTTGGGTAGTACTCATTTCCGAGGTTCATTATTATCATTGTGCAAATGTCTCACTGCTGCCTATTGGATTCATAGACTAACATTCATATGTGGCATTTCATCAAAGCCATTCAGTTCTAATGTGGCAAGAATTGACTAATTAGTTTACAACTCAATGGCTTTATTCAAATACATAAATAATCCTAGTATGATTTGATTGCTTATTTTACCCTATGACTATTATTAAGTGTTAAGTGAGCATTATTAAGTGTTGTACCTGATAATTCTTGACTCTTGACGAATGTATCTTTTCTTTTATGTACACTGAGAGTATTTGCACCAAGACAAATTCCTTGTGTGTCCAATCACACTTGGCCAATAAAGAATTCTATATTTTGTGTATTTTGGGTTTTACCAATCAGATAGATTTGTTGTTGTAGAAATGACTAGTTTAAACTATTATATAAAAGTAAAAAGTTATTGATGCCTTATTCTACTGTACCAAAGGAAGTTGGAAGTCAATGCCTTTTCTTTCTTTTTCCCCCTTTCGTTCCGTCACTTTTCTCTTCCCTTCCCCATTTTTCCTATTATTTACTTTTGCATTTTCTTTGCATGTTACATTATAAACTAATAAAAACCGATAAATGTAATTATGCTTGGCAAGGCTTAGGGATGCAGAAGAATGAGAAGACAACAGGTGGACATAAGTGGATGGATGCAGTGAAAGAGATTATATGATACCTTTGAATAGTATCACTGAAGATAGTTCACAATGTGACATTTGTTCCTATACTAGATAATAATGCTAGACTAGAATTCTTTTGCATCAGTTAAGTTTCTTAACATCATCAAAAGGTCCTTATCATTGTGACAGTGATCATAAAGCATACAGCCAAAATCCTCCAGATCAATGTTCCTAATAATGCTATGCAAACTTTGTAAATGATACTGCACAAGTGTAGAATCTGTGGCTCCAGGCACTCATTTGGAAAGGCTAAGGTAAATATTCCTTAATAGTGATATTTTTAAAAACCAGCTTGTTTCAAGAAGATATGCCTTCAGTGTACAGGACAAACCCAATGCACTGAGAATGTTAGACTTTTGTCTCTATATAAATAAATATATATTAATTTAATAGTCCATATTTGGATGCATGTGAAGGCAGTTCAAAGTTCGTTCTCAACAATAACCCAGACTTGATGGTCTCAATTGCTTTGATCTATGAAATAAAAGTACTGTGGATCATATAAACTCTTTCTGTACCAGCAATTTGAAGAGAACAATCAGAACTTTAATCTACAATATTATGAGACTTTAATCCATTAAAAATTTACTTCCATATGTTTATATGTATTAATATTGAACCTAATAACATAATATGTCTGTTTGTGTATATACACATTTTTTATTTATTTGGTTAATAGCAAATTTTTAGCATTTTTTCATATTTATACAGAATTGGCAAAGGGTTTATACAGATGAAGGGTATATATGTAAAATGGAGGAATTGCTATGGGAAAAAGAAATCATCAGAAATATTTTTGTGTAGAAAAACAAATGAGTGTGATTAAATACTGGGGAAAATGTTGGTACTTCATCAAACAATATTCACAAATATATGTTTTCCTGAACTAAAGGTTAATAACTGCCTCCTGAGTCTCTGTATGGATAACAGCCAATAAATGGGACAGGACAGGTTCCCAATACTACAAAATACAGTATTCAAAATCGGAACAGCTTTCATCAAAGTGCAAAAAAGCAAAACAAAATTATTTATCTGGGCAATATTAATCAACCAGCATTATTCAGTGTCTTTGCAATCTGCAATTACTCATTCAGTCTATTAATGGATTCAGGTATCAATGAGGATAAATATATATTTTATATTCATTGTATATTAAAACATATTTGCTTTAATCACACATTAGGCAGAATTATTCCTCAAAGATCAGTAAGAAAGATGAAAATGTATATACTTTATAACAAAGGGGGAAATCCAATCCAATCAGAACATATTATTGTACCCAATGATTTTTATGACTGTAATTCTATATACATTTATTGGAAATATGTTCTACAGTTCTGGGAAACTGTAATGTGTTTCTTAATAGAAGATATATTATGATGTACTTTTTGTGTTATATCAATAATTTCCAGAATGTCTCTCGCAGTAAAGAATTCTCAGGCTAAGCCAGCATGCAACTCATGTCAGAGAATGACATCATCAACTGAATTTTTTTACCTGGCTTGGCAATTGAAAGGATTTGGGGAGTGAGAATGGTAGGAGGAGTTCTCTTAAAATACTGAAAAATCCAAATGTCAGAGCTAAGTTGGAAGATCTGACTAAGGAAGGGGCAAAGTGATTGGACTCACAATTAGTTATACAATGTCCAAAAATGCCTATTAAAGTAATAAAAAAGAGGCAGGATAAATGCAAGATCAACCTGAACTGGACAAACTCTGGCTCATCAACTATGTATGTCCTTAAATTTTGCTATCGATTCAAATTAACCTGACTTTACAAATGTTTAAACCATTTTTTAAAAATCTGGCTCTAGGAAAGACTGTTGTCATGCCCATTGGTATATATTCTGTTATATTCAATGTCATCCTTTTTCACTTAACTTTTTAACCTATGTTATCGTTTTTAACTGTACAATTCCCAGAATGGTATAAATATAAATAAACAAATAGTCTCCAAATTCTATATTCTTTGCTCTCTAGGTCTTTCAGCTGCTGTTAATATCTTTTTTTAATTGGACTCTCCATCTTACATTGTACATCTTTCCCATAAAAAAATTAATATTCTGTGACATCTGCCTGTACCTGAGACCACTGACATTCTCATTTCTCTGTATTTTCAGTTAAAAGCACCCAAGTAGGAAAGTTACAGAAGCTGATGATATCATAGGGTACAAACAAGCAAAGGAGCAGCAGTGTAATATTGTCTGTTCTTTACTTCATTTCACATGAAAAATAAATCAAGACAGACAATTGGAAGATTAGCAAACATCATGGCTCTCTTTAATAACATGATTTAGCCTATCTATTGGGATATTAAAACACTAGAGCATGCTTTTCCAACCTCTGCACTAATAATTTGGCTAAGTGAGAAAAGGTGGAAGAGTGAAGGAAATCTACAAACTTTTATCTATTTTAATTATTAAAGTTGTATGTCCCCCACATCTCTCAAACTTTACTCTCTAATTTCACACAGTTTCAAATGCAACATTTCCTCTCCCACTAGTTGCTGACAGTTTTGCATAGACAGGCACCAAGATCCTGTCACACTTTCTAAGTAAAACCTCACAGCTCTGGAATATTCTCCCAACTACCCCTTTTCATACAGCTTTTGATTAGCCATTAGAAATGTGGGACTTCCAGGAGGCATTTGAGAATGATGAGGGAAGATCATACAAAGGATAAGTATGCTAGGTTGAATGCTCTCAGTTACTCTTTGATGGTTTTTAATCCTGCCGTAAGATGTACTGGCAGAATATCTCCATATGTAAACAAACTAAACAACACAATGACTTTCTATATAACTTTCTTTAACAAACTATCTTAGCCCTAAGGTGGCAGAAGATCAAGCCCACAGTATTTCTGTGATAAGGTTGATCTACTTAATCAATCTACAGATGGAAAAATATTCTTCCATCAGCACCTACAAAGGCAAAGATTTCCTTGAGCTGGGATTGATTCTTGATGACTTCATGAAGATAACCATGTAGCTTTCCTAGCAGCAATAGCTACAGCTGCCTTCTAGAATAAATCTTTATCTTTCCAGATTAGCATAAAGTCCTAGGGTAGTTGCCTAACAACTTAAGGTTTCCCATCTATGTTGAAACTTCCGGTTTGAGCTTCTTCAGCAACAGACCAAAACCGTGACTCTGCGCGGTTTCGATCTGTGCTCGCCTCTGGAGCGCCCCAAGCTGGCTGGTTTCAGGGCTAAGCCACCCCGTAGAGGTGGTGAAGAAGGGGGAGACTGCCTGCAGGGTTGAGGAGAGCCGCATCTCTCCTCCTCAGCTGGCCATTACTCCCTTTCCCGAAGGCGGTTGCAGTGGTGGTCAGAAATGGCCACCACGAAGAAGAACTCGACCGGAAAAGAATGTGCAGGAGGAAGATAAGAAGAGAAAGTTTTGGTTGACCGGGTCAAACAGCAAAAGCAACAAATAAGGTACCCTGGAATTTAAACTATTAAAAAATAATAATAACACTGTTCCCAAAGAAGATTTCTAAGCAGTGAAGGAGAGAGAAAAGGGAAAGGATTTGGTTTTTTTTCTCTTCTTCCTATACTGACAGCTAAGAGACTTAAGCAAGGAATTGGAAAAAAAAATCCACTTTAACATTAATAGGCATTTAATGCTGAAAATAAAAAGTCAAAGGGATAATAAAGATTTCTGGATAATTAAAAGCTTTTGAAAACAGGAAAGGAGAGAAAAAGAATAAAAGGGCAGGATATGGAAGGGAGGAGACTGTCTGGAATTAAAAAGAACTTACAGTAAAATCTCAACAAGACTTTCAAAAGATACATCTTAACTGAAACATCGCAATAAAATAGGAAAACCCCAGGAGCAGAAAGTGAAAAAACAAAATAAGAAGAAACAGCTTGGGACTATTTGGATTATTTGGTGATCTCTGGATTCTTGGTTACTGCATTTGAATGACTAAAATCAATCGGGTGGTTGTTTAAAACTGTTTAAAATGGCTCCACTTTTAGAAGAATTGAAAATGGAACTTATAAAGTACAAAGAAGATGCACAAGAAGGGAGAGGTTCTTTTGGCTTTGTATTTTAGTTCTTGGAAATGGAGATTTGGAAGTATGAAAAACAACAAGAAATGCCTGCAGAACAAGAAGATTGGGACAAAGAAGAAGCCATCTTTAATGAATAAGTAATCTTAGTTGGGGAAAAAAAGGAAAGGGGGGAAAGAGAATGGAAAGATTGGGAAGATTGGGGAAAAGATTGGGAAAAACAACCCCAAAAAAGAATAGAGTGAAAAATAAGTATAAAATCAGAAAGCAACAGAAGAGGGAAATGCAGAAGAGAGAATTAGAGGTAGAGAGACAAGGGGGTAAAAAGGGGAGGGAGAAGAAGAGAAGGAAGAAAGAAAGGAAAAGAAGTTATAAAGGACAGAAACAAAATATAGAGAAACAGGGCCTATTTAGAGATAATGAGTGAAAATCTAATTGAAAAAGGGATTCTGCAAAGGTACATTACAGTATTGTTATATTAGAAATAGAAATAATTTCAGAAAATATGAAACAATGTATGATTAAAATGTTTGATAAAATAGTTATTGTAACTTAGGGGAATGCTTGTCAATAAATAAATGTACAAAATGAATATTTAATGATTTACAAAACATATGTGAAGAGAAATAAGGGAAAAATTAATTATGGAGATTATATGTGTCTTTAAGGAAGTATGATATTTAATTGAAAAGAAATGTTAAAGATGTTAAGACTTAATGAATATTAATGATAGAACTGAATTGGAATGGAATGAGGGTTTTAATTACATATATTTACAATCCTTTTTTTTAAGAATATAGTATGTATTATAAGAATGTACCAAGCAGAATTCGATTGGAAGTTTTGTATTATATTGAATGTCATAACCTTAAGGTATATATCGAAGTTTAAATAAGAGTTGAATGGATAAAATTAAAAGATATAAAGGTGTCATACTCCAATTAGTAACTACAGGAGAAAATTTGTTTAATGAGAAAAGATAATATGAAATCGAAACAGAACAGACAAAAGTATAAATATAATGATTTGAATTGAGATGAGATAATCAAAATAAAATTGAGAAAATTAAAAGAGGGGAAAAACTATATAGAAAATGCAGAATAGTAATAAGATATGGAATAGAACACAAAAATGAGCATGAAATTGAGTTTGTGTTTGTATAAAGAAGTGCAACTTGGGACCATGCTATTTTCAAAAAAGATGTTTAACTTGTATTTTGTGTGTGTGAAAACCCAGATAAAACTTTATTTTTTTAAAAAAAGGTTTCCCATCTATGTTAAATACTAATACTAAATACTAACTGCCATATTGTTTGGGAATAAACCAAGGTCAGCTGAGTTTTAGTGACAGCCAGCATCTTTTTCAGACCCTGAAAAACTGTACAATTGTTCACAGTGTCCAGGCATCAAACCTGAAAACTTTTAAAGGAAATACCTTTTATTCTTTTTAAAAAACTAAATATCCATTTCATCTTGAAATCCTACACAAGAACATGGAGATCTAAGACATTTAGCTATCTTTTAAGATCCAGGCTACTTTTGTTTTTTCAATATATAAGGTGGATTTTTAAATTGGGGTGCCAATCTCATGGTATCATAACTGCCATAGTTCATATGTTGAATGTTCCTATTCTATCATCTCGCTATCTATCGTCATACACTAACCATCATGCTTTCAAATAGAAATTAGAAAGGAAAATGGGACTCCGATGCGTTCATTGTTCTTTAGCAATTAGGATCCATGGAATAAAAGAGCAACAGTAGCTATATCAGAGAGACTTTGGAGAGGGATAGTAAAAGACAGAGCTTTGCATATAATTTCACATTCTCTCTGTAAGTATAATTGTGCAGACATTCGCTCCTAGCACTGCCTAAGTATTCATTATGATAGGATATGGGGCATTTTCAACATTTTCAATGCTCTTTCCTGTTCTGCTTATATTTTTGTCTTATAGGTTATTGTTTGCCTGACTGAACCCCTTCTAGTCACCCCAACCCATTCCCTACCCCTTTCCTCTCTCCATATAATGCTTCATCCCTTTGAACAAGAAAGAAATCACAAAGCTTTGATAGATACTCTGGATAAAATTAAGAACTTCAAACTCCCAGGTTCTGACCCCCTGTTTCAGAAAAAAAGAAAAACAGATGTCCTGTTTGTTAAGTATAAATAACTCCATACGTTGAAACCTTTCTTTTACGCTGCATTAGATTTTATTTAATGCAGGGTGCCCCTTCAGCTATAAGAAGGCAGAAAGTGAGCAAACATGAAGGGTGACAAAGCCCTAAATCTTGCTCATTTCCCCCTAGGAGAACAGAAGAAGACAGGAAAGGAAAGCTTTCAGGCAGATGAAAGAACTCCAGATATCTTGGCCAAACTAGGAGAAAGGGCGGTACCCATGAACTAAAAACTTCAGCCAAAGTGGATTTGGGTGGGAGGGGAGGATTGAAATATTGGTCTTTTTTACGGCCCTACTTAAAGTGTTCCTATGACAGGCAAAGGAAAAGTAGTTCATTTTTTTAATGCAATCCAGCTCTGAAGCAACTGCCCCACATGCACTTAATGCATTCCAAACCTGGATGCCTGGTACCACCAGGTTTCTGTCAGCACTCAGGTGCCCTCTTTTGAGAAATACCATGGAGCTTCCAGAACACGGACTTACGTGAGCACATAGTTGACGCTGACGATGCAATGGGGCCGGGAAGACCGGCTGTTGTGAACGATGGTGGCGTAGCTCTGCACCCAGACCCAGCCACCTTGTTTGGCCAGGAAACGGTAATATTTAGTGGTGACTTGCCCTTTCACTAGCACTGAAAAAGAAAACAGTAGCAGATTTAATTAAGGAAGGGATATCACAGAGTCTCTCAGGGTAGAAGACCAGCATATAGACCGTGATACTTATGATTTATATCTTGTTGTTTTTTTTCTCCAGGAGCTTAAGGAACATACTTTGTATTCCTTTCTACAAATTGACCACATTTCCCAATGAGCTTTTCTAAGGTGGACTTGAACCTGAATTGTACCTGAACAGTTCTAGTCCTCTAATATTGCGTTGTAAAGGCTCCATTTTATCAATGCTTCATTGACATTTTATTAATATTCAGGAAACCAACTTCTACCCAACCAGTCAATAGCCAGCTTCATGAAGATAAAAACTGTGGAAAGACCATCAATGCATTCTATAGAGCAGGGGTCTCCAACCTTGGCAACTTTAAAGACTTGTGGACTTCAATTCCCAGCCAGCAAAGTTGAAGTCCACAGGACTTATAGTTGCCAAGGTTGGAGACCCCTGCTATATAGCACATAAACTGATTTACTTTTCAAAAAGAAATACTTCTTATTCCCCACAACCTGTTCATTTGCTTTGTACATAGTCATTCCCTTTACTAGGGAATCCCCTCATAGGGATTCTGCAAAGTCCATTAGTTCCATGAAGAGCATAGGAACCATAAATGATTATTAACAATGCAATTCTCCATATGACTGCTAAGAAGTAAGCTGAAATGAGTTCAATGAGACTCCCATATTTACAGAGTACCTGCCCCTCTTCAACTTGGTGCTGACCAATTTACTGGGAGCTACAGCCCAATACATCTGGAGGGCTCCAAATTGAAGAAACTAGTATGTAGAAGACTACTTATAGAAATCTATGTCTCAGAAATATGTATCAGAAGTCTACATTTCTATTTATCAGAAGTAAATCCCAGCAGTTTGGGGGATTTCAGTTATCTAAAATTGGCTATAAAATTGCAGCACCTGACTGCTTTCCAGATAATTATTAATCGGTTACAAAATGAAGTTTCAGAATGCAATTATTTAATGACAGTAATAGAAGTAGCAAGTAATTTAAGTATTCAACGAGCTATTTTTGCAAATACTTTGTTAATCAATATAATGGCTTCAGATTTTCTAGTACTAAATGGTCCTGGACAGTACTTGATTTTCTTTAGAGTGCAATAATTTCTATAAGTAGATGATCCATTCTTTTCAATAAATGACCAGCATAATTCTCTATTTTATAGGGTATTAAATGTGTAATATAAATTCTTTCCTGGTCTCAATTTTGCTTATAAAATGAAGCATTGAAAACCTGGTTTTGCAAGAGATTTGAAAGGACTAAAATTAGAGCATTTTACAAGTCATTCTGAATCTTGTATACTTAAAAGATGGTTGAAGTGCATGTATTACACATAGGACTTCAAAAATTAAAAGTATCACATATGCATAAAGCCAAAAAAGTGGCTTCAAACTTTAAACCTCGTTATTAATTCTAGATGGTGTCTTAGCACTCATGTGATCACTTTTGCTACGTGTGGAGTTGAAACATTAGAAGAGGTTTTACCTGATGTTTTTCCATTTACAGTATGGCAGAAGACAAAAGACACAGAACTCAAGAAGGGGACTGGCAAACTATGGGAAGCAATGAAGCAACTTTCTTTGGGAAAGTCGATCCTATCCTAACCTGAAAAGCTATCCTAGCTCATTGACCAGGAGGTTAAGGTAAAATCAATGGTATTATACCATTGTGCATGTAGTTTATAAAATAGATTTTAGTTGTCAGAGTGAGTCATAAGAAAGTAAGAATGACCAAAATCCCAAACCTCCCTTGATTTGAACAGTTCTGGATCAACAAAGGATTTCAATGTAATTGCTCATTTAGAATTGAGGTGTTACTCCATAGATGCCACTTTTAAATCAATCTCATGTACTATTCTTAACACATCATAGAACAGAGGAAAGTCAGGGGCAGGGGAACATATTGATTGCTGAAAATAAACTTTCTAAGAAGTGGAGCTGATTATTCCATTTTCTTAATAGGTCTCAGGTTCTTTGGGGAAACATGTTAAGAAATCCTCTTGGAAACATAATCTGTCTTTCCTTTCCTTTCCTTTTTTCTTTCTTCTAAAAATCACCATGAATATTTGTAAAACTTCATAAGCTTTCCCAAACTGATATAAACTTTCTCAAACTGGTATTTTTAAAGATGAATTGGAATTGCAGATTTTCTTGCCCACCAAGCATCACCTACCAATGAGATAAGCAATCAAAAATTGCTTTCTTTAACATGTGTGTGTGGGGAAGAGAAAGTGGGGTGAATAGGTGATTTAAGTCACACAGCACGTTTCCTATATGGTCATGTAACTTCCCCCTTGCTAATTTAAATAATGCACCACATAATTTGCATTCTCATGCTATTGTCATTTAAAGTTATAGCACACTTTCAAAAAATAAGTGTATACAAAGAGCCTACATCATGTGACAAAGCTTTGGGAAATAGCAGTTAGACATCACGTGAGTCTCTGGAGAAGCCAGATATCTGGTTTCTCTCTTCCAATCTAAATGAAAATTGCCATGGAGGACAGTGTCCAGTGATCAAAGGGGAGGAGGGCTATAAAGTGTGCAAGATCATGTTCATGGCAACAACAAAAAAGTTGGCAAAAGATGGAAAACCCTACTTCAAAACTGGAACAGCTAAATATGATTTTAAGCTGCCTCAGCTCTGAGCTATAGACAAAGGTAATGTTACAAATATATGGTATATGAAAATAGTTACTAGACACTTCTTTGTTACATTTAGGGGATATGAGAATGATTCCTCAGTAGCTTTCTGTAGCAGCCAGAAGAATAATTTGTTTCTACTATCACTATTTATGTATTGATTGATTGCTTTAGATCCCACCTTTATTATTATTATTGTATAAACAACTCAAGACTGCAAGCATATCCAACACATCTTTCTCCTCTTATTTTCCTCACAACAACGCCATGAGGTAGTTTCGATTGAGAGACAACAACTGGCCCAAAATCACCCAACTGACTTTGATGGTTAAAGGTGAGAGTAGAATTCATGGTCTTCCTTATCTACACATGGTGTCCTGTCTATCCTACAGTTTTACATACATACATACACACACACACACACACACACACACATAGTGTTTATATGGTGGTGCAGTAGTTAAAATGCAGAATTGCAGGCTAATTCTGCCAACTGCCAGCAGTTCAATCCTGACCAAGTCAAGGTTAACTCAGCCTTCCATCCTTCCGAGGTTGGTAAAATAAGGACTTAGATTATTGGGGGCAATATGCTGACAATGTAAACCACTTGGAAAGGGCTGTAAAGCACTATGAAGTGGTATATAAGTCTAAGAGCTATTGCTATTGCTAGAAGTGAGTTTCATTGAATTCACTGAGGTTCATTCCCAAGAAACATTAGATTGTTGCTTTTGTCATTGTTGTGATTGTTATTTCCCTAGTGGTTAAATATCCTTCTAGAGTCATCCATTTGTGTTATAATAATAGACATGAGCATAGGCTTTCTATTACTTCAAGAATAACTGGTTGATTCTAAGAAGTCAGTACAAGTCATTATCCCAACATTCACTGCAGATATAGCCAAAGATAAAAATGGAAGCCAGCAGAAACCATAGCATCTACTGCTAATAATAGTACAATACTAGGGAAGTACTGTGTGGAAAGGGTAATGTTAGGAATTCAGTAGTTGTGAGCCAACAACGCAATTCTTAGTAGATCAGACAATGCTCCTTTAGGCAACAAATTCATTTCTTGTATAAAACATCTTTAAAAGCTGATATTTTTCTTTTATGAGATTGCATCTTCAGCCTCTGCTGCCATGTACTCAATGGATGGGAAAATGACAAGAGGATGTACTCTTGTGCAACATATTGAAATCAACAGTATCTACTGAAGAAGACAATTTTTTTAAAAAATGGTGATTTTAAAGTCCCACTTCTTTGTATGCGCGTGCAACATCAAGAGACAGACAAAGGGATGGGACTTTGCTCATGTGGCCACGATAGCCATCATGGCTTACTAACTTCCTCAAAGTGTGCCTGACTAGAACCACAGGAGATATTGCCCTTTGCAATCTCTATCTCTCCCCCTCCCACCTTCCCTTCCCTTTTTTCATCAACCTGTTAAAATATATATATCTTGGTTTTGTTATCCATCTCTTTCCAACTATGTGTTGAGACTGTCTTACTAGCAAAGGTGAGTTCAATTGCTCTTCTGCTTGGAAAAGTCCCAGCCAGTCAGCCCACTTTACTTTGGGAGTAAGTCCCTCTGAACTCAGTGCGACTTACTTCTGAGTAAACAGGGCTCAGCTGAGGGCTTCAAAGGCTCAAAGGGAAGAGGCTTCTTACGCAGGTGGTGAGCGCAGCGCAAATGGAAAGTGTCACAGCCGTGGACATGATGGTACAGTGTCTTCTCAATCAAGTCCTGAGGTTCATAACCAGTCAGCTCAGCTACCCTACCCAGAAAGAGAGAAAGGGGGAGAGAGAAAGACAAAGAATGAGATCAGCTTCATACATCACGCCAAGCCAGATTTTTAATCATAGTTTGTTAAATAAGCCTCAATAAGGTTCGGTTTACCAGCAGACTAGATCAAAATCAAAGCAAACCAACCCTATTACTGTACAGGTAGTCCTCAATTTACAGCAGTTTGTTTAGTGACTGTTCAAAGTTAAAATGGCCCTGAAAAAAACCTGACTGATGACCGTTTTCCCCACTTATGACCATTGCAGCATCCCCAGACTCACATGATTTTATATTCGGATGCTTGACCACTGACTCGTGTTTATGACAGTTGCAGTGTGCCAGAGTCATGTGGTCCCCTTTTGCGACCTTCTGACAAGCAAAGTCAATGGGGAAGCCAGATTCACTTAACAACCATGTTACCAATTTAAGGACTGCAGTGATTCACTGCGGTGGTGAGAAGAATTGCAAAATGGGGCAAAGCTCACTTAACAAATTTCTCACTGAGCAACATAAATTTTGGGTTCAATTATGATCATAAGTTGGGGACTACCCGTATTAAAGTCAGATGGAAACCCAAATAGATTCAGAGAAGAAAGGGGCAACCAGCCACTTTATCTTATTTGGGCTATTGTTGGTCTAAAGTAGGGGTGTCAAACTGTTGTCGTCACATGACGTATCACAACTTTTTAACCCTTCACTAAAATGGGGGTGCGTGTGGCCAGAGCATGACACATGACGCAGCCCCCAGGTCACGAGTTTGACACCCCTGGTCTAAAGGAAGCTCAAGTGATGACTTACCGTGAATCAAGGAAGATGAGCTTCATATCTAGGCTGGCCCGAAACATAAACATATTGCTGTGCAGCTTAATCTCCGTCACAGCACTGGGGGGTAAGGAGTGACCCACTGCTACCAGTCCAACATTTTGGTAGCAACCATCAAAAGGGGACATGTCCAAGCTGTACTGGCGGATCTTTAGGTAACCACTGCAATGAATCACCTGTCAGGGGCAAAGAGACAAAAGATTTTTTAAAAAAAGTCATGTCAATGCGACAACGGTTCACATGACAAGGTCTGTGAGTGATCCTACTGATCTACATAACAGAAAGCCCCCCGCCCCCGCTTTCAGGTTTCTGTCACAGCAAATACTATGCAAATGATGGTGCATCAGGGCCTAATCACAGGGCTAACCAGGTTTTCCACATGCTGGGCACACTAGAATGACATGCATGTCTGAATGGGGGAATTCCAAGAGGAACATGGGATGATATCTCTTGCCCACACTTCAGTGCTTCTCAGTAGAGCACCCTGTGGTCCATTTTGTATCTTCTCATTGCTCCTCTCTTTATACATTTATTTATATTTCCAAAGAATCACCTTTGGTGCGCCCTGACTGAAGTTAAATTATATTCACTGCCAGCCTTCAACTATATAGTAACAATCAAATAACATGCACCCATGTTCCAGCAATCCTAATAATGAGCCCTCAACAAGTATTCTTTTACCCTCAAGCATGGAATAAAACCATTACTTCTAGTTGTATTTTCAGCAAACAATCCCTATGGACGTTGATTTTGAAATAAACCCAACTATCCTGTGGGATTTGTATATAGAACTTAAACAATTTCCCTTCTTGTGAACCACAGTGTGCAACAGTGTCATCTAGCCACCGTTAAATAAATTCATGGCGTTAATGATTTTATAGGGCATTTCCTCAGCAGCAATTTATAGCTCTTCTAACATTACCCAGCTATTATTCTAGCGATATAAAACCTGCTTTTCTTCCTTCCCTTGGATCAGCACACTGATGGTTGGTGTGTGCTAAAATTTGCTATTAATTTCTAATGAAGGAATGGCCCATAAGTTGCTGTAAATCACTAATGTGATCATGAGCATAGCCTAAGGAGCTGTAGTGAATATAACCTGGTTGGAGGGATCTTTCCTTTTAGTAGAGAAACGTATGTTAATATGCAAGAATTCAACAGGATTACAGCTTTGTAACAGCTCATTGAACTGTATGGGTTTTGAGACAGGGTATATTAATGGCTGGAGGGACAATATGGAACAAGAGGAGAGATCTCGGCTATATAAATAAAAACGTCCAAAGAAAGATTGACACACCAATGCCAAGAACCAATGCCAAGAAATAGTATAGACTTCCTTAGACAATTCAGTTATTTTCATTCAACAAGTAAATACAATAAGGCCCCTTGAAGCCCTATCTTTTTCTTCTTCTTGAAAATAATTATTTCATAGGCTTTCTTTCAGTTATGAATGTCCTGCAATCAATGAGGCTTAGACAAAAACCTCTTTGGTAGTGTTTTCAAAGCTCAACCTTAAGATTGTAAACCTCTTCGGTAGTGTTTTCAAAGCTCAACCTTAAGACTGTAGCCTTAAGTAAAATTCTAATTTTCAATCTCCACTGGGGAAAAAGAAATCCCACTGACAAAACAAAATTCAGCCCTTAAAATTAACTGACAATATCCGAACATGAATTCTTTAGGATCTCCCTACCAAATAAGAGTCCTTGGAGTTGGAATGTACATCCGGTGATTTTTAGCATGCAAGCCTACAGCCATTCAGTGCACTGAGAGTTTCTCCATAACTGTAATGAAAAAGGCAAACTTGTTTTCTCTATGCTGGGGATGTATAGATTTCCCTGAATTTATGCCGAGTGAAATCATGGGGGCTTAAGTGGATTTCAGGGGACTTACTCCCAAGTATGCAGAGGATTGCTGCTTTACAGACTAATCCTATGCCTGTTTACTCAGCTATAAATTTCACAGTGCAGGGCTTCCTCCTAAATAAGTGTGGGCGACATCTCTATCTTAATTAGCATGAAGTCTCAGAGGAAAAACTTCCTATCTGCAAGACAAGAATGTAGCCATTACTGGGACCAACAATTTATTTTCCAAAGTGCCAGAAGGCAAGGCAAGACAAGAAACAACAGGTGGAAGCTAATCAAGGAAAGAAGCAACTTGGAATTCAGGAGAAACTTCCTTACAGTGAGAACTATTAACCAATGGAACAGCTTGCCTTCAGAAGTTGTGGGTGCTTCATCCCGGAGGTTTTTAAGAAGAAATTGGACCGTCACTTGTCTGAAATGGTATAGGCCAGGGTCTCCTGCTAGAGCAGGGGGTTGGACTAGAAAACCTCAAAGGTCCCTTTCAGCTCTATTCTGATTAATTGAACTTCAAGACCTCAAAGGAAAATCGCTGACCCTTTCCAGATAGGCTGGGATTGCAACTTTCAGAGCTGCCAGATTCCAATGTCAGGAATTTGCTGTTTCTGCCCAAATAAAGAGCACCAAGTTGGGCAAGCTGGGGATACTTGGAGTTAATAGCATAGTAGCACTGCCGATGTCTATGAAGATTCTCAGTCATCCAGGTGATGGTTGTCCCAAAGGTGGTTTCTCAAGAGGCAGATGGACTTCCTGGTTTTTCTTTGAAGACGTTTCACTTCTTATCCAAGAAGCTTCTTTAAGTCAGAGCTGAAGAAGCTTCTTGGATGAGAAGCGAAAAGTCGGTCAAAGAAAAACCAGGAAGTCCAGCTGCCTCTTGGAAAAGCACCTTTGGGATAGCACCGACGATGTTAGCTAGGTTTTTCAAACGAAACGCCTGCAAGAAAACAAATCAGGCTGAAAGGAACACCAAAGGACCCCCAAACTTCCAGTTTTTTTGAAGGCGCCTTTAACTGTTCACCTTCAGCCCGCCGGGGCTCCAGCCATTCTCAGCTTGGCCGCCAGTTGGCGCTCGCGCCACTACCTACCTTGTAGCCTCCACAGGTGAGGCCCGCGTTCCTCTTGGCCAAGACGCATTTCATCCGGAGGAAAAAGGAGCGCTCGATCTCGTACTCTGTGAGGCAAAGGAGCACAATGCGCATGTCAGGGATGAGGCTGCTTCCCCGCTCCCCGCCCGCTCCGCCGCCTTCCCCTCCCTGCCTCCCTAGGCTTCCCCGAGCGTCTTACCCTGAACGAAGTGGGAATGGTAGGGCTGATGGGCGGTGAGGACGGCGGTCATCTCGTCGTGATCAGCCGGGTGGATGTATTCGTAAATGCTGTTGCCAGTCAGCTCTACCTGAAAGAAAGGAAGCGGATCGCGGGGAGAAGAGCGCTGCTGCGTGTTGCGGCAGGGCTGCCGGTTCGGACCAGTTCAGCCACCCCGGTGGGAGGCTGGAGGAAGAGGCTTTGGAGCGGGAAGACCCCCGATCCACACAGGTTCCATTCACCCAAACCCTGGATTCGCACATGCTCTACTTAGGGTTTAACAGGCTGTCTTCGTGACCGTTCAAAGCTACACTGAAAAAAGTGACTTATGACTTATAAATGTTTTCCACATTTAGGGACCATTTCAGCATCCCCACAGTCAAATGATCAAAATCCAGATGCTTGGCAACTAACTCACATTTATGAACAGTTGGGGTGTCCTCGGGCCCCTTGATCACCTTTTTGCAAGCAAAGGTGACAAGCAAAATCAATGGGGAAGCCAGATTCACTTACCATCTTGTTACTAATTTAACACTTGCAGGGGTTCACTGAACAACAGTGGCAAGAAAGGTCGTAAAATGGGGCAAAACTCACTTAACAATTGTCTCACTTAACAAGAGAAATTTTGGGCTTGTTTATGGTTGACTATCTGTATTGTGTGAACCCAGGTCTTGTGAATCAGAGTGCTTGGGACTATATAGTGAATGGCCATTAGGCTTTTGCTTGCAACCAGCAAGCTAACAAACATTCAACAACTTCTGGCCCTCCAGGCCAAGATCTTCAACTTGTTTTGAGGGATGGTGGCATGAAGGATCTTCATCATTGAAGGGCCAGAGGTTACAGGAGGCTGCAGATGTTGGACAGAACCTTAAATGGGAATTTGTCCCAGGGTAAGCCATTAAATTAAATAACTAATCTTGACATTCCTCTGCTTCCTGTGGGGAAAAAAAAGTATCCTTTCACCCAGAAGGCAAGGAAGACAAGGCTGGGCCTAAAGATTTTTCCCTGCATCAGGTTTTCTATGTGGAGATAAGCAAGAGGGTCGAGGAGTTCTAGTCCAGTTTCACTGCAAGTCAGTGGGACTTGAGAAGGCCAGCACTCTTGAGGCTGCAATTTAACGGGTGTTTAATCAAAACCAGCAAATCCCAATTAGCGGAATGGAATGCACCCCTGAAGTTTCAATTCTCTATAGTTCCCTGGAATAACTACCATTGACTCCAAGGCAAATTGGACCAGACTGTTAGGGCAGCACAGTGAAAAGAGACTGAAGTTGGAAATCGAGGCATAATAATTTCGATCACCCGCTTTATTCCAAAGAGGTCCCCCAAATGGCAGCTTATCCCTTATTGCTCTTGGTGCCCTTCTGGTCATTGTGAGAAGACCTGAAGTCAACCCTGAGGGCCTCACTGCACTCCACTGGAGTTGCCTTCAAGTGGATTTGAAAACAGGTTCTTTATTTGGAATCGGATGGATTCAAGGCATTTAGAAAATGCAGCTTCCTAGGAAGGACTTTCAGAAGTCTTGTCCACTGAACTAAAGGGGTGGGGGGAAAAAAACCCACCCTATCTCTTTAGAACAGAGGTCTCCAACCTTGACCACTTTAAGCCTGGTGGACTTCAACTTGCAGAATTCCCCAGCCAGCAAAGCTGAGTTGAAGTCCACCAGGCTTAAAGTGGCCAAGGTTAGAGACCCCTGCTTTAGAATACGGAATGGTCACGTTTTTAATGGGTGTTCCTCCCAGGGTTGATTTGACCACTGAATGTTCAAGATGGAGCATTTAAAAGGGGGGGGGGGAATGAACTTCAAAACGTTGTTCAACCTAACTTTGAATGCTGCAAATAATAATAATAATATTGGTGGCCTCTATTGAGATCGATTCCACTGGGATCATCAACGTACCTGCGATAAACCCAAGTGCACTGAGGCGGTCTCCGAGATATACATGATCTTGCCATCAGGAGCTACCACGAAAATGAAACCGTCCAAAGTCTAGAAGAAAGAGAGAGCAAAGAGCGATCAACTTTTCTCCGACCCCGGATAAAGTCCTGCTCCTGGCTCCGTTAACAAAAAGTGGAGAACTGCAAGCTCCATTTTTAACCATTTCCTGCCTGGCGATTTCAGTTCTTGTCGGAACTGCCCCCGCCCCAATCTGTGTGATGTGGACGTATAAAAGCTGTCTATCCCAAAGCTGCTTTTCCAAGAGGCAACTGGACTTTTTTCCTATGTGCCTCATGTCTTGCTCCAATAGTGGCTGGATGGCTCCAAAAATTGCAAATATGGAACGATTTTGGAGTGGTTAAGCCATTAGTCTAGAGACTGAGAGACTGAGTTCTAATCCCGCCTAAGGCACAAAGCCAGCTGGGTAACCTTGAGTTAGTCACTTATTCTCGGCCCTTGGAAGGAGGCAAGGGCGCAAAGTACTTCTGAAAACCTTGCCAAGAAGTATTTTTTCCCGGAGGTCTCTGAGAATCGGACACGGCTGAACCCGGAAAGCGAGCGAGCCAGCAAGAGAAAAAGGACGGTTGGATAGCGTATAAAACACAACTAAGGACGCCCACAAAGTAGAGGCTCAAGAAGGAGTTCTTTCTAGGAAAGTCAGGTGACGCGCCTCCTCCTTGCCGAGCCAAATCCTAACCACCTAGGCTGCAACTGCAGCCCACAGCTTCCGAAGGAAAGGGCTGCAACGTTACGCTCTAGTCCAGAGGTCTTCAAACTTGGCAACTTTAAGACTTGTGGACTTCAACTTCCAGAATTCTCTGGAATTCTCTGGAATTCTGGGAGTTGAAGTCCACAAGTCTTAAAGTTGCCAAGTTTGGTGACCCCTGCTCTAGTCCTTAGAAGCCTGGTTCTCCTTATGTCTGAATGGACCCCGGCTTCCATCGTTCCTTAACCCCAGCATCACCATGGGAATGATCGGGAGTAGAGTCCAAAATATCTAGAACGCATCAAACTGACGATAAACAAGGTTCATGGAGTAAGCTCTCTCTCTCTCTCTCTCTCTCTCTCTCTCTCTCTCTCTCTCTCTCTCCTTTTAACAATTAAATGTATACTCCACCTTTATATCTAAGCTTGTTACCCAATCAGACAATACAAAAAAAAAAACCTGCCTTAGAACACTATATCTTTCATGCACCCATGTTAATAACTATTGGTCTATAAATCTTTCATTTCTCGGGAGTTTCTGAATTCCTTATATAGTTCTTCTGGGGCCGTGATGGAGTTGGAACGTAAGCACGTTTTATAAAACGCATAAGATTATTTACACGATAGGAGTTCGAGCCGGTGCTGTTTTGTCACCGGATGTCTCCAGGTGGATTGGGCTTCAGAATTCAGAAAAGCCACCGTGGTAGGGATTGATGGGAGCTGAAGCCAACACGGTTGAAAATGTACTGCAGCTTTCCCTTTTACACGGGGCCACCTGAAACATTACCGGGCGGAACTGACCTCGCTTGTCTAAGCTAATGAAAGCCTCCAGTCCAAGTCACTGCTCCTTCGGTGCTAAAAGTCTGTCCTTCAGGCCTTGTCCCACGCACCCTGAAGCCTGGCAGGAAAGAGCTGCCCGCCCGCCGCATTCCTACCTGAAGCAGGTGAGACCCCAACTCGCGACCGACGTTGTCCAGAGTGCTGGTTCGACTTGTGTGGCCCCAGGCCTCCCCGAGTCCTGTCGAGACAAAATGCGTCAAAAAGAGAGGGGAGGGGGGCGAGGGAAAAGAGATAGAGAGGGAGCCCGAGATATTCTTTGCCTTTGACGGGCCTTAAACATCAAGGGTTGGGCTGGCAGGGAAAGGAATCGGGAGAATGGTATCAGTATTTTTCTAGGGACTGTATTTTACGGCTCAAACAACAGGAAAATTGTGTAGCATCAATCCTCTGCCCCTCCCACCCCTCTGCCCCTCCCTCCCTCTCTCTTTATCACCCCCCCCGCCGCCGCCCTATACACACACACACACACTACTCAGCGTGTCTTTGTGGTATTCCTCTCTCAGGACTGCCCCGAATATCTGAGGAGGCCCATAATCCTCAGCAACCGATGTGCTAATAAACGCTTTAGTCTTCTAGGTGTCACAGGTCTCCTGGTCGTCGTAATTTATGAGAGTGTTTCTTAAATTAGCGGACCCGGAATGATCGAACAGACAACTTCCGTCCTCCGCAGACAGAGCGATAGCTGGGAGCGATGGGGATTGTCGTCCTTTCCGTGTATGGGATGAGGAAAATAGCGTTTCCGACGAGTGCCATCCTGTTAAACTGCAATCCTTCTTCCACCACCTCAATCTACAAAAGAGTAGATAGTCCCACCCAAACCGCTACTTTGAAATTCAGGCGGTTTATTGCACTATTACTGTTTCGTTTGCTCAATAAACCCAAGATCGAAGAGGAATTTCCCTCCAAAGACTAGAATTAATTAATATGTCAAAGAATCGAAACACAGCGACTTGGCCATTTGAAGTCTTTCCCGCTCCCTTATCTCCAACCAAATCCCTGGGCCTCCCAAAATTAGGATGGCCGAAACTGGAGCAAACAAGCCATGGCGACCCAAAGACCCGGCAAGTACCGCTGGTCCGCAGCAAAGTCTTCAGTTTAAATACGAAGGAAAGTCTAACCGTAACAAATCCCTAGCTTTCCCGTTCAAACTCGGGGGAATTCGGCCGCTCAGAGGCTAATAATACTTTAGCCCATTAGTGACGGCGGAGCAATAAACAATAAGATGCTGACAATAAGACACTTTTAAAAACCTTCCTCCTGTCCCGTTGCTTGACAGAACTTTATTTGGGGTGGGGTGGGGGGTGGACTTTTCCGCTGAGTGAAGCTCCTGGGGAGTTCGCGAATAGTTGAGGAGGAGGCCGGATGTCATTGCTTTCTTCTGGAGATATTTAGTGCGTTCCTAGTGGGACCCACACCTGAGATTCTACCTTCGTTAGTCCCACCTTGTTCAGTCTTTTATGCCCAGGCAACGCCAGCCAGGATCGTCTTGGTAAGCCACCCAGCCCGGTAAATGCATTGCTGATTCCTTGTTTCTAAACTCCGGAGAGCTGCCCAGCGATTTCCTTCAGTTTTCCTTAAATCCCTGATCTCATTGTTTTTGCTTCAGATTATAAAGCGGTTCTCTCGGATCCAAGAAAAAAATAATTCTTCGGCTCTAACCCCCCACCCCTCACCCCCGCGACAGATAAGCGGGGTAGTCTTTCCTATACGATCGTGCCCTCTCTCTCACACACACACCATTATTGATTTTTAGTTTCCTTTGTTGAGCTGCCAGCAGAAGCCTTTGGCTCCGTTCCCACAGTTCCGCCCAACCTCCTTTCAGCGGGTCCTTGCGTGGTGCGAACTCTACCGAATTAGCATTTGTTTGGTCTTCGCCTAGCGCCACCTAAGAATCCAAGGCGCCCTCCAGCCTTGGTGCTAAGGTTATCAAAGTTTGTGGCCTTGGAAGCCTCTAAAATGGTCGATGGTTTTTGCCTGACCTCTTTCCGTGAACCAAATCGGTTATTTCACTAGAGTCACGGTGGGGCAAGACATAAAAATATTACTTTTTTTTTTTTACAATTGTTTTCAATCTGTATATATGTGGTGCAAAAACTCAGCCAGCGTCTTTAACTACTCCATCTTCAGGAATGAAATCCAGTCTGCCCGGCCGATGGGGGTGGGACGATTCGGGAGACCTTTTGACTCACCAGGATAGCACGTTCCTCAACTCCACCCCACCCAATACAACGAAAGAAAGGGTTGCTTTGGTGTAGACACCAGGCTAGAAACCAGGAGACGGTGTGTTCTAGTCCAGCTTTAGGCACAAAGTGAGTTAGGTCAGGGGTCTCCAACCTTGGCAACTTTAAGACTTGTGGACTTCAATTCCCAGAATGGCTGAGGAACTCTGGGAGTTGAAGTCCATAAGTCTTAAAGTTGCCAAGGTTGGAGACTCCTGAATTAGGTGACCTTGATCTAGTCACTCTCTCTCTCAACTCGAGGAAGTAAGCAATGGCAGAACAGAGAAAACTGCAGGGACCTGTCAATCAATTAAAAAGAAAAAAAGGACCCTTTCAATTTTTTTTACCCGTTCCCTTCTGTCTGCCCCCATCTCCTGATTATTACACAAAATTGCACACACACACACACCCTGCAATACCCACAACCAGATCAGCCAGATTCCGTGACATCGCCCCCCCCCCCTCACATGGTCTCCTTTTTTCGCCTTCTCTAGGCGGGGTGTGAAACCAAAAATGGCGCTTTGAGTGACGCCTTTTCCACTGACCGACTTTTACCGAGGGACTTGGACAGGACCTAAATGTGACTGACCCCAAAGCCACTTCAATCAATAAGACCGTTTCCCAAAGACAAAAGGACTAATTTTACTACTAGGGGACAAGGGCAAAAGAGAAATGGATGGAGGAAATGGCTATGTTTGGTGAACATCACAGGGAAGAGGGAGCTTAAAGACCAGTGTCACCTGGGACAGGCCTGAATAAGGAGATGGCAATCCTGCTTCACCACACTTCTTTTCACTGCCGCCTCCTCCTCCAATCTGCATCTCGCCTTCATTTTCTTGAAAGCGGTGCCATGCCAAGATCTGCGCTTTCCCTTCTTGCCGACGCAAGTTGATCTCTCTGGAAGAAGGCTGGGCATTCCTACCAGCTGCCACCTTCTGTCTCTTCTTCTTCTCAACCACTCTCACCCATATGAAGCATCTCCACCGTTAGTGGCTCACCATTCCACTACACTACTCTTTTCATTTCTTTCTCTGAGATTCTGAAGTCTACAATGTGGGTGTTTAAAATACTGGTCTGGTGTTGTCTCGCTGTTCATAAAAGGTATGGGAAAGGCTGCACCTTGAAAAATATATTGTAAGCCAGCAAACAAATTGTATAAATAAATAAATACACGCACACATGCATACATACATACATGCATACACACGCACACATATTTCTAAAACACATTAATTCTGTGTATAACTTTCTTCTCCGCTTTGCATACTTTTACTTAAGGGTGTCAGCAAACAAAGTTTTAAAAAGTGTTTGAATAAAACTTTGCATGTTTTTTAAAAATACGTCTTGCTTCAGTGGTGGGATTTAAAAAATTGTACTACCGTATCTGTGGACATGGCTGGGTGAACGTGGCAAGGGAAGGTTATTACAAAATCCCATTCCCTCCCCACCCCACTAACCTGCTTTCCAGTTCCATTCTCCTGTGCAGGGCAACAAAAGAAGACCCAGCCGATCAGCTGGGACTCGGGAGGCAGAGAATAGATAGGGGTGGGGCCAGTCAGAGGTGGTATTTGCCAGTTCTCTCGAACTACTCAAAATTTCCGCTACCGCTTCTCCAGAACCGGTCAGAACCTGCTGAATACCACCTCTGTATTGCTTACCAACTTTGTTCAGACTGTTGCAGTCACCTCTTGATTTTTTTTAAAATCCATGCTCGGTGAATATTCCTGTTCCTAAATGTCTATGGGGCTTCTCAGTCATCCAGATCATGGTTGTCCCCAAAGTGCTTTTTCAGGGGCAACTGGACTTTCTTCAGCTTCAGAGCTGAAGAAGCTTCTTGGATGAGAAGCAAAATGCCTTCAAAGAAAAACCAGAAAGTTTTTGAAAAAGCAACTTTGGGACTCCCAAAGTTTCTACTCTTCCCTCTACTTCCCGAGGTACCAGTGTGGGATGAATTTGCTCTATTGTCCCTTCAGAACAGCCTAGTCTGCAATCCTGTCCATCCCAGTGAACTTGGATCTGAGGTATCTTGCAGACCCACTAGCCACCTAGCGAGTAAGTTTCAGTTTGCAAACCTGCATCCATTTTCCTGGCAATTGGTCAACGGAACTCAGTTCTATGTAAGCATGGACAGAATTTTGTTCTTCATCCCATGATCCATGATTATTATCTAGACATCCCCAATAGATGTTTTTGAAAATCCTGGACTGAGCTATGCAATCAAGGCTTCTTAAATCAATCATGCCTTTTTAAATGGTCTCCAAATGCTGGTGTTAGATCCCACTTAGAACTTGCTAAAGCCTAAAAAAAAACTTCAGCAGCAGCTCTGGTTTTGACCATTTCTGGATGATGTTCCCACTGGATTGATTCATCCTCCTTTCCCCCAGAAGAAAAACCTTGAAACAGCAGAAAATAGATTAAGAGCAGGCCTAAAACAATGGGTACATTTTCTGACTTGACATATGCCAGACAGGAAAGCAAGATGAATCACTGAAGTACTAGATGTCCATTAGCATTTTCTATTTATCAGGCAGGGAAGGACAAGAAAACATGACATGCTGGTTGAACTATTGAACAGAGCCCCCCCCGAGCCCTAAAGCATTGTGGGGGAATCGAGGCACTTGCTTTAGCTCAGCCTCACCTATCTGACAGGTTTGGTGTGAAAAAAGGCTAACATGGAAGGACAAGGTGTGTTACTTTGGATTCCTTAGAAATAAGACATGTGAATGTAAAAAACCAAGATTGAGGTTTTCCTTCCATACTTGCCCTTAACCACAGTATGGACATGCCTTGTCCATCTTTTTTCTGCCAACCTCATTGACCTTGCCTTTGTCTCATCTCCAGCCTGAAACTGAGGCAGTCTGAAGTCTAAAATCCGAAGGAAGGAGCTGCTGTAATTTTAAGGTTGTGCTTTCCTTCTTATTCTGACATCATTCTCGCAATTGATATGATCTGGCATGCTTCACCAACTGTTCTTCTTTAAGTTTTTGCAAGTGCCTCAATCCCCCGGAAACTGGAAACCCTCTTGGTAAAGTTGCAGGAGCATTCTGAGATCCCCAAGAGACACCTGCCAGTGCTTGTCTGATCTTATGCAGGCCCTATACAAACACGAGTCTAGTGCACTATTGTAAGAATGATAGGCATGCTTTTTTAACCAGGATTTGGTCTATTCTGAAAGATCTTCGCAAAAGATGAATGTTAATTGTGAGATGTGGGTTCTGTAGCTGCATGTTGCCCATTCTGTCTCCACTGGATTCATTACAAGTTTTCCTCTTCTGCTGACAACAGGTTTCACATAGCCACGTTCTTGTTGTGATGGTGTGCTGTCCCAGCCAGTCTATGGGAATTGGATAGTTACTTAGGAATTATGAGCTGTCCCCTTAAGAGAATGCATCGTGGTAAATGTAGTTAAAGGTATCCTGGGAAATGTAGTTCATGTCACGTGACCACATCTGTAATCCCGATTGGTCACTAATTTGTCCCTCGATGGGTTGGGGGAGTTTTTCCTCACTTTTGCCTGAACTCCCTAACTCATGGCAGCTGCTTTCTATCATTATGAGATGGGTTAGGAGATAACCATCTTTTACTACAAGGCAGGTATACAAAGGATTGGTCATTAAAGAACTTTGCCACAAATGTGAGTTACAAGGATACCTGATAAATGTACTTTGTTATGGACGTCTTGTTGAGTTTATCTATCTGCACAGCTTAAAAATCTACTACTGTACAGAAGACAGAAAAGTAAAAGATGGTTTTTGTATTCCTGAAACCCAAGAAAAGTAAAAGGATTGCTTAATTTGAATTCCTGACGCCAAAAGAGGATTAAAAAGTAAAAAGATGATTTAAAATTTGAAGTCCTGAAGCCCATCAGTATAAAGACTGTTAATCTGGATTTGTGATAAAGCAAAGTAATGTTGAAGCCAGGAGTGAATGTAGAATGCTATACTCTGTGCCTCAGTTTGAATTGCAGGGAGGGGCAAGAATCCCCCCCTTCTCCTTTTACGCAAGAGACTTTCCAAATATCCTATGCTCTGGCTTTCAAAGACTATCAAATTTACCAGGACTCCTTTGTCTTCGTATGAAGCCAGGAAGGGGCAAATTCTTCCTCCTTTTCTCTTCAGCGAAAGAAGTGCTCTGTCTCAAATTACAACTCCTAACTGGGAAGAATCAATTTGTAAAACAAAGGGAGGAGCCAGGTTTTACCTATCTGCCCTGCTTCTCCCCAGTTACTACCTACATTTTTTTTTTCAAATGCAGATGAAACTACAGTTCTCAACAGTTGGAGAGGGTTTGCCTTTTTTTTTCTATCTCTTTCTGTTTCCATTTTCAGCAGGAAGTGACCAATAAAGATACCTTGCATTCCTCATCACAATAGAAATGGCCTACCACGAGGCAGACTCTTTTGTTTCAAAACTCTATACAAATGCTGACAGGGTTCCTTTGCTTGAAAAAACCTACAGTGACTTCCTTTCTCCTCCCAAGCAAAGGAATTTGATCTTCTTTTTCTTTTTATCTGTGCAACATATATTTTAAAAGGCTCCTTGGATGTTGGGCAAGGAATTCCCCCCCTCTTTTTCTTTTCAACAAGGAAGTGAGACCTAAGCAAAGCAGCCCAAGGAATTCCCCCCCCCCTCCGCCTTTCTCAATCCAACCACAGAGGCTCAGGAAGCCTTGCTCCATTTAAAGTTATACAGTCTGTTTGGATTACAGAGATGGATCCTTTCTTTCTTGAGTTCTACGTTATCTCTGCTGACTTGTTAATGCTTACTCTCCAGAAAGGGGATTTCCTGAATCTTAAAGCAGCCCACAGCAACTTCAAAAAAAAAAGCTCTGTGAGTTTTCCAATACGTGTTTGCATGATAATCCCTTTTTGAAACTATTGTGGACAATTTAATCAATTTGATTCAAATGTTCCAAGATTAACTGCAACCCAACAGACCTAAGCAAAGCAGCCCACAGCTACATCTGGGGCTCAAGGAGAAATTTCCCAGAGTTTGATTTTTTTTTTACAGTTTCTCAAATTTGACCAGTGTGTTTATCCAATGACAATCCCCTTTTGCAACTATTGTGGACAATTTAATCAATTTAATTCAAAGGTCCCAAGGGTACCTGCAACCTAACATGGGCGTAGCAACAGCTTCTGCCAGACCCTCTAGTGCCCTCTTGTGTAGCAAGCAACACTGACAAGCAAATTTCTGTGTTCAGCCCTCAAGTCTCTAGACTTTGCAACGCAACCTCAAGTGCCTCCTTGTGGAGCAAGCCACATTAGCAAGCGTATATCTGCGTTCAGCCCTCAAGTCTTCAGACTTCGCAATGCAACCTCTAGTGCCCCCTTGTGTTGCAAGCTCACAACAAACCCTAGAAAAAGGCATATTGTGTGCTGTACTAGCATCGCCCAGACTCTGCAGTGCCATCTACGTGCTCAAGTACTAAATTCAGCAGAAATTCTACTTTCTGCTACCTGCTTGCAGCGCGCCCCAGTACAAAAAAGGGAATAGCACGGAAACTCGCTAAATTTTCCAAAAGTCACCTTTTACCAATTTGAAGCATGGCAACTTCCTCAGCCATGACAGATGTCTCTGATGTATCACAAGACCCGAATCCTCCACCCACCATTGTCGTAAATGTGGAACCTGGTTTCCAACAACTGCCTTTAGATGTCCAACCCTCTGGAGAAGCCTCAATACTTCAGAAGGCCTATGACCTCAGATGGCCTAGGAAGCTTACCTCACCTGCAGTGACACGCTTCAGAGAGGATTGGGAAAGGCAGTATCTCCGTCATGCAGATGCATGGACGGAGCTGTTCAAGATCTGTGACACCCCCAAAAGCAACTTGTCTCTCGAGAGCCTCTTCCTAATGCAGAAGGAGTTAGAGGTGCAGTCTTGCATGGTGAAGAGACAGTGAAAATAAGCTTAAATACATACAGTTGAACCTGGAAGACCCAGAGTTCCGGGAACACATTCACTGCTTTGAATGTGAAGACAGCATTCAGGAAGGCAGAAACTCCCTCCAGGCCACGATCTTCGATGCGCTTCAAAAGGAACAAGGGGCGAGGGAGAAGTCTACATCTGACAGAGGTCTTCAATCACAAGCAGCTTCTTCCCACCCCTCAAAGAAAACCTCCTCCCTCCATCCCAAACCGGCTAGATCGCAGGCAGGTTCTAGTGTCTCGCACCAATTCTTTGCTGCTGGCTCTCACCATCCTTCCAGAACATCCTCCCATCGCATCTAAGGCCTCCAAAGCAGCAAGTTATGCCGAACAGGCTGCAGAAGCTGAAGTAGGAGCTGCAGTAGCAGACACAGAGCTACACACTACAGAAGAGGTAACATGGCAGAAGGCGGCAATAGCGGCTCAACAGGCCAAATTGGAGTTGGCCAAACGGCAAAGAGACGCTGCAACAAAAACTGCATGGGCTGCAGCATTGTGGAAGATGGCCAACACCTCCCTCCAATTCAACCTCAAAGAGTTGGGAAAAGAGAGCCCAGATACACGGGTCAAAGCCTATGTGAATAAGCAGCACTCGCTTCACAATAAGCAGGTGCAACCACCTCAGTTGCCTAACAGTTTCCTACAACCAGGGAAGCACAGGGATGAATCTCAACCACAGTTGTTACAGTTGTTATGCAACTGATGTTGTACGACCTAAAGTACGAGATTCACTTCCCACCAACAGCAAACCTTCCCCAACTGATGTTGTACGTACTAAGGTCCAAGATTCTCTTCCCAGCACCAGCAACCCTACCACAACGTCTCACGCCATGCTGGCCGAGCAACTTAGCCCACCAGTGCTTACACTGACTTCCTGACTTAGCCCACCAGTGCTTACACGGACTTCCCGATCAGTCAACATGCCATCAATGACAACTGCCACACTCAATCCACAGGCAGCAGCATTCCTGCCACAACCTCAATACCATTCCGGCTCTGCTTCTGGTTTGAGTCTCTTCGGCGACAGACCAAAATCCGCAATCGTGCATGTTTTCAATCTGTGCTCGCCACCAGAGCGCCCTGAGCTGGCTGGTTTCATGGCTAAGCCACCCCGTAGAGGTGGTGAAGAAGGGGGAGACTGCCAGCAGGGTCGAGGAGAGCCGCATCTCTCTTCCCCAGCCGGCCATTACTCGGCGGTTACAGTGGTGGTCAGAAATCAAAGAAGAACTGAACCGGAAAAGAATGTGCAGGAGGAAGATAAGAAGCAAAAGTTTTGGTCGACCGGGTTAAACCGAAAAAGCAACAACGTAAGGTACCCTGGAATTTAAATTAAATAACATTGTTCCCAAAGAAGATTTTGAAGCTGCGAAGGAGAGAGAAAAGGGAAAGGATTAAGTTTTTTTTCTTTCCTTTCTTATATTGATAGCCAAGAGACTTAAGCAAGAAATTGAAAAAAAATCCACTTTGACATTAATAGGCATCTAAGCTGAAAATAAAAGTCAAAGGGATAATAAAGATTTCTGGATATTTAAAAGTTTTTAAAAGCAGGAAAGGAGAAAAAAAGAGAATAAAAGGGCAGGATCTGGAAAAATGGAGGAGACTGGCTGGAACTAAGGAACGGAACTGTAACTAAAAAGAACCTACATTGACATTTTAACAAGATTCCTCAAAGATACATTTTAACTGAAACTTGGCAACAAAATAATAGAACCCCAGGAAGAGAAAATGGAAAAAAGAAGCAAGAAGAAACAGCCTTGGATTATTTGGTGATTTTTGGTTTTTGCATCTAGATGATTAAAATTAACCGGGTGGTTATTTAAAAGTCTTCAAAATGGTATCACTCTTAGAAGAACTGAAAATGCAACTTTAAAAAATGGAAAGAAGATGCACAAGAACGGAGAGGTTCTTTTGGCTTCATATTTCAATTCTTAGAAATGGAGATCTGGAACTACGAGGAACAACAAGAAACGCTTGCAGAACAAGAAGATTGGGACAAAGAAGAAGCCATCTTTAACGATCAAATAATTTTAAGTGGGGGGAAAAAGGAAAAGGGGGAAAGAGAGTGAAAGGTTTAAGACCAGAGAAAACAACCAAAAAGAAGAACAATTTGAAAGATAAGTATAATATTAGAAAGCAACAGAAGAGGGGATTACAGATGAGAGAGTTAGAAGTAGAGAGATGAGGGGGTAAAAAGGGGAGGGAGGGGAAGAGGGGAAGAGGGGAAGGAAAAGAAGTTGTAAAAGACAGAAACAAGAAATAGAGAAACAGGGAAAAGATATAAGAATTGTAACCATAAGCTTGTTTAGAGATAATGGGTGAAAATTTAATTGTAAAAAGGATTCTGCAAAGGTACATAAGATAGCATTGTTATATTACAAACAGAAATAAATTTAGAAAATATGACTAAAATGATGGATAAAATATTTACTGTAATGTAGTGGAATATTTGTTAATAAATAAATGAATTAAAGTGAATGAGAGAAATAAATGGGAACATTTTAATTATTATTAATGATTTATAAAAATATAAGTGAGAAATATGGGGAAAAAATTAACTATGGAAAGTTTATAAGTGTTCCCAAGGAAGTATGATATTTAATTGAAAAGAAATGTTAAAGATGTTAAGATTTTAATGAATATTAATGATAGAATTGAATTGGAATTATATATATATATATATAGACACACACACACACACACATACATATAATTTTTTTCTTTTTAAGTGTGTATTTTAAGAATGTACCAAGCAGAATTTGGTTGGAAGTTATGTATTATATTGAATGTTATAATTTTAAAGGTATACATTGAAGCTTAAATAAGAGTTTGAATGGATAAAATTAAAAAATATAAAGATGTCATACTCCAATTGGTAACTACAGGGAAAAATTTGTTTAATGAGAAAAGATAATATGAAATTGAAACAGGACAGACAAAAGTATAAATATAATGATTTGAATTGAGACGAGATAATTAAAATAAAGTTGAGAAAATTAAAAGAGGGGGGAAAACTATGTAGAAAATATAAAACACTAATGGGATATGGAATAGAACACAAGAATAAGCATGAAATTGAGTTTTGTGTCTGTATGAAGAAGTGATAACCTGGGACCATGCTATTTTCAAAAAAAGATGTTTTATTTGTATTTTGTTTTTGTGAAAACTCAAATAAAATTTTCAAAAAAACAACAACAACCACTCCGGCTCCCAGGCACCACAAGGTAACCGCGCCCAGCCTACACAGCAGCGTGATGCTCAACCATCGTCCCCAGTATGGGAGACCGACATCCTCCGTAAGTACTGGGAGGAAGACTACAACCCATTGTTTACTTAGAACCCGAACCCACCCTACGAGAATCCAGGGGGAGAACCCTCTATGTCAATACCTCCCCACAACTCAGCAAATGCTGAAGATTACTGGAGAAACTTGGCTGTACAAAGCTAAATTTGCATGCCAATGGAGTTCGCAAATTCTCTGACAAGCCAGGCAGCGAGTATCTAGAATGGAAGAAACTTTTCTTGTGTCCCATTCAGGAGGCATGCCTGAACACTGATGAAATAATCGCACACTTTATAGCATGGCTAGGGCCACAGTCTGCCAAAATACCGAGGACACTTTATGCATCCCACTTAGACAACCCAGCTGCTGCCCTACGATTATCATGGAAAAGACTTGATGAACTGTATGGCAATTCCGAGGACGCAGAAGCAACACTCTTGGATAGCCTCAACAGTTTTCCTAAAATTCCTATCGACAAGCCTCCCTGGATCATAGACCTCACTAACATACTTGTCTAGCTGAGAACAGCACGACGGTATCCCAACTTACTGGGACTCGTCTGTCTCGATCACATTGACACGCAGAACAAAATTGTTCAAAAACTTCCACAGGTGCTACTTGAAAAGTGGTTCCAGTTGTCTGACACCTTCATGGCCAAGGGTTGCCACCACTTTATATCCTTCACACTTCTTGAAGAATTCGTGTCCCAGGAGGTGACAGTGTGCAACACACACTGGGCCCATGGACTCAGAGCTGTTACTCCTCCTAATGACAGAATATACAACAGCAACCACATATCGCCCTCAGGCCCTATGCACACTACCAGGGAAAGACCCTTCATGGTTGTCCATAACACCGAGATTGACTCCTCATCCAAACACAGTTGGGGAGAGGGCACATCAGATACAACCCAATTTAGATCTCCGAACACAAGGAGAATACTTTTTGTCCTATGCACCACGCTCGTCACTCACAGAACAGCTGCACTGGGTTTGCAGTGAAATCACTGACCCAATGAAAAGAGTTGCTAAGGGAGTACCAATACTGCTACAAATGTTGCGAATCCAAACATCCATCCAAGTACTGCACAGCCAAGGTGCAATGTGACTTATGCAATAGTGACCAGCGCCTGACCACGCTGCATCCAGACTCCGAGCCGCCACTGCAGATATCCCGTAACCCTTCTTCAGACAAGGAGCCTCAACATAACACAGAAGCATGCAGGGCTCCTCGGCAGATTGCCAAACCTCAACCAAAACCAAGGATGAGTGTCAACTGCACAGCACTGTGCGCCGACTCACCATGTCCTCGTTCGTGTCTTCCCATCTGTTTAGCCAAAGTGTACCCTGAAGGACACCCTGAAGATGCCGTGAAAATATACATCCGGATAGACACTCAAAGCACCTGCACCCTGGCCAGACCTGCATTCTTTGACCTCTTTGAGGTGCAACAGAATGAACTTCACTTCACTGTATCAATGTGCCATGGACCAAGAAGCACTGCGGGGAGGAGAGTGACTGGACTCTGCATAGAGTCATTGGATGGATGTTCCCAATTCCCACTACCACCCGTATTTGAATGTGATGGGTACCGAACGACCGCAGTCAGATCACAACACCTGAGGTCATAAGTAGCATGCCTCACCTACAGCACCTGGCTCATCACTTTCCCACTCTAGATCCAGACGCTGAGATCCTACTCTTGCCTTTCTCTTCTCCGAGTCAGTCGGCGGCCCTGTAGACGGCCCTGTAGCCATCAAATCTCCACTAGGATGGGGAATCGTAGGAATTGTCAGTGTCGATTGGATGCAGGCCCCAACCCAGCACCATCCATTCCAACAGCCTTCCGACACCCTTTAGCACCATCAAAAACAAGAATGACATTCCAGCCTAAAAGGCTGTGTTCAATCAGTACACTTTCACTAGGACACCCTAAACAGCCAACAACCACCAGACATTCACTAAGACGCTCTACACAGGCATATGCATCAGCAACACCCTTTCCAACAGCTTCCCAATGCCCTTTGACACTGTGGAAGCAAGAGTACCATTCCAATCCTAAAAGGCTGCCAGAAGCGACCACCAGACTTTCACCTTTGCCGCAAGAGTACCTGTACACTCTAAAAGGCCACCAAAGGTGACCACCAAACTTTCACCTTTGCCACCAAGAGTACCTGTACACCCTAAAAGGCTGACAGAGGTTTGCGCCAAGAGGCTGAACTTGAAGACTGAACCTCAAGCTTTGCATGCTTTGCTTTGTTTGATGCTTTATTAATATTTACTGTTTCTCCTAGTTATATAGCTAACTGTTTATCTTAGTTATATAGTTATCTGCTATTCATATTATTACTGTTTACTGCTTATCTTAGTTTATAGTTAATTTTTTTTCTCTTCTCTTAATAGTGGAATTTACAATTCCAGGCAGGGAGTGTGCTGTCCCAGCCGGTCTATGGGAATTCGATAGTTACTTAGGAATTATGAGCTGTCCCCTTAAGGGAATTCATCATGGTAAATGTAGTTAAAGGTATCCTGGGAAATATAGTTCATGTCACGTGGCCACATCTGTAATCCCGATTGGTCACTAATTTGACCCTCGATAGGTTGGGGGAGTTTTTCCTCACTTTTGCCTGAATTCCCTAACTCATGGCAGCTGCTTTCTATCGCTACGAGATGGGTTAGGAGATAACCATCTTTTACTACAAGGCAGGTATACAAAGGATTGGTCATTAAAGAAGAACTTCATCACAAATGTGAGTTATGAGGATACCCGATGAACCAATAAATGTACTTTGTTATGGACGTCTTGTTGAGTTTATCTATCTGCATCTGCACAGCTCAAAAATCCACTACTGTGCAGAAGACAGAAAAGGTGGTGTCTGAAGACCTGTAAAAAGCCTCTAAAAATTGTCTCCCTGACCAGCCAACTCTCCCAGAACTAGACTCATTCAAGTTGCAGAGTCAGCTCTTTATGCAATGCATCACAGTTACTTACTGTATGTCCATTCCAGCTTTGGTGGCACTGAACACCATGTAGATAATTGGGCAACCTAACTGTAATTGTGTAAATCAGAAATGTATATCTCTACGGTTTCCCACCAGTACTTCCTGGCTTGCCAGCCACAAGATCAGAAATGATTGTATTGGTCACTCACTCCCAGCATCCCTGCTCCTTTGCAGCACTGGTCAATAGTTCAATAGCAACAGCTAGTCAATAGTTGTCTTCAGTATTCCTTCCTTGTTTATTCCTAGAGTAGAGCCCCTCTGTGCCTGGGATTTGGCATTTTGACCATAAGCTTGGCTCTCTTTCAGAAGAATGTTACAGCCTTCTGTAACATTCCAAACAGACCCAGAGGAAAGAATGTGAAGAACAAAAAGCTCCCTCTCACTTCATCCATTAGTCAGGAAGCTCAACAGATGCCTAATCTGACATTGTAAACATCTCAGATTAGGGTGATTGAGAAATCCATCTATTTCTTTCCTTCATTTGACTTGCAATTGCCAGGTAAGGTCAGGGTCAGTCACTAACCTCATTACTGTCACAAAATAGAAATCAGTTATAGGGAGGGCATAATTTATGCAGGCATATTTTCTTCCAGTTGAAGAGCCAGAAATTAGTACTATAGTTTGAGTCAGTTATGAACAAAAGGTAATAGCAGATAAGAAAGTAAGCGAATAAACTCCAAATAATGATATGCGCCTTAATCCATACTTTCTTCACATAACACGCTGTATCATAAACGGAGGCTAGAATTACCCAGAAGGTTAAATTGTGATTAGCTGCTTGGGATTCAGGATGTTTTCACAATTTAGCATTAACTTTTCTCTAACGTTTCAAACAGGTCTTTTCCAGCCCCATCTAGGATCTTAAAATTCCTACTTAAAGTTGCCTTGAACTCTTTTCATGGAAGTAAGCATATACATTTATCAAACCCAAAGAAACAAATACAAGTGTCTAAATTTGGGCTTTCTCCAACCTTGGACTTTGACCAAATGCTTATTTTGGCCTCGCTTTGGGCCCTGCTTCTGTCTTAGTTAAGCTTATTCTTTGAGATCCTTAGAAGATGATTGAAGCCATACACAGCAGGGACATACAGAACTGATGTTCAGATCTCATAATTAGATCTTTGGGTGATTCTCAGCATACTTTCAGTCACATCCTAACTTTTCCAAAAAGAACAACAAAACACCCTTATTTATTGTTATGGTTGAACCCATAGGGTGATTTTTAACATCTTTATGGCATGATGTAGTCATAGCTGAAGCACATTATTGCTAATGAAGATAGGCCTTCTTTGCCACAGCCAAAGCTGTGACACTGGTTTTCAGGCACTTCTATCCATTACAACCTGGTGGCTACAATTCTGTCTGGTTGTTCTACCAGTAACTGCTAGAACAACTGCTGTATCATATATACCTTCTATAAGCCACTTTTTCAATTGTCTCCAATTATTTTTAAGCATTAGTGTCTTATCCAATGATTCTTGCCTTCACATTACATGTTCAAAATATTTTAGCTTTAGCTTTAGTATTATGCTTCCAAGGAACAGTCTGGTTTGATTTCATTTTGTACTGAACAATTTGTTCTTTCTCTGGTTCACAACATATTCAACTATTTTCTCCAGCACTGGAATCCAAAACCATAAATTTTTCTTAATTCCATCTCTATGATTCTCCAGCTTTCACCATTGTAAACATTATGATTGGGAAGACCTTGATCTTGACAATATGTACCTTTGCTGTCGCAGTGATGTTTCTGCCCTTCAAAATATTGCACAGCATTTCTCTTAACTAGCAACCATCCCTGTCAAATTTTGAGCATAGGAAGGTAAATGTTTAGGCAATATTTTGAAGGACAGAATCATCACAACGACAACAAAGGTGTATATTGTCAAGACCATGATCTTCCCAATCATAATGTTTACAATGTCTACTTGTTCTCAGAGGACCTTTTTTGGTTAGTGGTTAAGGCTTGAAACCAGTAGACTGTGAGTTCAAATCCAACCTTACGCATGGAAACCAGCTGGGTGACTTTGGGTGAGTCATTATCAGCCCATGAATTCATGTCACAACTAAAAGATCAACACAACCAATGGATCATCAACAACAGGGGTGTCAAACTCAAGGCCTGTGGGCTGGATCCGGTCCATGGGGTGCTTAGATCTGGCCTGCGGGGCCACCCTGGAAACAGTAAAGGACTGGCCTGTGGGTGCTTCTGCCAGTGAAAATGGAGCTATGCGCAGCCGTCCTGGGCTCAGTTTTCGGCTGTGATGTTGAGCTGGTCATGCCCACCCCAGCCACACCCATCCCCCCCAGGTCAAACTCAACCCTGATGTAGCCCTCAATGAAATCGAGTTTGACACCCCTGATCAACAACAATAAATAAGTGGACCCTGCATTATGGAGAAAAACAAATCAATTAGTTCTCTGACTATTTATACTGATTGGCACTACCTGCTGACTTTTTTTTTTAATATTGAGTGAACCAGCTATGATAGCAGAAATATTCACAATACTGTATATTGCTACGGGACTACAGGATTATCATAATTTGACATCCTACTAATGACTTTATAACATCTTCTAACATTACCCAGTCATTGTGGCAGTGTACACCTGTCTTCATTACAATGATGGTAGATAATGCTAAGTCACTAGTAGGGATCCTATCTTACTATGGGCAGTTTTAGTATCTTTAATACGCTTTTATTCTGTTTAGGGGGCAGCACAAACTTATGCTACTATCTTTTCTCTCAATTCTGTCTCAATAACACAGCCAGCGTATGGGTGCCCTGAAAATTTAATACAGGGCTGATTAAAATGTGCCTATCTGTAGCTCAGTTTCTTTTCCTGCTAGAATTCCCACTCCCATATGTTAGATAGGAAAACCAACCATCAATTACACTCCTTAACCCAGTGGGTGGGATGGGGCAATGGGAGTCTGCTAATTAGAGATCACTGTCTTCCACCAGCAGCTCTTGTACTGTGAAAGTTTGGAAAACAAATAAATACATTCCCTGTGCCATCTTGCAAGTTGTCCAATTGTTGGTCTTTGTAATTGCTGCTTCAAAGCAGTTCTTAGAGGATGGGATTTAGAGATATCTATTGGTTTCACTATTGATTTTATAATTGATGCCACATCATTCCAGGCAGCAGAGACCAAAATGGCAAAGGAGAACAATGATCTGTGACCATATATGCTGCAATTAGACCTGGCCAGTAGGAATTGGATAGCTCTTAGTCCCTGACCGTGTCACCAGATGATCACCGCTGAAGCACCATAAACTCTGCAAACAGTTAAATCTCACATCAGAGAAAATGGAAATCAACACATCAGATTAGATAAATGCAAACTTAGACTGCCTCAGCTATGGTTTGGAGTTAACACAAAGCCTCATTGGAGCAGTATGCTAATGAATTAAAACTTGGAATAATCACACCAAAGACTGGGTGATGCTGTAAATCACTAATGTAAAATACACCATGAGTTCACATGTCCTGTGGCTTGTTCACATGTCACATGGCTTGTTTTAGTCATAGTCTTCCAAATAACCAAAGACACACATAATGCTTACCTCTATGCTGTGATTTGCAAATAGAAATAAATGGGCATGCACAACAGCCCAAGCCAAAAGCAAACAAACTACATTATGATGTGATATATGAACAGCCCTGGACTTTAAGTCCAGATGGACATATACTTGGGCTATAATCACACAGTGCACTAAGGCATGGTTTTCTTAAATGCTTTATTGACTAAACCACCCTTATCTGGGTTCAGTGAACATGCTAAACTATAAACAGGAAATCCACATTAAGGCCTAGTATGTTTTGAAAATCATTGCTCCCTGATATTTTAGCAGAATGTGGACGATACAGGGACTTCTATTCTACACTGCCCTGGAAGCTTTTGTCAGTTGTTGATTAAACCAAAGACAGGAGTGCTCCCAAGATTGGAATTGAGTGGGCTTTCTCCTTAGGCCCCTGAAAAAGGAAAAATTGACCTCTACCTGCATAGGTTAATGAATAGCCACCTGCATTTACAGGATGAATAGCCATCTACATTTACAGGTTAACTTTGGGGCAGAAATTAACTCTGTCACTTGTATTCTTGCAATTGGACTGTTTTTTTTCCTACTACAGATGCCATTTTCCTTCCTACCTAATCAGGTCAAGTTAATATTTTCCAAATTGACTACCTGTGAGTCAGCTTTCACACTCCTCTTGGCTAAGAGGGAGATGGGAGTTGGAGTCCAATATTTCTGGGAGACCTTAAGTTGAAGAAAGCTCTGATAAACTAACGATTTCATGTTCATAAACAACATGTCACAAAGCCAATTAATAAGAAATAATCCCATTGCTTTCTCAGTTGTTTGTTTCCTAAACTACTTGAAAATCTGGACAGGAATTTTGCCAGAAATGCACCAATCAACTCTTTTGAATTCATTGACTGGAAAATATTTTTGTTATTTTTAAATTCAGTACTTCAATCTGGCCTGAGTGAGTCTCATCTTGCTGTACAAATACTTACTTAGCTGCACAGTTTTTAAGGTTACTTTCTCAAAGAAGGCCAAATATGGGCAGCTGAACTTGTTTGGTGCCTATAATTATTATACTTGCTTACTCAGAAGTAAACGCAATATAACAGGATTCAGGCAATATCAAGTATGATTATGTCAAAGCTGTTGGAAAATGATCAGACAGGAAGGAGGAATCAAGTAGGGAATTAGTTTCGAACCATTACACAACCACCCAAGACTGCACACCACTCTGAAACCCTCTCCCCACAAGCTCCATGGAACCTTATCTAACTGTTTCCAAGGGAAAGCAAGCAATCTGGGGAGATTCCTGCAGAATACAATAAAGCAAATAATTTGACCCTTACATGTGTAGATCTATTTGGTTGCACCTAACAACAGCCTTGTTTTATTTGGAAACAAGTTAGTGGACATTTACTATGAACTAAATTAGCACATATTGTAATTTCATCAGGAATGCTTGGAATAATTCCCTTTTTTTTTGATTGAGTTGAGATTTTTAAAAGTGTATAATTTTTTTCAAGTAATCTTATGCCATTTTCCTTAACTGGATTATGCACCTCTGAATATAGTTTTCTTCTGAGTAGGCATGCTTTATACATTACAAATGATGATAAATATCATCATCTCAAAGAAAATGGAAGTGGGTGTACAAATCTATAGGATAAGATTAATTCCAATGTATTCAGATTTACAGAACAGTATACACTAAATGAAATAAAATTTACTGTCCTATTAATGCAAGTAGAATTCCTGGCTCCAACATCTTCTGCTTACTTTCATTTTCAAAAGCTTGTTTCTCAAGGATTTTTCTTAAGGATTTTTTTTAACTGAAGTACCAACGTTTTACTTTCCTTTTTACACTTGATTTACCATAGCATTTTTTTTTTACAAACCCCCTAATTGCCTTTTAAAAGGGAGAAGTAGGGGCAATAAAAACCCAGAAATCTAAAGCTTTCTCTTGTCATTAGGTGAGCCCAGAGATGGAGAAAGGAAAAGCAAAAAAAAAAAATCACTCCGGGATTTATAATCTGAAGGGGGATTTTCCAGACTAAAGTAGTACACACACACACACAAAAGCAAACCTAATCTCTTTTAGAAAATTTTCAAGCTGCGCTAAATTACATTTCTTTTTCTGGTTTTTTTTTTTTTGAGGGGGAAGGGAGCTTGTTTGTTTTGTTTTGTTGTCTTATCTCGAGTCGTAATTTTTTTTTTGGGGGGGGAGGGGAATCTTTTCACGCCTCACTTTCTTGTCATATTTACATAAGGGGGAGTGGAGGGGAGGGAGAGAGCCGGTCTTGCGGAGGATGTATCTATTACGGATCTAAAGAGACGCCTGTGGCTGCTTTTCTTCCAAAGCCCCCAGCACCGGATTATCTTCTCGGCCTGCCTACGGAGCCGTTGTTTCTTCCCCGAAAACGAGATTTCGATTGAGAAAACAAGACCCCAATTAGTCAGCAAATGAGGTGGAAGAGAGCCACTCCGAGGGAGCTCGCCCCATCTGCGGCCGCTTTGACAAGGCAGGCGGGGAGCAACAGGCCACGCCCCGCCTCCCTCTCGCGCTACCGGCGGCTGTCAAGAGCAGCCTTCTTAGCGCGGAGAGGCTGAGAAGGGACGCTCTCCCGTCGGGCAAGGCTGGATCTCGCAAGCGCTTAAGCCGGCTGTCCCGCCGGATCAACACATTTCCCCGCAATCCTAACGTCGATTAGCTCTGAGCCCGGACTTCGCACCAGGCCACGTGGTCCTGCGCGCGCAGTCCCAGGACTGGAGGCCGTGCTGTGATCAGGTACGGCTCCCGCCAAATAAACCGTATGGATCCCTCGCTTGTCTTTTCGCTTGCAAGAGCAATCGGTCCCGACCACTGCAGTCGCCCTTCTTCTCCTAGGCCGCCCTGGGTGGGCCTTATCTTGCTCAATTGTCCGAAAGGTACTTTTTTTTTTTCAGGAGGCAACTGGACTTTCTTCTTTTTCTTTGAAGACCTTTCGCTTCTCATCCGAGAAGCTTCTTCAGCTCTGACTGGATGGTGGGAAATGGAGCCAGAGCTGAAGAAATTTCTTGGATGAGAAGCGAAATGAAAAAACAGGCAAGTCCAGTTACCTCTGGAAAAAAGCACCTTTTGGACAACCATGACCTGGATGACTGAGAATCTCCATAGAAATCATCTTGCCCGTTCTGGTTCTGGAAAACAGATGAATGGATTCCTCACTGATCATTTTGTAGAGAGGCGAGAAGGGAAGGCAGGCGACCTGTTCAGAAGGAATCAGACATGTGTTTTTGAGCCTTTGTCGAGGTGTAGCTGCACCCTCTCCCGGTGTTCACCCTCTCCCAGCTGGTGGAATGTCCACCCACTGAACAGACATTGACCAGTTTGCCAGTCTTGAAAATATGGACCCCCCAAGAGGATGAGGCATTGGTTGGCCAGACAATGAAAATTGCCATCTGAACAATCCAATTTCTGGCTACGATTCTTTTTATCAATATGCTGCAGGGAGGAATAGATCATGTGGACTCTACTAATGAGGAAAAACTCAAATATCTCAGTGTCTCCTGCAGGGATATTTTCAGGACATTTCACACAAATGATTTTGCTTAACCACACAAAGCTATCAACTGAATTTTGAGTTGTCCCAATGCAAGCTGCTAGGAAACACTGATACTAAGTGGAAAATGGAGCAAATCTTTCCCAGAGTGATCTTAGGTGGGTTATGAAACAATACTATATAATGCCATTTTCTGTGTCCATAGATCTGGTTAATTTTTGCTACAGCGCATAATACACCCTTCCTAAAATCTTATATCTTGGATACATTGGGCCAGAACTACTATTACCAAAAGAAATAGTTTGCTACCACCTTTTCAGAAGTTTCACAAAAGCTTAATGCCTTTTAATAACATTTTAATCTAAAAAAGATTTTAATCTAAAAAAGTGCTACCAGAGTCCTGATTTTTTGATACCATACAGTAAGATGACTTTCTTCCTACAATGCACATTAAAGGAAACCTGATTCTGAACAAGACAAAACTAAACTGAGTGGGCAATTAGCATTTTTCAGGTGTTCAGGTTTTTTTTAAAAAAAGATCATTCTAATCCCAACCTCCTCAAATCAATATTCAAGATTTCATTTGAGATGAAGCTACCTGGTAGAAAAGGAGGATAGGATTGATTTTACTCCAGTGTATCCCCTTCCCCCACTGTGTAGTTTTACTAGAAAAATACATGTATTTACCAGCAGAAGCAAAAATGTTTCCCTAATTGTAATAGGTACTCTCTACTATAAGAAAGGTTGCTATTAGTATAGAAATATGCACACAGAACACATTACAGTCTGAGAAAACCTTTTTCTTATCTTTGTAAACAATTTGATGAAAAGCAAACGTGTTTGTAATATTAGAAATTGAGGGAAAAGGTGGAGGAAGAGCAATAATGAGAACTCTTTAGGTTTAGTTTACTACTAAATAATACTTCTTCAGACATCATTCTCTTTTGTGGCAGGAAAAAAATATGTACTCAAAATGTACCACTATGTCAAATTCTATAAAGTAAGTATATTATCAGGGTTGACAATTGTCAACTCCAGAATATAAAGAATAAAACTGTGGAACTGTAGTTGCATATTCTTAGTTATTCCCTTAGCAGTACTTCTATTGGTGTATTTTTATATATACTCAAGAGAGGTGATAAATTATATGGAGTATATTCCCATGTATGAAGATACAGGACTGCAGCCTTAATGGTTGCTTCAGTTGTGTTGGTTGGCCTGAAATCCAACCAGCACAACAAATCCAAATTAAGTCCAGTTTCCCTCTTTAAGAAGGGTTTTAATCAGGTCCTAGATACATTGCCCTGGCTGACAAAACACACTAAGCCCTAATGTAATTTGTTTGGTTTGGATTCAGTGTGTTATACAAGTTGAGTAATAGAGCTGTTGTGGTTTACTCAATAAATTGCAGCTGAAACTATGTGGCTTAGCATGACTAAATGTAATCCAACTGGTTTCAGTAAATAGTAGGCACAGAATACTTGGAAATGGACAGTCATCTTTCCTGCAATGTATCCACTGCAAGAATGGCTGTCCCCACTATTTAGCTTCGGTGTATGAGATTAGCCCCTATTGGTCTTTATTGTTTGAGGCAGAGATGTCAAGCTCAAGGCTGACAGGCCAGATCCAGCCCACAGGGTACTTAGATTTGGCCCATGGGGCTACCCTGGAAATAGCGAAGGACTGGCCCACAGTGGAGGGATGGGATACGACAGGGTTAACTATTGGTTTGGTGATTTATGAGGTTCGGTGATTTATGATGTGCTTCCCTGCATGCTGCGAGCCGCGTGCCTATAAGTCATCATCAGCACGCTGCTGCATGCAGAGAAGCAGCCTTTGAAACAGCCCTCTTTTCCTGCTTTTTTAACTGCAGCTGTGCCTCATTCAGCAGCTGAAGTTGAAAAATCAGGAAATAAAGATCAGGTAAGAGCCTGGGTGGGCGGTTGGGCAAAAACATCAGCAGACATCGAACTGGTTCTATGTCTGCTGCTCTTCAGAGCTACCGTTTCTATAGAGGTAGACAGAACTGGTAGATACCCACCCCTGCCGCAGTGCCTCTGCCAGTGAAAACAGAGCTTGGGAGGGCTGCACAAGGCCGTCACAGCTGGAAACAGAGCTCAAGAGCCCTTTTTCTCTGGGAGCACTCGGCCCACCACACGCACCCCCACAGGCGCCCAAAACACAAGTAATGTGGAGCTGGCCATGTCCACCCTTGTCACACACACACCCACCTCCCCCCCAGGTTAAACAACCCTGATGCAGCCCTTAATGGAATTGAGTTTGATATCCCTGGTCTGTGTTGTCTAAAGAAGCCAGGAAGTAAGGTTAATTGATAAAATCATGGGTAAGTACGTCATGGTGAAGCATGCCTTGAGGACACAGTTCTCCAATAAATTAAATCAGTTCTGAAGGCTTTAGTAGATGTCTGACTCTTTACTTCTCTTCTTTCACAGGAGGCCTGGAAGAAAAACCTGCTTTGAAAGAATCTAATACTACAGTCACAATCGGAGTAGCCTCTATTGAACGCAACAACTTACTTCTAGATGAACTTGCAAAAGATGTAGCTGTTGACCTAGAAAGTAGTCAGCCTTTTCAAGAGTTGTTTTGTACAAAAATAGAACAACTATTTGTGTTCTATTAAACAGTGTTAGAACATGATAAAAAGAGGGAGGGGAACACCCAAGGACTTGCAGGGATTAACATTTAAAGGGTAAGCAGCTAAGACCAAATGTAATTTAAGGAGTGGGCCTTGAGTCTTAGGTATTTGGGGCATTTTTGAAGATCAGCTCCTTTTGCATTTCTGTAGTGCGTTTGCTATGTCCAAAGTGCTAGTGAGTCTTTCAAAAGATGCTTCAGGAACAGCCAGCATGGAGGAAGGCTACCTAATGTATGCAGATAGATGAATGTCCATCCTTTTCTTTCTTTAGCTGGTCAGAAGGGGGAACATCCCATGAGACATTGAAGTTACAGCCAGCCAACTGGTTCCAACCTAGCCTGCAGTCCTAATTCAACCAGAGATTTTGCAGATCTCCCCATGATGGTAGGATCTTCTGTCCCCTCTCTTGCATCTTCCTAAATTTTTGCCTTCAGTTGGATTCTCCTGTATTGATTTCATCCAATGCACTTACATATAATCAGTATTACATATTCTTGGAGTAGTAGAATGCTATTGGTGTATCTAGTTCTTAAAAGAATTTAGCATAAAATAAAACACTCTAGCCACAAAAAGCTTCTAATCTAAATTATCCTGTAATTATCCTGTTTCTCAACCTTAGCAACTTCAAGATGTGTTCACCTCAACTTGAATTCCACCAACTTAAAGTTGTTGAAATTGAGAAATGCTTCCATACCTCAATCTTCCCCAAGATGGCCCCTTCTCTATAACTCCCAGAATTCCAAGTTATGGTAATTGCTTTGAAATCCATCTGGAAAGAAGCAATGAAAGATGAGTCATTTTTCTTTTGAGGCCAACCACAGAATTTTGCAGAGTCAAGCATATGAAATGTGAATTTAACAGAACCCCTTAAGGCTGCTGAGAAGGCTGGGGACAACTGGAATTGCTATTCACAGTCATCAATCTGTCACTTCAAGCGGAAATTATTCAACAAATATTTTCTTTGAAAACTTCCCCTTAAGCTATAGTATTTGGTTGTTTGTATTCTAGATTTTTTTTTCACCTGTTAAAGGTTTTAGAAGGGATTCTGGGCTGAATTCGCACAACATAATATGGTTTAATTTTGGCTAGGCATATTGTGTGAATCAAGACAATGGTGGTTTATTCAATAATTTATAGTTAAATAAGATTTGGATTAGTGAGATGTGGGAATTCAGCCTCTTTAATATTTAGGATTGGTTTCCAAGAAGTGATAAAAGAGACTGGAGCTATCCATTTCAGATTCTCATACAATCATTAACAAAACTTATCTTCAGCTAGAAAACTTTTAGTATCAAGGAAGGAAAAGAGAGCTATGTTTTCTGTAGGCAGAGAAGGTTTCCTCTTAGAAAAAAGAAGACAGGACAATCCCTAATTGGACAAGCCTGATGGGGAACTGTGGCACTTCAGTGAGAAACAAACCTCCTCTATTGAATTAACTGATTATGGACATGCTTTGTATTGTATAATTAAAGATAAAATCCCATGCATTTAGTGTAGCTAAAGGCTCTCACTTGATCTGATCTTTGACTCTGTATGAATTCTGAAATAGCACCTTTGCCTCTCCTACCAATCACATAACTACTATCACAATTTTTTGTCCGAAGATGATGGAATTTTCACCATCGTTTCTGGTGACTTCAACTTAAGAGAGTTATGGATCAAGTGACAGCTTCACTCTTGGTTCCTTTCCCTGAGAGTCCAACTAACCTGCTGGAGGCTTTCAACCAGGTTCACCCACTTCTAGCTGAAGCAAAAAATCTGCTCCTAGTGCCTGGGACAATGTTAAACAAGCTGAGAAGTATCTGGAAGATATTTTTTTTGACAGCCTTGATTTTTCTCAGCTGGAATGTTGTTCATAGAAGGATTCACAGGGTAAATTACACCCTGTCTCCCATCCCTGATTCACCTGGTCTTATAGAAGCAGCCAGTTCTATGGTCTGATGCCTCAATAATGAAGATAGGCAAAATTAATATGTTCATATATAGGCTGGAGAAATGTCAGAGTGGAAATGGCCTGATTATTGGAGCACAAGTGGAAAGAAATCTTAGAGGTCATCTGGTGGTCCACCTCTTGCTAGATGCAGGATCCTCTGGACTGGAGTATCTTTGATGGACGACCACCCAGCAACTGTTTAATGACTTCAACAAAAGAGAACTCATTTTGTTTGGCAGCTGTTTCCTCTAGAATGGTGGAATGGAAGCCCTTTACCTGAATGACTCATATGTTCAGGAAGTGCCTCCTGACATTTACCCTAGTAGTTTTAAGCCCTGTTTTTCTGGTCCTGTCTTCTGTGGCACTAGAAAATCCACTCGCACCTTTATGGGACACCTTCAACTTTCTGAAGACTGTTATCACTCATACAGCAGGATGTTCAAGAAGGTCCACTTCACAAAGTTGTTTGTGGCATGGCAAGTTTCCTTTCATATAGAATGCAATATAAATGTCTTTAAAACGTGTTTTCTGAACTCTTTTGGTCCAGATTTAGTACCACTTCCTAAAGCACATGTTTGGAAACCTTAGAGGTCAAGTAGTCTTGCTGAAGTCAGAATCTGCTTGTTCTCCTAAAAATAAAGACTGGATTCAACTTGACCATTGAGATTCTTTTGTAGTCCATAAAGCATCAGTGAAGATCAGAGTGGGGTTTCCAAGGGTTTAAACAAATTCACAGAGAACTGGCCTATCTTTGGCAGTGGTAAAATGGTTAAAATACCCCTGGGTGTATTGATTGCAGAGAAACTGGAGAGCTTTTATTGAAGAGGCTCTACAAATGCCAGGCCACAGGATGCTGCTTGTTAGTATGCCTGAAGATTTTGGATCACCTTAAGGAAAACAGACAAAAGCACTCTGCATGTCTAAGATATTCCATCTTCCTCCGTTAAAGCTTGGAAAGATATATTTGACACCACCTGATACTATTCACTTTTCTAAAATAGGCATAAATGAAAGGGATGGAGTTATCTCTGGCCAGGCTCTAGAGAGGCCTGCACCTTTTATCTAGCTTATTCCCCTCCAGTCAGGTGTTTTCATAGCCCACTGAGGAAACTTCACTGTTGGGCCACTTCTGTGCAGTCCTTTCAGCCTGAAATCATGGAAGCTTTTCTTTTAAAGACCTGGTAGGCAACTGGAGGATTTCCACACCAGATTTATAGTGTGGCCCAGTCATGGCCCTGGCAATCTATCATTAATGCAGACAGGGTTTATATTGCCAGGAAGGAGGACTGGGTGATGCTATAAATTGCTAATGAGGAAACCCTCCCTCTCTCGCTGACCTTTCCTCTTAATTCTTATTTGGCCCACGAGGATTTCAGGCTTTCTTCCCAGGTGAAAGAAGAGAAATTGGTGACTTGTTTTTGAACAAAGTGAATTGGTTCAACTGGAAAACTCTCAAGTGTAGCTTCCTTCCCATAAAGCTCCTAGACCCAATCCGTTTCTGATGCACAGCTACAAACATCTGGCACAAGTTCTAAATGCTTCACCTTCAGAGGAAGCAGATGGCCTAATTCTTCTCATTTGCCCACCCATTCCACTTGCTACCTCTTACAGATGTCCATGACCCCAGCCCTCTTCACCTAGTAGGACCAAACCTCAAACACTCAGTGACCCTTTCTTTCTTTTCAGGGCAAGAGCTCAGTTGGTTTGACAGGAGCATATGAGCTCACAAGCACCATCAGCAGGAGTGTTTGTCTGCCTAGGAGGGTCAAAAATGGCAGTTCTGCCTATGTTTTGCCTGCACACACTGTTGTACCTGCCATCTTGGCTTTTTTGACCAGGCTCTGTGGGTTTCCTTGGTCCTCTGGTACCTACGTCCGCTGAAGTGTGGGCAGGAACAAAATAGACGGAGAAAAAGGATTTCCGTTAAACCTTAGGTGAAGTAGCCAGATCTGGACTGAAATGAAAGCTAATCTCCCTAAGCAAGGCTTATGCCACCCCAATTGATTCCTTTTTGGTTGTTTACTTAATTAAATGTGTTTTTTAATTTTAGTTTGAAAATAGCCTTCACATCCATAAATGAACAGCGGCTTGAAAAAAAGGGGGGGGCTTTTAAAGGCAAAGTCCCTACCTCTTTGAAAGTGGGGATTGCCAAACCAAATCTCTTTCTGTTAATTCCCTGTCCTGCATATTAATTCCTTATCCAATGCTCATATCACCTGGTTGCTGTAGTAGAGAAAATCTGCCCCATTTCCCCCCCAAAACAAACAAATGTAAATTATTTAAGCAATCAATTAAATCACAAAATATTTATTACAATTCTAATTGTAAATAATTAGCTAGGCTCTCCAGTGTAGCTCTATAAAACAATTAATTTACTTTTACTTATCAATAATTATACAAATAATCCAGTTTGATTTTTCTTATGCGGAAATCTGATGAGCACCATGGTTTGTGGTGTCTGGTGAAAGGAAAAACAGAAGCAGGTTGTGAAAAAGCAGCTTTCTCCAAATAAAGACTGCTGTGAGTAAAATCATGGGTTTGTTATTCAGAGAGCAGAATCATATTTTACCAGGGCAATGCGTAAACAGGTTTTATTGGACTGTAAAATGCTAGTCAGATTTTTCATGGAAATAGCACCAAAGGAAAAGACATTTTTCATATTTCAGACAAGCATCCATCAAGGGAAAAACAAAAGCAAAGGCATTATGTGTAGGATCTTTCACAAGACCGATGATCTGCTACCTTGATCATGAATATAATGAATATATTATAATTTTAAATGCTTATTCTGGCAAAAGACAGGTTCAGTCCTTCCCTACACATACACAGCCACACACTTTGCCAATCAATCTGATCTCTGTTTTCCTCTGCCTTAAATCTACTTCTGTAGATCTATGCGACGACTTTCGTTCTGCACTTCATATTTCAAGTCCAGATCAAAACTGGAATTAAACAAAGGTTAGCTTAAATGAGAAAAACGTCTGTAAGGAAATAAATACTGAAACCCGAAGCTCAACCCTTTCTCTGAGCAGCAAGAAAAACAACATTCAATCACTCACGTGGGAAAGGAAGATTTCTTCCCCTTTCTTCTGTCTCTGAAAATAACCCTGCTTTTAGAATTGAAAATCTAAGCCGCTTTCATTCATTCATTTAAGAAAACAATTTTAAATGGCCTACACTTAAGTGAGCAAAGAGATAAATAAGAACTTATTTGAGATTTATTTCTGAGCAGATGTGCAGTTGAAATATGCTACCCTGGTCAGTTACTTTAGGAATCAAGTTAAGTCTACTGCAATTTTATTTCTTCTTAAAAAAAAAACAGTAATTAAACTGGTATCATCTGCCAGTTTAATTATTATTTGTTTTCCGAGAGGGCAGAATTATTTTGGCAAAGTTTTATTATTTATTTTATTAAGGGAAGGACATCACAATTGCAAAAACCGAGTCAAAAACAGAAATCCAATCGCCCATTTGGTTTAAATGGGAACTCGGCGATATTCATTGAAAATCGCACGGAAAGTATCTTCAGGAGTTTTTTCACCATAAATCGAGCTTTGTATTTCTTTAAAAAAAACAACTCCCCAAAGCAATCACACGAATAATTTCCTCAGCACTCTGGAGGAGAGTCAGGCTAGCGGACTCTACGTTGTTGTTACTGTTACTTCTTGCAGAGTAATAACCGGCACTGAACCTTCACTTGGAAGGAAGCGGGGGGGATTGGGCGCTGCCGTTTGAGTCCCAGCACCGGGGCGAAAAAGGAAGCGGTTCCCTATCCCTGCCTGCTCAGGCTTTGCTCGCCCCAAGCAGCCGAACCGGGGACACCCTCCTCCTTTATTCCTCCTCCCCTGGCTAGATTGCATCGACTCGTACACCTTTGCCCGCTTTCTGTAGGTGTTCCCAGATTGGCATCTGCTCTAGGGAAGCAAAAGTTCCCTTTGGAGGAACCAGCGGTCTCGGTTTTAGGGAGCGATTTGGCTTGGGAGAGGGCTCCGTCCTGCCGCGGTGAAAAGCTCCTACCGCGGTTGCATGTCCAGGACTCCCCCGCCCCGCCTCCCGGTTTCCTCCTCCTGCTTGGATTTGAAAACTTTCCAGATCTCCAAAGGGCTTTTTGTTAGCTCTCTCTGTAGCTCTCCTCAGTGGAAGCAGCAGGCCGGATGCAAAATCTAAACATTTGAGGGGCGCCTCCTCCCCCAGAAAATAGCATTTTAACTCCCCCTCCTCAGTCCAGCAGTGAAAATAAAGTGCCCCCCCCCGCCGTCTCTCTCTGTCTACTTCTTTCCCACAGCCAACCGACGGCCGACCTTTCCTTCCATCAATCCCTCCACCTCCCCGTTCCCTCGGGGTTATCACCCCAAAAAGGGGGGGGGGTATCACAGACCACTGTGCGCACCACCTCACCCTTTTTCGACCTGGATCCCTTCCCATCGTCCCCAACTGGTGCATGAACCACCGCCCTCTCCACGCACATTTGCACGAAAGCAGATTGAGGGAGCCTGTTCTCTGACTTGGTGGTATAAACGAGGAAGGGTTGCCGCCTAACTCTCCTCTTCATATCTCCCCGGGGCCGTGTAAGAGAGGAGTCTGAACCTTCCATGGAACCAGATTAATAACTTTCTGCGTTGGGTCGTCACGTTTTAAGTTTTAGAAAAGCACAACCCAGGGATTCTACATGCATACCTGCCAGTATTAAACCACGCCTTCCTAGTAGGCAAAGGGGTACAGAAATGCGGTTTCAGCGCAACGGTTGGCTTGTCTTCCTTTAAAAAAAAATCGTGAAATGACAAAAACAGTAGCAGAAAATCCTAGGGCCCCGTTCCCGGCACAATGGATGCTGTGCATTTGCAGAAAAACGGGTATATCTACCGATTGGGCATAGCAATTATATTGAACAAACTGGAAGATTGTGGCATAATAAAAGTGGAAGTCTTGAAAGGAACCACAGTTTTTTTCTGGGGATGGGGGGGGGGAGAGGAGGAGGAGGAGGAAGAGGAGGAGGAGACTAGAACAGAATGAGGTGACTTTCTAATTCAAGAGAACTGTCGGTTCCGCTGCGGTTTACTCCTTTCAAATCTCCCCTTTCCAATGCCAACGAGCGAAGAACTCTCGGATCCCTGGGGTAGTTTGGTAAGCAGGCCCCGCCCGAGTCAGGAGCTGGCGAGAGAAGTGAACTCAGCTCGGCCTTTGCGGCACAGCCTGGTCTAACCTGTGACATCCACCCCGACCTTTCAGCCTCAGCTTTTCGTTGAAAAGCTTGCCAGCCCTTCTCCTCAACCGATCAACCGATTCCTTCAAAGGTATTTACCTCCTCGCCTATGCATCGTCGGGGAGAATGGGGGGGACCGATTTCCCTGTGAATCCAACACCGGTGGCCGTTCAAGATCAAATTCAAAGGCCCTTACGGACCCTTTTTTTCCCCGCCCAACATAATATAATCAGGAGGCCAACCAAGAGGAACCTCAGATCAGGAAACATCAACCCGTATTAGAGACTTACATAAAAATCCCAATTGGGCTGGCAGTGGGGATCATGAAAGAAAAGATACTTATGAGTAACTGCAATCCTCCATTGTTCGCTCTAGAACATCCCCCCCAACACCCTTTCCCGACCAGTAACCTTAAAGTTTCTCCTCCATTTCAGGTGAGTCCAAACCCGAGAAAACGACATCCCCCACCCCTGAGCCCGCTTCCTTGCTGCCTTTTTTTAAAGTGGGGGCTTAACAAAGAGCGAAGAACAGTGGTTGGCTTTCCAATCGTTCGGTATTTGCCTAGCGATTGAAGTACCGGAGTGAAAAGAAGGCGAAACTGTCCCCCAAAGAGTGAATCTAAAACTTTTAAACCAAAATTGCCGCCGCCTCTTCTTAGACCACCTGTAGCGTTATATTGGCGCCTAACTCACCCTTTCCCCACGACCCCCACCCACGGGATCCTCTCCTTCTCATACAGTTGTGCGGGGCTTGCTCTATCCCCTAAAGTAGGTTCAAAGCGAGGGGGTTTACTTCATCGGTAAATAGGTGAGGCCCTTACAAACAAGCAGGAAGGCAGCTGCCACTCAGATCCTCCTTGGAAATAAATAGGCTTCACTGAAATCGATGAGCAAATATTGGAAAGCTCAGCCTGTAAGGTGGGGATCCTATCCGCTTGGTGAAAAGCAAGGAAGCTGCCTGGGAATCAATGGGATTTAGATTCAGGTGTGCGTGTTTAGAATCCAATACTCAGTATCGCTTTTTCTCCTCGCCCAATTTTGGCTCGTATCGATTCCTTTACACAGGCAACCAAAGCTTCTGCCCGCCGACCCAGCCCGCCGCCTTTTCTTCTCTACTCCTCGACGTTTTCTTCGGGCGAATGCTCTGGATTGCTGGCCCGGGCAGCCGGGGATGGCTTAGTCTGGGATTTGTGGAGGTTTAAAAAGCCTGCCCTGGGAGGAAGTTTAGGCGAGTGAGAAGGAAAGGATTACCGCGAAGAAGAGAAATAAATGCGGGATCGAACCGCGGTCGGCCCGGAAGAAATCTCAGAAGGGAGGCATGCCGCAGAAAAGCGTGCCATTAAAGAAGGTGCCACGACTACCTGGAAGGGAAATACAAGCCACCACCACCACCACCCCGGCAATTGCTTTCCGAGCCAAGGGACTTATTCAGGCCAGGATAGATTTCAGGGGATTCGAACGCTTTAAAAGCCGGAGCCGCTTTCCCAAAACTCGACTGCGTAGACAACATGCCCTCTTAGAAAAAAAAAGCCCACCAGAAGTCGAATTATCCTTCAGGCAACCCTCGTCCCACCAAGCTCCTTCAAGCAGCTCTCCGGCTGCCCCATGGACAACCGCTCCCTCCCCACGTGCGGTTGGAGTCCAGCGGCTTCCACCGGCTCGTACTTGGCCGGCGCTAACTCCCCCGAGGCTTAACCTCTCCTCCCCAGCCCGTTTCACCCCCTTCCAGCCCAGATATTCGGCGGCTTTCCAAGCCAGGAGATGCTGGGACGGGAGACCCCCTTCTCGTCCGGCCGCTCTGATTACTCGCAGGCCACAAGCCGCACCATATGCTGCTTCTGATCGAACAAGCCCGCCAGGGAGGTGCCAGTAATTGAGCAGATCCGCCGCGAAGCACGAAGCCGAGGTAGCCCGCCGAGATAGAAGCGGTGGGAAAAAACGCGGCTAATCATCTTGGAGAAGCTGCACCGGGTCTTACCCGTTGGCTCCTTTCCAATCCCGTTCCCCCTCGAGAAAAATGCCAAAACCAGCCTAAACCTCTGGCTGGCTGTGCGACGAACCACAAGAAGGATAACAATCGTCGCGACAATAGTATCCCGCTTGCATTCGCCGGAAAGGTGACCTCCAGCAAAGCTCTCCGAAGAGATGCAAATATATTTAAAAATCAAATCTGGAATGCCTTTGCCTCCGCTTTCTTTCAAAGGGGTTTCCCGGTCAGAGGGATTTCCTAACGCTAAAACTCCCCAGGCTGTCTTTTTAAAACGCCACCTGACTTGCATGGCTTTCCCAAGGTGACAGCACAATTCGGTCACCGCAGAGCGGGTTTTGGGCTCTGGGTGCAAGCATCAGGTAGCCCATTTTCTTTGCGCCCACAGGTACCCGCAGACAATTTTCATTGAAAGCAAAGAGGGCTTTCTTGCGAACAAATGGTTTGTTTTTATATCCCGCTGATCCCCGCGCTGTAAACCTCCATAAATACACGTAATTCTCGAAATCTTTGGCTACTTGGTATCTTTTTTAAAGTTTATTTCAAAGCGTCCCAATTCAATTATCTTTCGCTGGTCACGATCCAGCCCAAATCAAGCGCTTGTGCCCTCCCCGCGCTCCTTTTAGTGTGGTTGTACAAGCAAGCGGTTAAATTCTGCTTCTCTTGAAGTCAGCAGGACTTTAAAGAAATATAACCTGGCTTTCCTGCTGTGCAAACAGCTTGGCTGTCATGCTAATACACTGTATTGGGCATTGTCAAACGGGAAACAGCTAAAATCCCTGTCCCAAATCTAGTTACTTTGTTGTTCTGATCCCATATGTATACATATGTTCTATGTTTACATCACAAGCTTACTTGGAAAGAAATTCCATTTTAAAGGATCTGTAAAAATTTCAAAGGCAATAGGACAAAGATTCAGTTTCTATTAAATTCTAACTTGACAAATTGATTGTAAATTCACTTTCATTAACAGATGTGGAAATACAAATCTCTATCTACTGTTTTCTTACTCTGGTTCATAACGACAACATTTTTGTATAATATTACATGTGCCCTTAAATTCCACTGGAAAAAACTACAAACCTCAATGGCCAGCCCATCTTTGCTGACTTTTTCCAATCCCTGGCTAGAATAAAATTTTAAAGTAGTTATATATCCCAATACACAAAACAAATCCTTTTGAAAAATTTAAATCCACAGAGAATAAATTTATGTGAATCCTACATCAATTTTCCTGATAAATCTACATAGGGATTGTCTCATAAGACTATTCCAGATGTGGATAAATTCTGAACGCCTTTGTCTTTAGTTTTACAGAACTACCCAGGACCTTTACTTTAGGAAACAGTTATAGAGGTAGCTAGAATTTGGTCTCTGCAAAGAAAATTCTCTTGCTCACATTTCACTAGAAAAACTCATTAGACTTGTATCTACCTGTAAGGATTTGTTTTTTTTTCTTTAAAGGCAGGGCCAGAGACCCAAAAAAGCCTCATATTCCAATTTCTGGGCTCATTTTCTTCAGTGTGGAGTTCACTGACTCTTTCTCACTCTGATTTTGATTTCCATCCTGTGCCAGGCATGACAACAGTGTTTTCCCACCCTAAAGATAAGAATATGTTCATCTGGGATGAAATATGACTTTCCTAGCCAAAGAGGACTTATTCCAAGGAAGGGTTTTATTTCCCTAACCACCTGGACCCAGAACCCAGGCACAGACACTGATTTCTACTTGGTCTCCAAACGGGGATCATGGATATTCGATCCAGATGTGCCCACATTCATACATATTCACTTTCTTGTATATCTCTCTTTCTTCCCTCCCTTGGAGTTGTGCCACCTTGGTCCACACAATAGGAACCAGGGCTTAGGATCTCGATCAATATTTAACTTGGCATTAATTTCTTGCCTTCCTTCTCCCTCCTCCCAAATTTTTCTATCGTAAATACCCAAGAGAGAGAGAGAGAGAGAGAAAGAGAGATACCCGCTGGGGCAATCCACGTGGCTTGACCAGAGAGAGGAGTTGGTGGGATGGTTTGTTTGTTTTAGTCACTGGAAGTGGCAGCTGAGCTCCCAGCTTCATTGTGTTGACAAAGGTGCCTCTGGTTCCAAACAGGTCCTATGTACCAAAGACTATGAAAGGGTTTGGGGTGGGGGGAGAGGAGGAGGAGGAGGAAGTAGCAGCAGACAAAAGAGGAAAGTCTCCAGAGAACTTTCTGCAGAATCCACACAACTTCTGCCCTAAGAATAAGTAGTTTTTCACTGGACTGCTTAGTCAGTCGCTCTGGAAGTTCTCTTGAGCAGACAAAAGAGGTGGAAGTCAAGGTTGGCCCGGCCAGGAAGAATAACCCTATTGGTTCCACTCTCCCTAAGGCATTAGAGAGATGAAAGGCTCAGGAGGGGTGCTACTTACCTTCCGGGAAGACCACCCTCATTTTTAAGTAGCTGGTAGTGAGGCGAATGATGGAGGCCTTGTCCAGTTGCGAGGTGATAGCTGAAGGCAAAGGCAGAAGCTTGGCCAGTTCGTAGAATTCGCTGTTTTCTTTCTCCCGCCTAGTTCGGGCAGCATTTTTGGATTTCTCTTTCATGGTGCTTTTTTTCTCCTTCTCTGCGACCAAGCCAGATCCGCAGATGCATCCAAGAAGAAAGGTCACTCCCAGCAAAGCATCGCCAGCTCTGCTTGGCTCGGCTCGGTGTCCCTAGTCTAAGCCATCTCGCCAAAACCTCCTACGGCTGGGGTTCAAGTGGTGAGGAAGAGAGTGCAGAGCGGCCTTACCAGCTGAGGAGCAACATTATGAAACCCTCAATTTCAACAAAGCCTCAGAGAACCCATCAAGTGAGGAATCCAGAGGGAAGGAGCCCCAAAGGCGTGGTTGACTGACTCTCAGAAATTTAGCCCAGGACCCTGGCGCTTCTCTTCCTTTTTTGTTGGCCAAAGTAACTCCTCCGCCCAGGAGACCTCATAGTGCTTCTCTTTTGGGCATCCTTCCTCTTTCTCAGGATCTCCAAGGATCGGGGCGCAGGCCTTTGGCAATCGGCAGACCCAGGAACCCTTCTTTTCAAGCAGCTGTGAGGACAACAGCGGCGGGACGGGGAGACAGAAAAAGTCAAAGGTTAATATTCTGACAAGGCTCCTCTTTTGATAAAATCTGCGAAGGGGGAATCCTTTCGCCCATTAATGAAGCAGACAAATACATTAGGGCGACTTTGGAAGAACTCAGCATAGGATTCTGCCATAGGTGCAGCTCAAGGCTGCGAAGGGGAGACCGAGGGAGACTGCTGTAGCTTTTAAGCAACGATTGGAAAGGAATAGAGTTGAGGGGATTTAAAGGCCCTTGGAGGCTCTTAGTACGGAAATGCCGAAAGGAATTGATACCGGTCGGAAAATGCGGTATCTGTCCCCTGCGGTTTCGGATCTGGCCGATTCCAAATAACTTTCAGCTTCGCTCCAGAGTTTTGAAAGGAATGTTTACAGCAGTAAGTCTTGAGGAGAACACCCTCTCTCTGGACTTTCTCCATGTTCATTCGTGCGATATGTAATTTATATGTAAAGGAGTTATAAGGAGACAAGCGGCCCATCCGAATGACCACGCACGACTGTTCATATAAAACGCTCAGATACCAATTTCTAACTTCCCCATTTCCTTCTAGCAGCCACTCCTTCTTTGAGGGGACGGTCGGCTTCGTTCAGCTAAGCTACAAGCCAGCCACTTCCTTATAAGATAGATCTCCATCCACAAACCACTTACGCCTTACTTGATCATCAGGACAACTTTCTTACGCCTTGGCCAAAGTCTCCTTTGGAAGTCATTATCCCGAGCCCCAACTTAAACCCGGAGCTCCTACTTAAACGACTCGAGGATGGCGATCCCTACGGCAAATAATACCGGCTGCAGGATCAACAGGAGCTGGAGTCTTTTCCTCTCCCACCCCCACCGCCCCCGCTACCCCGGAGAAGTGGAAGCATAGCGCAAAGTCATCGCTTACCGCTTGGCGTTCTCCATTCACCCCAGTTTCGAAATCGCTCTTTTGCGGTATGGAAGTTTTTAAAACGGTCCCCGCCTGCCTTCCCTCCCTCCTTTCCCCTCGGGCAGAGATACGCAGAGCCCCAAAGCGCATCTTTTCAGCTAGACAAACCACCCGTGGGAAGAACGAGGGTGACTCTTTGCCGATCCAAAGACAAGAGTTACTTTCCCTCGCCCGCCCAGTTCCCCCCTCCCACCGCAGCAGCCTCCGGGTGTCTCCTGTTTCTCCCTCCCCCAGCTGCCGCCCCCTCCACCTACCTGCACTCCCCAAGCCCAAGGTGACAGTGGCGAGCGAGACTTTATTAAAGATCATCAGGGAGATCCGTCAAAAGTGGAAAAGTTCTTCTCCCACGGGTGGGAAGAGGGATCTGTGCCTTCTCATCCTCTAGCGTTGCTGTCCGGCTCTCCCAGGATTGTAATCAGGAGGAAGCGACAGTTAATGAGGAATCCTTAATTTTCAGGCTGAGAAATGCCTAATAAACTTCTGGATAGCCAAAAGGGCTTTTTACCCAACTTCATTTCTCAGCCCTGCTTCCGTCTGCCCGGCCTTAACGCCACTCACACGGCAAGATGGCTCCCTATTGGAAGAGAACTCCGAAAGGCCGGCCTCTTACTGGTTGAGCGGCGGAGTTACGTCACCCGTTTCTGGGCCCACCCCTTTTTACCCTTGTGCGGGCCTGAAAGCACCGGAGCCGCGTCCAGTTTGTGACCCTTCGGCTCCCGAGTGGAGGCGGGAAAGGACACCTGGCTCGCTTCTTCAGCGAAGTCCCAGAGAGAGGATAAGGAAAAGCACCCATGGGCGGGAGGGGACGAGCCGTTGCTGCTCCGGTCCCGGGAAACGGAGCAAACTGGGAACAAGTGGGTCTTTCTGTTCTCTCCCGCAAGGCACTGCTCGGTTAAAAAAAAAGGCCTTTACTTCTGGCAAGAGGGGACTGGGAAAGTTTGTAGGAAAGACTTTTCTACAGCTTCCCCGCGAGTAAATATCGAGTTTCCATTAGGTCTTGCAGATCAGGCGACGCCACTTACCGCTGGGGAAAGAATGCACACGTGTAATATAAGTAATTATGGAGCCCGGTGTTTAAATATATTTGGTGCTGGAAAGTCATTCCTTTGCAAGGTCTTATACCTTACCAGTTTCTTTTTAAAAAAACCTATATTAATGTACGAACTAGCTGACTTGAAATCTGAGAAGGTCTTAAAAGTTATTTCGTTCAACTGACGAAATAGAGAGATTGCAACCCAGAGATTAGTTCCGCAGCTCGAGTTGTTCTAACGAATCCGATCCTAAGTACTTGGAAATGAATCCCACAATATTGGAAATATGCCGTTAGAATGTTTTTGCAGAACAGCTTTCTATTTATTAGCTGAATTTGGATTTGAGGTACTTAACTTGCTTCTTCGGGGAATAGGGAATACAACAGGAATTGTTTTGGCTATCTTACAACTCGACCTTCCCCAACGCACCGATTAAAAGCCTCTCTTCTCTGTTTCAGGAACAGTCCCACCCACAGTCGGGTGGTTAATTCCACCAGGCTTGAAGGTGTAATAAAACGAAAAATCTGTTGGCAGAAACTGGGGTTCAGTTTAACAGAACAGCCAAATTCTTTCATACACACTTTATCCCTCTTTAAAAGCAGAAGATAGGAGGGTAGCGATCCGGGCTAGAAAGAAATGTATTGGAAAGTTGGAGACAGAATCTGAGCCAAGTCGCGAGAGCTGCTAGTTCCTGGAGAAAAAAAACCCCCCACTGAATCGAATGCGGTCGATTCTCGCGAAGTATGCAGGGTTTCAATCCGATTTTCCTTTTTCAAACGGCAAGATTGCAAAAATCTAATCGTTTCGCTTTTGCAACGCTGCAGATCTCTCAAAATGCTCCTTCGCCTTCGTCCGCTCAAATCTCGCTCGAATTGTTAACAACACACAATTCCAAAGACCAGTGTACCCTCCTACATACATGCACATAGAATGCATTGTCTTGTGGCCGACTATGAATCTTCGTATGCTCCCCTGCATGGATACAAGATCGCCTTGATCGTAAGGAAATTTAGCGTCTCCGAACGCAAATCTAGCGCAGAACATAGTTGTGAGTTTTATTCCCTGCAGCCTCTTGTCAGATGTGTGAATTCAAAATATTATCTTTTGGGGTTTTGGAGGGAACGGACGGCCACACGGCCCGGTCCAAGGAGGTTTGTAAGGCTCAAAACCCACGTGAGTTTTGCGCCGGCCTCAAGGATCTAGGTTCTTGGGGAAAGCCAGTTTGAATAGATGGGAGTCCGCTTACCACGCAGAGTAGCTTCAAAAGGTATTCCTTTCCCTTACTCCGGGTTTTGTTATGCACAACAGCTGATAGATTTAGAAATTGCGGAAGGATGCCTTCTGAGGTGAGGTGCTGATGTTTTCCGAATGCGTTGATGGTTGACCAGCGCCAAGTAAGATTATACCCCATTGAGTGAGAACGGGAAGCGAAGATTCCCATTCGGCCCAGCTCGCTCGGAAGTTTCACTAGGAAACTTGTGTTCGCGTGGGCGCGCGCGTGTAGGATCTGCTTTACACCCACATTAAGCCGTAATGTTTTGTTTCGGATTGAGATATTTTATAAACCCAGACCTGTGATTTGTGGCTCACCGTGCTATGTGAAGCCAAGGAAATGTGACTTATTCAAGCACCCACGGTAAAAAAAAATACCCTAGTGCGTGAATCAGATCGTGTAAATGATGTATATGTAAGATTGGGGGTTCCTTTTCCTAAGCGATACTGGTGCGAGTCTTTGGAGAGAAGTTAAAAGCCGAAGAAGTATATTAAAGATAGTCCCTACCACTTCCGCTGTGACATTCATTGTTCTTTCAAAGATCTGAAGTCAGAATGCCATCATGCGGATGTAACAAGTGTTCCTACTCCCAAGTCGAAAGCAGTTCCCGCCCAGTCTATCAACCAATTCCTTCAAGCGTGATTCTTTTTTTATTTTTTTATTTTAAGGTATGGATGGCTGGATTTTAGCGCCAGTTATTCGAAAGTCCGATTTTCCATCGGCATACAATCCTAATGAATGTTTATAATCCCGTTTGCCTTAACGGGATTTCTAACAACACAGTTAACGAGTCAGTATATTGCAGCGTTGGATCTGGATCGGAGACCTGTTTGTTAGTTTATTTTAAAAAACCTAGTGGACACCAGAGCTGACTTCCAAAACCCCTTTGTGCGAATGAAGGAGACCCTTCGGTCGGGTCTCTCGAGCCTCTCGGAAGCAAATCCGAAACACAAATGCAGGAAGTAAATACACGATTACCATCTGACAGCATCTTGGCAGTTTATGGGCCACGCTAAATGTAAACAAATCTCTGCCACGCTCAGTCTGTTAGCAACCTCTTTTTTTTTAAAAAAAAAAAACCCGCTGCAAAAATGAAACGATCAGGAGAGCAGAACCAAGTAAGAAACAGGTGAGAACGGCGGGGCCAGAGTAACGTTGTCCCATCCCGATTTGCCGGCCATCTCATTCTGAATCCCGAAGGAGAAACCGGGCAAGTCCCGGCGTCGAAACACCTCCAAAATTGCCCAACGGCCGATGTCCTCCCAAATCAAGGGAGAGGCTTGAGGGCAGAGGAACCGGAGGGAGAAGGGACAAAGCTCTCAACAACGTCGGGCCTCCCTAGAAGTTAAACTGCCTCTCACGATCTAAGAAGCCGCAGGTCAGGCCGGAGTCCTTCTTCTCGGCAAACACACGGGGGGAGGGGTGGAACCGCGAAGGAAAAACACGGCAAACCCGCGGGGGAGCGAGAAGCAGGTCCTGAAAGACGCCGGATGGGTCGGTGCCTCAGAAGCCGGTTCCATTTCTCTAGCATTCCCACAGCCGGCCGTTGTGCCCAAATATCGTCGGACAACAGCGAGGTTTCTCCCCCCCACCCCTTCTTTTAGCGCCACTCAGCCACGGAACAAATCTGCAGGTGCAAAGCGGCCTAGAATACGTTTATCCTGAAATAAGCACAGCGCTTAAAATGTCTCCGAGGCCGGCGGGTTGGCCTTGTTTCCAAGCCTGTTGGCAATAGGGGATCCCAATAGCCGCTGGGAAATTTCCCGCCGCGGCTATGAAGGCCCCGCCGCCATTGCCGGCTCTGAAGGAAAGCCGGAAACGGGGTCAAAGTGTTTGTGCGAAATAAAGCGGTTTCCTTTGGCTTCTGGGAAGCCTGAGAGTGGCAGGAAGGAGAAAGAGCCAAGGGAGAGGCACCTAGGTGAAGCGGGTATAAGGATCGCAGCATCTATCCATGAAGGCTGTGATGAGGGAACAAGCCCCCCAGTGTTCTCAATGGCCAATAGGAATTGTAGTTGCAAGTTTAAGGCGTCAGCTCCAGGAAGGGGATGGTAGCATTAGCTGCAAAATGGGCACTGGGTGTTTGAATACAAGATACCTATCTGGGCAAGAAGAGAACCAGAGGTTTATTCACCCTTGGGGGACCACCTTTGAAAACAGAAATTGGTTGGATTATAAATTGAGTCTCTGGGACTCTTCTCCCACCCTAATTGCTTTTCAGGTTTTTGGGTATTCCTGGCTAAGGAGTAATTGTAGGAAGGAAAACCATTGTTTTGAATTACTCTCCCAACTTTCTTGATCCTGTAAACTAAGTCCTATATGATTAATGAACTGTTGGCCTGGGTTCTGCTAGCCCAGAGTCCTGCTGGTCCAGGAGTTATCTTAATTAAATTCTTCACACTTAACTACTAACTATGCCAGCACAAGCTTATTTTCCCAGTCACCCTGTCAGAGAAATCCATGCAGTTCATCAAATGATTCATACCAAGATTTGGACCCAGTGTGAAACTAAACAGTAGCCTATGGGCATCTTGAGGAACTGGGAATCCTCCATTCTGTTCTTTTGGGACTTGATTTGGAGGAAGGGCAAATTACAGTGTGTCCGGATGTAGGATTTAGCATTGGAGTTGAACCACTTACACCAACTTGTTGAAGTAAAGTGGGACGTATCTTCATGTGACAAGCTAATATGCACAAAACACACTTTCACAAATGGAAGAATTGGGTTCAAAGGAAATATCTGAGAATATTCTGGATTCATCCTCATCTGTTGTGGGCTCAGTTACCTATGCTGGACTCCAGACTATGTGTTTTGTTATGGTGAGCTCTCTATATAAAGAATGCCCCAGCAAAGTGAATTTGAACAGATTTCCTATCTAACAACTCAGGACAACTAATGTAGTTGGCAGAACTTGAGCAACCTTTGCTGATCTTGAAAAATTAAGTAGATTTTGATCTGACTAATGCTTGATAGGAGATCATCAAAAACTTGCCAGGCTGTGGGGTGGACTAGAAGTTGTCCAACTTCTTGAAGATAGATATGGCAAGACAAGAAAACTTCACAGATGTGTCCATACAGTTGTTAACCTGCTTTACTGGAAACAGATTTTATTTTTTAACAGATTTGCCTGTTTGAAATATTGGATTATAAAGAAATCAACTATGCTTTAAATTAGCCTGCTGGTCAGCCTTCAGTAATCCATTTAATCATAGTTGTTAATTGTGGTGTAAACTAATCATATTATTATTATCTTCTGCAGCATGTTCTTTAGGGTAGAATAATCTGTCTTTTTAGAATCTCTTTTTAATTAAATTGCTTAGTTTGAATAGGTCACCTTATAACATAAAAACAAGAATAAGGCAATGTCTGAATGTTTTAGACTTCAATTCCCATAAGCTCCAGATAGCATAAACAATGGCAAGGAATTATGGGAGCACACCCAACAATCTCCCCCCCCTTCTCTCTCTCTCTCTCTCTACACACACACACACACACACACACACACACACACACACACACACAAATAATACTTGGAAGATACCAGGATGCTTAGACTTTTTCTAGAGTCTTTGTATAGTACTGTAAATAAAGTGGAATATTTATATTACAGTCTATTGAGGAACCTCATTCTAATCCCTTTTAGAAATGGACTCTTCCCTGTTTTACTGTACTTATAAAATATATAGCTCATTTTTCTGATTGAATAGAAAGCAATTCATAACAATTCTACAACTCTAATAAAACCACAAGTAAAACAAAATATAGTTTTCTTATATTTGAAAGGTAGGAACTTAAAAGATGTGTGTTTGCCAACACATTGCACCAGACAGGCCCTTTGGAAATACTATCAAAGTGAGAAGGGATTTGGGATCCAAATACTCATTTATTTAAGCACAAGCTTTGGGTAAGTGATGATGATTCAAATGTTGACTGGAGTTCTTTTTCCCATTTACCAAGAAATAGGTTGAATTCTGCAGAATGATATTTTGATTTACTGTGTACAAAATTGCACTGTCGGATTACAATCCTGATAGGCACCCCTTTCCTAATAATAAGCCCCACTGAACTAAAGATTCAGACCACATCCCCCACTCTTGACTTAAGTACTATTCACGCTTCCTCATGTTGGCAAAGAGATTGCTGTTACAAATGTGGTTTCTGCAGCATTGATTCCATCCTGGGGTTGTCACATTTCTAGTGAATGTGTTGCCTTCCCTGTTAGATATGCTAAAACACTCTTCTCCAGCATTGTTACCCTTCTTTTTATTAACTAGTGAGAAATTTACACAAATCTGAGCATTGTAACAAGGCTTTTGGTTCTTCCTGAGATGAGGATAATGATGATTTATTAAACTTGTATACCTCCTGTTTTCTAATGGCTTTGAGTGATTCACAATGATCAAATACATTATTATTAGAAATATTTCTCTTTTTCTGGTTATAATTGTCATATGCCTAATTGCTTTACAAAACTATCTTTTATTAAGGGCATATTGCAGTGGTAATAGTTACTTGTGAGCAGTGAATAGATGTGTGTATGGAACAGAAAGAGAAGTTAAGTGAAGCAATATGACGTGTACTGCTAAATATTCTAACAGTGTTATTATAAAAAGTAGTGTGTGAGTTTAGAGAGTAAACAACTAAGAGAAACTAAGAGTCAATATTGCAAGGGAAGGGGTGTTGACTTCCCTAACAAATGCACAATAACAAATCTAACTGGCAATAAATGACTATAGACAAATATGAGGGATTTCATTGTATTTACCCCTGAAGGTTAGCATTTTCGGAGAAAGTGTCAAAATGAAGAAAGATATAGATAGCATCAGCAGCTGCTATTTTTGGCATTCCAATTAAACCTTCTTAAAAATGAGCACAACATACAACATAGGGATGAAAACAATGGCTTGAAATATTCGGAAGAAAATAAACTGCCTATGATCACTGAAGGTTTTCAGGAAATCTGGAAAGGGCAGATAATTCTGGTGTGGTGTAGAAGAGATGCAAAATCAATACAGTCATTCAAAGATAAGTAATCATCTCATGCTTTGTTTTCTTCTTAAGTTGTCACTGGTACTTGGAAAGTACTTCTGAATATTTCCAACATATGGTATATATAACATATAACCACGAGGATTTTCAAAATAAAGGTTGCTTTAAACCCCACTCCCCCCATGAATGGAGAAATGATAAATAGTATGTTTTTATCATTCCTTGATGGAACAACTCTGGAAGATGTCCACAGATAGCATGATCCCTGAGCATCAAGACCATAAGCCTAGGATGTAATCCTTCCCCTCCTCAGTAAATGTCTAACTTGGAACCCCATTTTAATTATACTTTATAATCTTTGAGGATATTAAACTATCCAAAACTGTGTTCAGGTCCCAGTGGCTTTAATAGTATAGTATTTTAAAGTACCTGATCTTTTATGAATTATACTCCTAATGTCTCCAAGTTCAAGAAGCTGGGATCTAATTTCAATGCTAAAGCTAAAGAATTTTAATTGCGTAAATTGCCCAGAGGGATGATAATAATAAAAAAGCATCTTTAAGTTGCTCCTTGGAATGGAAAATATTGCTGAATGGAAACTGAAGAAACCTGGCTTTATTTTATTGGGAGATTTTGACCCAATCACAGACAATGCATTCTTCTTATGGCTACTATGCAGATAAATGTCACAGACTATTCAATAGTATGCTATTTCACTATCAAATTATGGTTAAACAACACTTGCCTGAGTGCAGAGCTTACACTAAGCCATCAATTGTATTAATGAACAATGCAATTAATACAATCAACCACAAATAGGAGAAACTTAAGTTCTTACCATGATGTTTTTTCCATTGCTTTCCAACCTCAGTTCCCCAGCTTTAAAATGGGAACAAAAGGCCACCGAAGAGGAGATTCTCTTGAGAAAATGAATATTGCATCTGGCATAATCTATTGTTTATGCTTTGCATTATTATAAGTTTTGGAATAACAATTTTAAAATACTTCAAAGGACATTTGCCATTTGCATTCTTCTGACCTGGAGCTGGGAACTAGCTCTGAATGTAGATTTTAGATTTCTAGACTCATTCCAGATGTATGAGTGACTTTGCTTTACCCCAGCATTTCTTCCACTTGGCTCTTTTTAATGCTCCTGGCAGAAATGATAATGAGAAAGTATTCCAGCAGGAGGAGCTGGTTTAGAAGCAAATGGATTCCATGGCAACTCCTGACTCCCCATGACACCAAATAGCAATCCTCTGTGTTGGAAATTGCCTGCATGGCTGTCTTCCCAAGATCAGGTCTTTATTGTGGGGAGGTTTCCTTATTTCAAGTCAAAGATGCTAAGAATTCTATATCCTGTGCATGAATAAGCATGAAGTGTCCACTTCTGAAAAAAATACACAGGCTCCTGTCTGCCTGTCAAACCTGCATTTGGTTTTTCTTTTAAATATAGCTCTGTGGTTTGAAAAAGTAAAAAAAGGTAAAAAGGAGGAAAATGCCTGAGCTTAACCCTAATGAATGCATGGGCTTTTGTAGCTAGGGGAAAGAAAAGAGTTGAGAAAGATTTACCATACATGAATCTTGAACCACATATTCTCATTTGAACTGGGAATACAACCCCTGGTGCAGAAAATGAGCCTACCGTCGGCCAGCCCATTTGCCTTTTTTCAAAACGGAAATCTCAAGAGAAAATAACCTGGGTCTTCTAAGCACAGACCAAGATTGCCAGACTGCTCTGCCAATTCTCTGCCAAAACCCAGGGATCAGAGACAGCGCAGCACCTCATCCCACAAGGATAAATTAATGCTCATTTTCTTTTTGTTCTTGTATTATTTGACAAAGGAAGTGGCAAAGAACTTATTTTTAAAATATTTTTTGGGACACTGAGTATTGGTTCATCACAACTTGAGCTCTTTATTGGGCAAAATGGAGGCTTCTCTGCTCTTTCTTTATCCCTGCATTCATTGCTTTAAAAGAGGTTTGATTATGTGACATCAACTTATTTTTGAATCGTATCAACCATACACATAGTTTTTTTTAAACCAAGCAGATCTGTCCTTAACCTGTTCTTTCAAGTGTCCCAATGGTGCACTCATCTCCACTGTGACTGAATTCATCCATCTTACTGCTGGTCATCCTCTTTTCTTTCTTTCTACCTTTCCCAGCCTTAAAGCCTTTTCCAGATATTAAAAGTGGTAGGGAGGGATTGTTTTAAATATATATAATATATATGGTATTTAGCTTTGTTCGGGTATTTTCTCATGTCATTATAGTTGTGCTTTTAAAGTTGTAGCAATGTTTCGGCAGAATCTCATCTGCCATCATCAGGCTTCTGTATTGTGTTCATCTGTGAGTCAGACTTTCACAGCCGTTTCTGTTTTAAATTTGGTGCTAGCCTATGCTGTGCCAGAATGGTTTTTTTCTTCATCCTGATTGGTTGGGAGTCTTGGCCTGTGTTTACTGGTCTTGGAGTGTTGGTCTTGGTCTCTGTGTTCTGCTTGATTGGTGTTTCTAATATCTTCTGTTTGTTTTGTAGCTTTTTTTGTCTTGATTGGCTGGCAACATTGTTTTCCTGTATTGGAGGCTTTTAGTGCGGCTTGGCTCCGAGTAAACAGACGGCTATCATTTATTAGGAAGCTAGGTTTCATCTGGGTGCCTGGTTGGGGCGTGTTTGAGCTGGAGGTATGAGGGGGAGTCTGTTTGTGCCCAAGTGTTTGCCTGGCTTGTGGTGTGGAGATTTTTTTTGTTTGTGAGTGCAGGCTTCCAAATAATTGACAGTCTGGTGGAATCATCTCTTCTATTCATGCTTTCAGGTCTTTTTTCAATCTCTATGGCTTCTCTGATAATTCTGTGGCTGGGGTTTTCTATAGTGGCTAGGGTTTTGGTGCCATTGAAGTCGATGCTATGAAGTGTGGCTTTCATGTGCTGGACTAGTGAGGAAGTGTGTTCCAGCTTTTTTACTGCATTTTTGTGTTCATCCAGGTGGGTACTTATTCTTCTATTGGTCTGTCCAATTTTGTTGGAACACTTTCATAGAAATGGTACTTAGCTTTTCCAGTTTAGTAAGGTCTGCCATATAAAGTGAAATGCAGTAGGTTCAACAAGCATGATCCAATAATGCTCCTTTGAATTGTATGCTAGATTCTTATTGCCACCTGATGGAATTCATTGATATATGATTTAGTGCGGACAAAATTTAATTGATCTAAATCCACTAGATGAACTTCATTCATAATCTGACATCTACATAAGATGTATTAGGGCTGCATTAGCCTTTGAAAATATATTGTATGCATCATCGTCTTCATTTTTTCAGGCTACTGTGTAGTCCAAGATCACAATCAATCGGATATTGTGCCTAATGCACAAGTGGGATGTAAGGGTAATAAAACATCATGTCCAATAATGTAGATTATATTTTCCTTCATGATTTTAAAACCTGTTCTTTAAAATTATTTCAATTTGTGAACCTCTGCAGCAGCAGCTTTAACAATAATGGGTTAAAAGTATTTTTTCTAGGATTCATGTTAAATTTCTTAGAATCCCAGTTCTATGTTTGATGTAGTTAAGATGCTAACCTAGAAACCTGTGTTCTAGTCCTGTTTTAGGCGTGAAAGCCAGCTTTTTGGGGGGAGAGGTTTTTTAAGGCAGTCACTGTCTCCCAACACAAGGTTTGCTGTTGTGGGGAAAATAGGGGGAGAAAGGAGTGTTAGGTATGTTCACTGCCTTGAATTACTTATAAAGTAAGAAAGGCAGGATAAACATGTAATTAATTGATCCTGGTTCTGATCATATGGTGGCGAAAAGATTCCAGCAATTTACTATATGTAAATATGTATTTGTAAATCATTATTTTTTTCCTCAATCACTACTTTCCCCCACCTAAGATCAAGTCCAAAGATTTCTCATTAGGGCATTCCTCTTGCTTCTGATTATTATGGATTCTCTCTCTCTTCCTTTCCTTCCTTCCTACCTTTCCTTTTTTCCCTTCCTTCCTTCCACCATCTACAATTCTGCAGCAAACACAATGGTATAGAATATTGCAGATATGGTTGCAAAATATTATTTGTATAAATCTTGATGGATAAATTAGCTCTTTCATGTTTGGTCTCCTTGCTCTGTGCCCTGGACTAACTTTGGACTATCAAGTATAGTTTCAATATCCCTTTTACCTGCAATCATGTTAGGATTAGTGAACCTGCTAGTAGTGTTTACATATTTGTCTTTATTTCTACTTCATGAAATGCTCCTGAAGTATCTTGCTGACTTGTTAGTGTTTACCCATCCCTAAATCAAGTTACAAAGTAAAAATCTGAATATAAATATTTAGGAGGTCCATAGCTCAAATGTTTATATTCTGACAAGTATTCATTTAAGTCTGCCACCTTGTAATAATCCACCCTTGTACTTTTTCATTTCTAAATTTTCTCAAGAGTATTTTGTAAGGGATTTTATTCCCAAAACTTTGAAAGTCTCAATATATTGGATATACAGGATCATTCCTATTCAGGAATATTTGTACTGAAAAAAATGGAAAAGGGCACGAAACAAACAAAGAAACTGGGGTGATTTTGATTTTTGTCAGCACGACCTGCTCTGTTACATAACAGAATAACACAGTTGGAAGGGAATTGGAGATCTTCTAGTCCAACCCCCTCAGGCAGGAAACCCTTTACTATTTCAGACAAAAATAGTACTATCTTTTCTTTACTATCTTTCCTTAAAAAATTCCAGTGTTGGAGCATCCATAGTCATTCCACTGATTGTTTTAAACTGTCAGGAAATTTCTCCTTGGTTCCAGGTTGGTTCCGTCCCTGATTAGTTTCCATCCATTGCTCCTTGTCCTGCCCTCAGGTGAATTGTCCTGCCCCCCCTTCTTTATGACAACCCCTTAGATATTGGGACACTGCTACTATTTCACCAAATCCCACTTTCCAAAATTTTGTGGCTCTTCATTGCTTTGGATTTAATTCTAAAACTGTGCTTTGGAAGAGAAAAGAATGCAAATGTGAACTTTTCTAGGTCTTTCCCCAGAATTGCATGGCATCTGAAAAGGGCAGCTTAGCATCTCATGAAAAGACTCTTTAAAGCAGACATGCTCTGCATTTGGGCTCCATTTTATTTTTTTAACATGTCTGCAAAAACTCGCAATAATTTGAGTTCTTTACTTAAGAAGGCCTCTTAAAGATAATGCAGCATTGACCACTTGGTCAACTTTCAGGATTTGCTATTCATTTATTTGTTTTGTTAGACCAGTCATTTGACATTGGAGTTTCTCAAGCATTCTTAAAAGGAAACTTTCTACACAAAGAAATTTCTTTTTTTAACCTTCCATATTGCCATCACTACTTACCTCTGTTTTGCAGATAAAGTTGATTCAAGACTCAATTTCTGTACAGGAGCTTATTGTTTGCATCTTTCTCCATTGTAGATGCAAACAATTCTTTCAAACTTTTCTATTTTTAAGTGGCAACAGCTCTCCCAGATCATTCAAGAAACCTTCCACTGCTACCAGAAAGGATTTTTAAAAAAAGACAAACTCTGGTAATACCAGGAACCTGCAAACTATATATTCTGCCACTGAGATGTGGTCCCAAAGGATACTTAATGGCTTTTAGAAAAATACTTGTTTGAAAATGTTAAACACTTGGAACAAGAAGAGTGAAACGTTTCAATAGAAAGACACTCTCCTATACAAACATCTTCTCTTGAATCAAATGGAAGAATATCCACATTTGGATTCCTAAGTAATGATTTCAGTAAAACTTAATTTTTAACATCCTTGAAAAGACAATGAACATTTGTCAGAAATTGACCCTGGCAGCAATATTACACAGAGTAATTAGTCCCTAATGATATAGATCTGCTGTCAAATAAAGTTGCATGAAAAAAAAAATCTCACCAACCTTTCTCCAACTGTTATTGGCATCTGAAACATGCTCGGAAAAGAAGAGATTAACACTTAATGGTAAGGAAGGGGTTACTATGCCTAGTGTGAAAGATTTTCCCTAGGTTAATGCTACCTACCCATTAAACATGCTTATTTCTGTTTAATGCACAAGTACTTTAAAAATCAAAAGAATCTTGCAGGAATAGTTTATAATTTGTTAATAAGTGATAAAGCAAAACCAGTCAGTGCTTCACTGAAAGAGCATGAAGAGAATGGCTCATGACATGGAATATATAGAAATATACGTAATTACTTTCAAAATTTGATTTTCATTCTGAATTTATCTGTGCTTTCTTCTTCTAAATGTGGGGTTCAACCTTTTTTGTTTTTATTCTAAATAATTGGATAGCATTATGTAACATCAATGGGAATGTGCTTGCCTTTCTTCATTCTCCTTTGTCCTTTTCTTATCACCGCTTAATGTATGCCCTAAGTTTGTTCCAGAGGCATCGGATTCTGGGGTAGTTTTGAGGGCCTTATAATAATGGTATATAATGGTAGAAGGAGATGGTGAATTGATTCTAATATGTCTGGAGCTGTATTTTAAAATTAAATTGAGCATATTAGAAAATTTTACTACAGTTTATGAGATTATAAAGGGAGTATAAAGCATTACTACAAGGGGAAAATGAATCAGTCATATCCCCATAGAAATTTGAAATATTTGAAGTAAAATACTGTGTTATATTGTGTAATAAAATGCCATTATGTTTCTTTAAAAATACAATGCATATATCTCCAAAAAATTGTAGGTCCTTCAGTGATTTTCACATTTAGAGGATTGCAATTGCAGATAAATAAATGGACAGAATTTTAAAATTACATGGAGATTTCTTAAAATATGATCTACTGTTTCTAAATCTAGCTCATAAGATAGTTCTAAAGGAGAACGAATGGTATGCCATATAAACTGCAAAAATAAATTAGAACTTCCTTCAATTACCAAGAGCAGAGAAGATTGTAATTTTCCACAGATAAATGGTTCATTAAGAGGACCCATCAACTTAGAGAACAGAAGAATCAAATTACTACGAAAAATTTGAAACTTCACAGAACTAAGATTCTTAGCAAATATATTTGTTATGCAATATGATCTCTGTGGAGAATCTGTCATGTAAAGAAATTATTTCCTCTTTGGAGTATTTTTTTCCTACAGAGTAAGTAACAAAGATATCTAAGCAGTACATTTTTAAGACATCTTTCTCAAAATAATTCAGAAATCCAAAAATTATACTCGCTCATTCTAAAATCAAATTTGAATAAACTCACATTGCTGCCAGTCATCTTTTCAGATTTATAAAATCCAAAATGTTAACTAAAACTGAAGATCATCAATTTACATTATCTTCACTAAGACCTAGTAGAATATCACAAGTAAAACATGTAAAATAATGTAATAATGTATAATAATCAGGCAGAAATACTCATTATATTAAACAGAGATAAATTGAAACTAATGAAGTAAGTTGAGCATTGATTAGTCCACTCTGGTATTTTGCAACACTGATATTTTGATTTGAGTTTGTTGGAGAAGCATCTCTTGTTTTCATTAAAAAAAATTACACCCCATGCACATTTTATAAATTGCATTTATATAAATCTCCTTCAAGAAAACCCAAGAGGCAGCCTGGATCAGCCATCCTTAAAAACATAATTTAACACCCCTTCCCCCCATTGGTAACACTGTCAAAATGTTTCTGTAACCTACTATTTTTTTAGCTCATCTGGAATTAATCATTCTATCACTACTCCTATTTTGTTATTTTTGTAGCATTGCCTGAGCTGCTGATGTAATCTTTTGTTTTAACTTGAAAATATTACCCCCAAATAAAATATAGATCAGTTCACAATGAAAGCCAGCAAGTACAGTGATGCAATGCTTCAGATTCAATTCCATACAGTTGCTTTGGAATGCATGGGGACCCAAATGTAGCAGCTGTTTTCAATTCATTCAACCAGCTGCATGGTGCCCCCAAAGATATAGTGCTTTAAAGGATTGCAGATAGATGTTACTGTCAGCATACTGTCATATCCCTCTGTGCTCCAAAGCACCTTTTTCGTGGAATTAAATCTGATGCATTAACAAGCAATATTCACCAAATTATTGCCATTTGAGAATCAGGGGTGGCAAGACAGTAATATGAAAACAGGCAATGACCATCTAAATATTCAGCATATAAATAGGCAATTTTTTTGCCTTTAGGTACAAAAGTCTAAAGAACCCCTTTATATTCAAAGTATTTGATTTACTCAGTAACTGAGATTAAAATGCCACACTTTGCTTAGAGAATTCCTTCTTCGATAGGGAAGAGTGGAATGGGATGGGAGAGGAACAGAGAAAAGATGGTGTTTTTTGTTTACAGGCAATTGTAGGGCTATGACTATTCACTGAACAACCGTTCAAAGTAACAATGTGCAGAATGAATGGTACCTATGACTGGCCCTTATAATTCTGACTGTTTCAGTGGTTCTGTGGTCAAGTGACTGCAATGTGGGTGTTTGCCACCTGGCTTGTGATTATATTGCACTGAACAATGATCACGATTGCAGTTTCTGATGTCTTCTGCTGGTTTTCTACAAGCAAAGGCAATGGGGAAGCCAGCAGGAAACTGGAAGTCTTGAGGAACACTTGAGGTCCTCATTTAATATCCTGCATGGTCCTTGGGTTAGGATGGCACCTGGGACTGCCAGCATTGCTGTTGCCAGTAAAATGCCTGTTTCAGAAGCTTTTGTAAATCAGTGTAGCCCTTGATATGCTTGACTGCAGGAGCATGAATGTCATCTTAACCTTTCTGCAATAAGAATTTATCTTGGATAGTGACCCTTTTTGTAAAGGGAAAAACTCCTTTTATTTGGAGATAAGCAAATCTGGATAAAATCCAGCTTGTTCAGAGCTGAGTTAATTAAAGACAATATGTGAGAATCAACCTTGAGAATCAATCTGGATGAAATACCATTTGCCTGCAAGCAAGGAACTGGTGGGACCACAAAATAGACAGGCAGAAATAGATAAAAAATGAGAAAGCTAAAGTGTTCTGGGACCTTAGAATTCAGACAGACAAACATCTGCCACACAACACCCAGCCTTAACAACTGCTAAGAAAGACAAAACAAGTTTGCATAATGGAAGTGGAAGTACCTGACAACAGAATAGAAGAGAAAAAACTAGAGAAAAACACAAAATTCAAAGACCTGTAAATAAAATATGTGTAGCAGAAGAAAGCAAGGATAGCACCAGTAGTAATAGGTGGCGTGGGTGCAATCCCAAAACATCTGGAATAGTACTTGAATATCATTGGCATTGACAAAAACAGTCAATTGCAAAAGGCAGTGTTACTTGGAACAACTTGCATCCTGCTGATGACACCTTTAATACCATCAAACGAGAACATCTGCCTATCCCAGGTCCTTGGAAAAGACTCAGTAAGTGGGATAAGAGTGCCAAATCCAGTCTAAACATCTGGCTGATTTTGCAATTGACCATAACAATAAGTTGGGCGTAAAATATTCCAAGTATGAAAGACCAACTTTGAATATTCTGAGCTTAGAACAAAATAAGATAACATGAGGTTTTTGTGCTACATATTGTTTTGAATAATTTCTTAAAACTGGAAACTTGGAACAAAATATTTATTTTCTGATTACTATAAAAATAACGTCAAAGGATATGCAGTAACACGGGAAGAATCTTCTGTTAAAAGTCAGAAAACAATGCTATGTACTATGTTATGTATATTACTTTAATTATAACATTAGCTGCTTGCCACTGCTACTAATTAGGTAGTAATTCAGAGAAGAGTCTGAACTGCATTTGGCTTTTATTCAGGCCTCCCAAAAATTCACTAAAGTAGAATAACCAGTTTTTACTACTAAAAGCCTTACCGCTACTGAAGAGTTACTTTGTTCTAACAATAAATTATTTCCCTCTAAAAATATCTATTAGACAAATATTCCAAGACCCACATACAGAATTCCACATACCTATGTGTACCAATTTGTGCATATTGCAAGAATTGCATTGCAATTTATTTTCTAACATTTTGTATTTATTGCAGGATTTAATTAATCACTTTGGACATTTCTTTTTAGTGTTTTTACAATAGTTTTATTTTTTTTCAAAAATAAGCTTTTGATGCCATGTGTGGGCCAGAAACCCTTTAAATGCTTAGTAAGATATACTTGATTTTTTTTTATGCTCCCCATATCAGCTTTATTCTTTTTACGCTACTGGAAAATCAGAGTTCATAAGATATATACTGACTCTGCAAACACACAATGTTCTTAAGTGCTGAACTTTATTTCCATGTCATACATATTTCACATAGAAAACTGTGAGATGTACCAAATGGCTGTGAGTGAAATCCACTGGCCATGTCCACATTGCTGAAACCATCTTGTGATGTTATCAGGTCATCTTTTTTGGAGTAATAGTTACTGTAGCGGCTTCTCCAGTTGTACAGGTAGCTCCTTTATATCTATACAAATTATATCTTTGGATCTCGAGAAGTGGTTGCAATCATGACTTCCTGACAAATAATGGAAAAATTAGTTCTTGCCAATTAAAATGTCTATTCCTGACAAATACAATCCGGAAGGAACGGTGGCATTTATATCAATAGAAAAACCGATCCGCTTTTACAAGGCTACAAAACTAATGTTTAAAAATGCAACTGGTTTATCAGGTCAAAAAGGCCACTGAGGCTAACTCTGTCATCAGAATCAATACAGCAATCTTTTTCAATTTTCTGGTGTTGAAGCTGGATGCTGATTGCACTAAGGCAAACATACTTCCCTATTCCCCGAGTGAAAATGCTAGAAAAGGAAAAGTCCATATGGCATACTATTTCAAGCCCAAGTCATTAAAAGTATCAGAGATTTCAGTGTTGACCTGTGCTGAAGTGCTAGCTGGTAAGACGTTCAGAAAAATGTCATACTGTTGGTCGATTCCAAGGTAACTGTCACTCATAAGATACAATGTGTAGATATATCTAGAAGAGAGGAAAGGACATTGGTTTTCATATCCAAATAACTCTTCTTTCAAAATAATAATTTAAAAAGCTACACCATCTTACCTTCCAGGAATTTCTGGGGTATAAAAAGCAATTGAGATCACATTCTGATTTCTGACATAGCCTACTCTTTTCAGAGCCACCAGTTCTTTTTTGTCTACTTCTCCTAGGATCATAAACCATCCCTCATCCTTGACTTTAGGGAATCGAGGTGCAATTGCTTTTGTGTCCTGTTTGCCCTAAAGAAAAAAATATAATTTAAGACTTATATAAATGTGTTCTCGATATTAAAGTATAAAATACAGAAATGGCTGTTCTTCATATTTCTGATATGACAAATAGACAAACGATACTGAGGCTAGGTCTCTTAATTCAGTTATTAAAGCCTGAATCGAAGAAATATTGTATGTAATGTCAATTTTTGAAAAAAGCTAATTATTTTTACTCATAAAAATGATAGTGTTGCTATCGGCATAGATTTCATAGTATTTCAGAAAAATAGACAATTTATATGCATAATTAGATTTATTGTTTTTAAATAAATATGTGATAGGTTTAGTTGTTTTATGTCAATTTATTGTATCATTTTAGAGGTTTATATTTTCCTTTTGTTTGTTTTGTTATTCTAATTTAATAACTAATTAATTTGTGGGTATGTATGTATTATTGTCCTAATTTGCTTTGGGATATTGTTTTCTGTTTCTTTTTAAACACTGAACATTATTTTTAAAAATACATAGTGATCCAAGTACTGATTTATTCACATGATGTACATTTTTGACACTATTTCTTCAAAACAGTATAAAAGAATGGAACCAGATAGAGTAAAATAGGACTCAATTTATTACCTTTTGATAAAAACTAAAGTTGTTAATAGAAAAAAAAATATATAACAGCAAAATATTAACAATATAAAACTGATTTGCTAAAAGTCTACTTTCGTGACTCTAAAACAGTGGCCACCAACCTTTTTTGTGCCACAGCCTGGTACCGGCATCACAAAATGATCCACGGCCCGGTACTGGCATCAGCACGCATGACAAGGCAAGGTGAGCCAAACGACCGGCCAGCCAGCCATCCCCCGCTTCTCCCCACCACCTTCAACTCCTCCTTTGTACCTTTGTCGATGGGCTTTGCTTCGGGATGGCTTCGGGACGGTCACTCGGCTCGCCTTGCCTTGGGTGCTGAAAGAATCCTCGCGCCTTAGTTTCGTTCGAAGCCCCCCCCCCCCCTCAATGAAACTAAGGCACGAGGATTCCTTCAGGACCCAAACGCTGCTTTCCAACCGGAAAAGCTCATCCGGAAGCACTTTCTCATCAAACAAGATGGCGGTGCCCAGCAAACTGGCGGCCCGGTAGGAAATGTTCCACGGACCGGTACCGGTCCGGGGCCCGGTGGTTGGGGACCCCTGCTCTAAAATATACAGTACATTGGAAAAAAATAAGAATGGGTATTAGGTGATACTCTAGAATATCTTACCTTGGTGAAACCAATACGCAATCTATGCAAGTTAATCTGGAGAACATATTCTTGATCTGCATGCAATTTCATCCATTTTTTATCATCCCGAATGTTCATTGACAACACTGGAACTATCATTTCCTTCTGTTGATGAACTGTGTCATCACAACAACCTTTAATAATCATACTAATGTCTATAACTGGCAAGTGGGACAAGTAATGCCAAGCCTGTGGAAGAACAAAGAGCAAGAAGATAAACTTTTCCAGTTATTCCAACTTTATTAGAATATAATATGAAATTGAGCCTCCCCTCCAAAGATCGAGCTTGATAGATCATGAAAGTTGCACAGAAAAAAGCAGAGACAATGGAATGTAGATAATTTAGAAATACTTCCTTGGGATAATTACATATAAGTAAGATTTCCTTATACTTCCACAAAAGTCTAGTACTTTGACATAACAATTCAAATAATTATAATCAATATTATGTGATTTGGCTACTTCTACCCAAGTAAGTATGGAACTATTCAAGAGGAAAATATATGATTTACAAAGATTACTTTATAGTAAATTCTTTAGAAATTATCTTTGGTAAGGTAAGTATGTTTTCAATTACTGAATTCTATTAATAATTATATTCTAAATTAATTTTCCCCAACACACTCTATGAATGAAACACTGATTAATGATAAATTCCCTAGAGCCTACGTATGGCCTTCACCTGTTTGTCTACTCTCCCGAGGCCTGCCCATAGTACCCATGCCTCACTGCTCCTTGCCTGGGATTTCCACTTTTCCTGTTGAACAATCTGTCTGGTCTACAGGCTACAGTGCCAATTGCTGAGCAATGCAGTCATGTGACACGAACTTTATGACTGCATCGCTTAGGGATTACCATCCCAGTCCCAACTACCTCTAACACTGGCTATTTGATAATTTAATTTCCACACTTATAGATTCCATAGAGCATAGGTGTCAAACTCGCGGTGTCATGTTGCTGTCACGTGATGTAACGTGATGTTTTTTCTTTCTTTCATGGAGCTGGGTTGGGCATGACCTGCATGTGACATAGCCGGCCTGTGGGCTGCCAGTTTGAACCCCCTGCCATAGAGGATCCAACTATCTGTGCACCACGTATAACAAAACAAATTTTGATAAAATGACCGTTTTTTTAGCTGCTCAATTTCCTTTAACGCTCATTTGGTTTTCAGAGAATAGAATAGTTAAAGAATGCAAGATGAATATATAGTCAGACTTTCTCTTATTATTTTCACTACCAACAGGAAAAAGGGATAGCAGCATGCAAATGATTTCCCTCCAAACTGCAATCAGGGCAACAACAATAGTCATACATTTTATAGCTATCGTATTGATCCTCAAGTTACTAGTTATCCTCCAGGCTCCATTTTGAAATTCTGGTATTGAAGTCCTGTATGCATTTTCTCATTTAAGAAGGTGTTCTTAAGAAGTCTGCTTATTGTACTTCCAATTCTTGTAGTGAAAGAAGCTACTGTATATAGAAGCTTCCCCATATTTTCATTGACAAATTATTTTCAGATACCAAGGTGACAGACCCGTGTTGTTGAAATACGTAACAATAATGTTAGGCTGTCATTGGCCCAGAAAAAGTGACAAGACTAACAAGATCCTGAATCCTCCAAAATGGCCCATTGGATTTCAACAGGCCTGCTGGCATTTCTCTTAGTGCCTCCTGCGGGTCCTCCCTGCCCCACTTCCCCTTTTTAGTTGCAATATAGAATCCAGCAAGCTAAGGAAGCAATGTAAAAACCTCCAGTATAACCTCTATTCTAAGAAAAGCCTTTTATATTCAAATGTATTCCAAAACTTTTCTCAGAAAATAAAATGAAGGATGACTATGGCCCAAAGCTTTGTAAAAAAAGGTGTGACCTCCTTCCTGTTCTAAAAAGAACCAACTTAAGTATGAGAGACTGGGAGAATTATTTGAAAAAAGGAGCAGAAGATAAAGCAGCATTCTGATAAACTTATGCTGTACTCCCATAGTATTTGGGGATAGGCAAGTTATCTAGCAGCCATTTTGGGTCAGCACCTGAATATGTTCTAAAACTCAACATTTGCCCATCATCCCCAGAGATATAGACTCTGGGGTTAGATTGTAGAAAAAGGAATGAAGCAGAAAGGAAGCAGAATACAAAAACTAAGCTACTTATTGTAAGACTGTAAGCTTAGAAATTAGACTGAAGATGGGGAATGTAATCTGGTTCATGGCTCAGCATTGCAGGTCTCATATTATACCTAGTTTGCTTGGACAAGAGAGCATTGGTGGATTCTCTGGTTCTAAAAACAAAGACACTGGATTTTTCTCTTGCTTTGCATAAAACCAGAGATTTTCTAGTCTTTGAATCTATTATTCAGCATTACTGCAAAAATCTTGTTCACCCAAAACTTTAGCACTGCTTCAACAGAGAGGACTATTTAAACTCAACACTGGACATCTCTATGAGCTGATCACATCCTTACAACATGAAAATTCTCACTTATTGTAGCACATACACTTTTTAGCTGTTCATTTTCCCCCCAATTAGGAATTAATTTTTCATTGCTTGGTGTGAAACTTAAATATCAACAAAAAAGTAAAATGGTGTCTTTCAACAATGAAATGAGTCTCCAAATTATAATATAAAAATTAAATAAATATTTTGTTATTGAAATCTGGGAAAAAATCATTTCTTTCAAATATTCTGTAAAGCACTAGTGATGGGTTTCCCTTAGCTGTTAATGCAATGCAATGCAATGCAATCAATTCAAGGAACCAGAATCTCAGACAAGTTTGTTTGTTATAGACACCTACAAAACCATTGACAGAATTCAACTGTTATAGACACCTACAAAACCATTATGACAGTATCAAATGCAAACACTTATTCATAGTTTCTATCTTATCTACCCTTTTCAGGACTTCAAAGTGATCTGCACAGCACTTCCTCCCCCAACTTTTCTTCATAGAGCTTCCTAGGCTAAGGACAGTTCTGAACCTAGATCTCTGCAGTGCTCCTTAGCTCACTATTTTTTTCCCTTGCTGAGTGATACAGTGAACCATGTCTTTTGGGTGATAAGCCTGTTTCTTGTTTTGGTATTATACAGATCTGGTCAGGGAGTAAAAGGTGTTTGAATGTAGAACACTCAATCTCAAATCCAACATCTAGAACAGGGGTGTCAAACTGGTAGTCCGTGGGCCAGATACATCATGCGCAGGCCATGCCCACCCCAGCTCTGCGAATGGGAAAAACGTCGCAAAGCATCATGATGGCAACACGATGTGACGAGTTTGACACCCGTGATCTAGAGGCTGCCAGTTGTCATATTGCTTGACTGTATACAATGGCAGGCAACATAAGGGATCAGAAGTCTGCTCTTTTGGACTCTTGCTGGTGGATGTGGCCCTTATTGGAAACGTTGATTAGATTCCTAATCAACAAAGTGATTTGCATTGTCTACAGATATTTTATTTCATTGGATTAGTGGTAGGTTTAGAAAGAAGTATATAAAAAACCAAGCCCAATTAATCCCAGCAACATATTTCTACCATAGGTTCCCTTTTAAAAGTATGTGACAGGTATACACATGTAGCAGAGTAGTAAGATTTAAGAGCAAAGTACAATAAAAGGTTTCCTTAGTGCTCATTTTCCTTGCCAAGACATTTGACTGGTTTCTTTTAAGTTGTAGCAGAATGTATTTTTATTTACAGTTACATGCATCTAGATGTGTGGTGTAAGCAGTTTATGTTATTGACATATTAAAAAGACACATGAAAGAGATGGACGCGCTCCATACACAAAAGCTTTTTTTGAAGAAACTGCTAAGACATTTCAATACCAGCCAAACATATTTATCTGAGGATTAATCTTCATCTATTGAATCAGACGCGAACACTACCATGCATACAATTATTTAATTAGCAGCCAAATCCTCTGCCAGTCAGCCGCTGTTCCGGGCATACTGATGGGGAAGTAGATGCAAATCTCACAGTAGTACTGCTTTTTCTCATTACTACTGCAATTAGCACTTAAATTGATGCTTTAAACATACTAATTTCTGGAATAATTCAGGATTTGTATGTTACCTGAGATCGTCTCACTGCAGAGACGACACCAGATTGCTACGCAAATTGAAGCACTTTTGAGCCAAATAACCATCATCGTATCAGATGGAGACAATTTGCATTTGGTTTTAAAGATAACAGAACGGCAATTTATGCAAATAAATTAAGTTAGTTTACTTCTGAGTTTTCCCTGAACTAATTATAACAATGTTCTAATTTTTCAACACATCTATAACTTGGACTGAAGTCAACATATATTACATTTGAAATTTCTGATAATAATGGTTTTGTTTTTATTTAAATATTTTTCAGTGTTATGATCAATGTGAGGGGTGTTCTGTATCTATACGTTTCATTTTCGTCATAGTTTCATTTTCTCAGAATTTAAAGGGAGAATATTAATTTGATTTCCTAAAGAAATTCTACAGCGAGACCACTGTATCATCTTACTTTCCAGGAATTTCTGGTGTATAAAAAGCAATCAAGGCATGCAGTTTAAACACTATATAGGCAGGTATCATTATATGGCAATATAAAACTCATTTCTTGTGATGAACCATACATGTGTATTGACAATTGTGGACTAAGTGGATAACACACCAGCCACTAGTAGTGTATCTTTGTGGCTCTAAAATGGCAAAGAACTCAAGATCTATTATAAGCAAAGATTCTTTGCTGATGAGCATAAATATTGTATGCTATTTTTAATCCTTTTTAAATGATGAATTATATATTGGGAAATGGCAGGAACTGTGGAAAAAGCAATAAATTATGGTAGAATATGTTTTTTTTAAAAGATAGATGGCATTACATTTTTAATGCATAAAATGAAATAAAAGAAAGCTGGTCAGATAATGGGTCTATAAATAAAACCCCTGCATCCCAGTGAGTATGCTGTACTGGATTAGCATGAACTACTCAATGACCTCTTTAACTTTACAGCAATTGCACAGCACGACATATACAAATAGTTAATGGGTATCTTTGCAACCCACTTACAAGTGAGTGTGTGTGAACTTTTGGTCCAAAGCAATTATGTCTGGCTTTGACCAGTAAATTTGAGCTCCAGCAATGCAGAGTTTGGAGGGAGAAAGAATGGTTAGGCAGGAGGAAATTTATGCTGTAGAACAGACTGAACTGAGCTACTACAAATCTAAGTTCTATAGTTCTAAGAAAGACGATCAGTTATTGCATTAATACCATGCAGCTTTATTTCTTTAGTAATATTAAGTGGGACAGATAGACAATTGTTACCTGTGTAATGTGTGTGGAAGTCAAATCACAATCCACAATAGAAGCAAAAATATTCTCTTTTCCATCACAGGCAGCCATCAGTTCAGGAAGACATTCAACAGGCCCTTGGTAAGCACCTTTTCTTTTCCCTTGACTCCATTTCCTAATAAAATAGAAAACGTATAATCATTGAGATTTTCAGGGAACATCCCCTCCTTAAAAAAAAGTCAAAGATAAGAATATGAAGTCGTGAAGACATTTTAAAAGAAAAAAAATGTAAAACTTATTTTAAGTTCAGGGTTGTCTTAGCCTTTCACAATAATACTTTTTGGATTTAATAAAGTTAAAATGGCATACTGTTTCTAAAACTGCCATGCTGCCTGCTCCATGTCTAAAAGAACCACACTGACAATTGTACCATAGTTCAAGGTTGCAACTTGCCTCGTTTTAAACTGTGTGGGTTAATGGTATGTAGATTAACATTACTAGCTTAAGTTTCAATTTAAAATTAATGATATGATCTTCAGATCTTCACAGCGTAAGGAATTGTACTCAATTTATAATTATAAGTTTACCTCTTACTTTTAGATTACAACATGGCTCTCTTCTATCTATATTCTGTTATCTCAAATCCACAAAATCATATCTCAGAAATTCATTATTTTTCTGTTTTTCTGCAAAAAAGTCCACAAGGGCTTTGTCTTTTGGGGCCAAAATTTCATCATCTTCACCTCCTCCATTGTGGATAATGCTTAATACACTCATTCAGAGGATTTTAAAGATTAATATAACATTGAGACCAGATATCTTTCTTTTTGGGATTGATGGAAAAACAATTGAAAACAAGTAAAGTAACTTTATTTTTGTACATGGTAACTGCAGCAGGATTATTGTAGGTACAAAGATGGAAAGATTTGGCATTCCATAGGCTCATGTAATTATTAGAAGACAGCAACATTTGTTTTAATGCTGTATATAATCAGCAAATTGTATGGAAATTAAAGTTTGATCCAATGCTGGCTATTTGCCTTAGAATAGAAATCAATCTTAAAGGGTCTTCTCTTTCTCTTAGAATTAGTTAAGTGCCACTGAATCAAACATGATTCCTGGAAACTTCATGGACACATGGTCTCCAACTCAACCTCTCCTTGATGACAAACCAAAGCTTTTCAAAGGACACTCCAATGATACGCCCAGCCTTGTCTATCTTCCTCATATATTATTTTCCTCTACTTCTATTTCCTTTAACTTTGATAAGCATATATTTCTAAATTTGCTATACTGGACATTTCAAAATGAATCCATGGAGATCCATGAAAGAAGATCCATTGTGTAAGTTGAAGTTTGTTTATACAAATATGAAGGTAGCTCATGAGAAGTGAACGGCCTGATTCACATCTGGCAACAAGATAAACCTTATATGAGAAGCCAATATGCAGATTGTGAATATAATAAACAATTCTTGGTCTCATTCTCTAGCCACACCTATTCATAGACATTACTTATCTGTGTCCATATTAGGTAATCAGTAGCTCTTATGATTGCTATCCACTGATAGCTTCATTCTACTTCAGTTTGATTAATTTCTTAAAAAATATCTAATTTGGAAGACATTGCTACATTTGATATATCTTGGGAGTACAAAACCAGTATGATAAAACAAAGAGGCATTTCCTTTGGTCTCTCGTCACTCTCTGATTATTCAGCTTTATTGGAAGATTCTAGTTTCATGAAAAGGATAAGAAGCCAGTAAGAGACTAAATCTTCAAAGTTTGTGAGTGACTGAGATATGAATAATCTTAATGTTATATCACAAGTTTCAACAAGAAGAGAGTGACAGACAGCAACGCTATATTGTCCTGCCTCATAAGTATCAGCTTTATAAATAATGTATACCTGAAAAGATGAAGATGGTGATATTCTATGTTAGGTAAAGTAAGCAAAGAGGAGTCATGGATCCATCGTCCCTGAATCAGCATCTGTGCCAAATTGGTAATATTTAGTGCAGTCACCAACCAGCCCTCATTTGCTGCAACATCCAGCATTGCCTAAATCAAGAAGAAAACTATATTAATTATACAAATACATGCAAAGTTGTTTTCAATTTCAATGTTTTACGGTTCTGGATGCATGTTTCTCTATTATTATGAATGGTTATATGATGTTGAGCACATTAAAACCTGTATGGATGGAAATAAAGTATGTCATATATAACAGCAAAGGAGGTCATACAAATCTAAATAATAACCAGGTAAACAAATAAATAAATGGCAAAGGCAGAAAACTTTTGTGATGGCTAATTTCCTTTATATGAGAAGCCATTGTTCCTTCACCTTGCCTATCTTATTACAATAAATTATAAGGCCTTTTTTTTATTCCAACCTGAAACAAAAACAAGAGCTTGTTTACTATATCGTTATAATTTATTTAAGGAACATTACTTCTGGTTTCACCCATAACTTTTACAATTTGACTGCCATATTTACTTTGTGGATGAAAGCTATACACAGAAGCTTTTTTGGCATAAGGTTCTTTATAATTATTTACAAAAACACAAAACTTGCATATTTGATGGTAAACCTGCTATTCTTTCATTCTCCTATATCAAGTTAGAAAATCAAAATTTTATCACTTATTTCAGGATTTGGAGCTGTAACACTGTACCTACTAACAGCTTCCTCAAGAACAATTTAGTGCATACAACACTGAAAACTTTATTATTTAATGTAAGTAACAAGAGATTATGTCTTTGTTCAAATGTAACTACCAGCACTCTGGCTTCATTGACACTTTACACTTTTGGAAAACTTGAATTAAGTTGGGCCTACCAGAAGTTATTTTCTATTCTAACATCTCTGATTCCCAGGACTGAAGAACTACACTGGCATGAGATATAAACACCTCACCAGTCCCACCTAGGGGCTGTACTGCAATCCAGGAATATTCCATTGTTGATAATATTTGAATTAGGCCAAAGTTTATGATGAGTCTTTTATAGAAACACAAAAATATGTGCATATTTTACTTTTAAAAAATAAAAATAATGTGATTTCACATTATATCTTGGTTATGAGAGAAAGATATTAAAATCAGTGAGAAAATAGCTTCTATACACACTTGTCATTTTATACAAATAAACTAAATTCATTTAAATGCAAATGAGAGAACAGAATTAGCATTATGGAGATCCTTTGTTATAGAGTAATATTAACTAATGGGAGCTGGACATTTGTGAACTTTCTGGGAGATTATTTTGTGTACACTGCCTATATCTGATGATAATCTATTCTTAGGCTCTAGAATCTCTGTTCTGGGTGATATGTTTATCTCTGTTATCATTCTATCCTTATAATCTGAAATTCCACCCAAAGAACCAATAATGCTATATCTCTCTGATAGCTGTGGAATCTCCCTGGTAGCAGATGGCAACTTGCAACTTCATTTTCATCATCCATCAAAGATTCTTAAGTCATTAATTGCATGGCACCTGCCAATTCCTTACATCTTACACCTCCTTTCTTGCAAATAAGGAGAGGAGATGATGACAATTTTAGTTATAGGTGTTCTTGTATTTTAATTGTTTCTGTTGATAATTTTTTAAGCTGCTCTGTGCACCTTACATGAAGACAAAAAAGAGAACTTAAATAATTAAATGCACAAGTTGGCATTAATTTCACAGGAGGCCTCATGTTCTGGAATGCACCCATCAACCATGTCCATTAGGTCTCCCTTGGAAAGTCTTGAGACCATTTTAAAAAATACACATTGTCCTTCACTGTAGAGGTAGATATCTGAATAATAATTCTTCTTCTTCTTCTTCTTCTTCTTCTTCTTCTTCTTCTTCTTCTTCTTCTTCTTCTTCTTCTTCTTCTTCTTCTTCTTCTTCTTCTTCTTCTTCTTCTTCTTCTTCTTCTTCTTCTTCTTCTTCTTCTTCTTCTTCTTCTTCTTCTTCTTCTTCTTCCTCCTCCTCCTCCTCCTCCTCCTCCTCCTCCTCCTCCTCCTCCTCCTTCGTTTCTGCTTCCTGCAATTATTAACCTCTCCCTCAATATTTTTTTTTATGTTTGTGAAAGATGAATTTTGACAAATGCTACTAAAAATATGCAGGTCAACAAATTCCACCTCACTCCTATTTTAATAGCAAAGGATGGACAGTAGTGAAATTTCCAAGACTGGAAAAGTGACCATTAAAATATTGCAAAACTATAAGAACACCAAGAATGCTCAAAAGATAATGTTTTTTTAATTATAAAAGAATCTAGGATTGTGGTTCGTTTTTCAGTTTTTAAAGGGGGCATTTAGTCTGTAGTTTGATGCTAGAATGTATTTCAAACTTCTCATACAGCCCACTAGAGGAATGTTAGCTGTCTATATTAGCCCGTACATTTAATCAAATGTTTTACAGACAAACAAAAGGCTGCATTTACTTAAGGCAAACTAAACAGTGGAATCTTCTTTAAACAAAGGAGCTGTTTACACATGCAGCACTATTTCAATTAAATTACACTGATCCTGGAGAAATGTAGAGTTTAAAAAAGTACACAAAGCTGGTTTCAGTTATGTGGGAGAGGCTCAGTTTAAAAATGATAGCTTATCCTTTTTTATTTGAATTGAGGGGAAAAATAAAAATGTTGAAATATATCTACCTGCTTATCCATCTTCAACACAGTTTTAAAACATTTCCTTTAAATGTAAAGCATGTCATAAAAAAGAAAAAGAGATGTATTTTATTAAATGATGGTGGGATACCCTCCTGTTTTCCTGAAATCCCTCAAAACAACAATTCAATTTCCCTACGCAGGTTTCAGATTTGGGTAAATGTCAGCGTTCCAACCAAACTCTCCATCTCAATTCAGCACTCAGAGACAAAGTCCATCCAAGTAAGAATTTATTAGAGAAGTCTTATTGGCACATCTGGGAAAACCCGAATGTGAAATCCCATGTTTTCCTCTGCTAAATTAAACTCACACCCAACCCCCTTACTAATGACCGTCAAGACACACTCTCCAATCCACCTGCATTATGAAGTCCCGCCAAGTCCCCTCCAAACTCCAGTGACTCAGCCTTGAGCTTTGGCGAAAGAATGTTGTTGTGGTTATCCTCCCTTCTCTCTTTATCTTCATTCCCACAGTCACTCATCCTCCCTTGTGGCAGCCCCAAATCTGATTCAAGATGGATCTGGGGCTGACACTCTATTCTTCACTTGCATATGAGTTGCACTCTAAGTACAAGTGAAGTTCACTGGTTGGAAGCTGTAATTTTTGAATTCCTCAACGAAGAGGTCAGTGAACCAAAAAGGTAACCGAGTACATACTGATATGCCACAGACTTTGTATTGAGTCCCTGCAGTCTTTGGGCCCTTAGAGTTATATTGCAAGATGAGTTTTTTTCTCTACAACAGGACTGACATCTTTGGGTCAGATATATATGGAACAGGTTTCTTACTGCCACAGATGGATCACAGAGCTCATGTGGGATGAATTCTCTGCTAAGACATGATTGAGTTTTATATGTACATTCTTTTCTAGGAGCCTATTCAATTATGCAGTTATTCAACAGTTCAGAAATACATCCAGCTGCCATATAAATAAGATAAGGGTAGGATGAGCTGAGGCGAGATGATATAAGATAACCTTTATTGTCATCTTTTCTGTGAACACACTGGACACCTTAAAAAAATGAAATTCTGATGCCCCCTCTCAAAAGAAAATAAGCTGAAATGTTGAAAGTCCACCCAAGCACTATTCAGGACAGAATGCTTTAACAAAATTTCCATTGAAGTGATGATTTCACACCCTCTGTGCAACCCAGCAACACTTCTGCTGCTGAAACCCTCAACCACAGCAGTTCAAAGCAATTCAGACTCTCCAGGACAGCTTTATCAATAGTTCCTCTCTTGCTAAATATTACTAACTCCAATATAGACTGAGGGTCATTTGGTATGCAATTCGGTTTGCTGGTCACAATTCCCAAAGAATCACTCAATTCACTTTCAACTCCAAAACCCCAATAGTCTCAAGAGTCAAAGCAGCAACAGCCAAGCAAAGTGCCCCAATTTTAGAATGGCTTGTATTTCAGGGTTTTCAGGCTTATAGACTGTCCAACAGATATTCTACATGTTTTGAAAACAACATTCTAGCTATACTTCCAATAGTATCCAGGTGTTCTTGTATTTTTTCCCTTGTCCTAAACTATGCTTTCCCTTTTATGCCCCCTTCAATGTTTACTGCTGTGGTTAGCTATTATTCCATTTATTACCTATTTAGAAATCTACATATAATGATACCCTTAATAACAAAAAATGTGTAGCATGTGATGAGGAATGTAGGTTGTCAGAGTGTTTACAGCATGACTACTATTATGAGACAACCCAGGAGCAAAACACAGAGACTTTTAACAGTATCTGTGTTTTAATATACAAGCATATACAGAAATATATGTGTTAGGCAAAATACCTTACAAGCAATTAATTTTCTCAACTCTACACGGAGAACTCTGCAATGAATATTGGACACAAGGAGAGAGAAAACACACCCTCTAATTGCTGCCTTATACAAACACTTCTTAAAGGGGTAGAACTCATCCCCAGTCTTAAAGGGAAATACCTATGCTATGCTGATTCATTCTTATTGCATCAGCCTATGTTGCATCAGCTTCATTGCTGGTTGGCTCTTAAATCTTAACATAGGTCATTTGCTACTGCAGTTTTTGTATTGTGTCAATGAAGCAGACTTAGGGACAAAGATATAGGAAGTTGAGTAAGCAATTCTGCATTCTACTAAGTACCAAGATTTTTATTAGGTCTTCTGGTGTCCCCAAAGCTTGGCAGAAACTGACAGCAGATTATTCATATTGAATCAAGAACAGCAAAGATTAGCATATGTGCCACACTATGCCTAAAACTGAATAAAATTAATCCTCTTTCTATTTTATGCTTACCCACCCACCGTATTTATTCTTTGAATCTTTATCCTGATATGTAATCCAGGAGAGGGACATTTGTGTAAAAAACAAATCAATGGAAGGGCTGAGTTCTTCCATTTGTTGCTTGGAAATCTACTCTTCATTTTCCATTCATTAACTAAGTGCAGAAAGTACAAATACTTGACACTTCAAGAGAAATGAAAATTCCAACAAAATACTCAATGGGGTGAATTGAGTAATTTTCATATGCACTATATTCCAGAAGCAAATAATCTAAGATCTTTGTTTTGGAATTACTAGTTCTAATTAAGCAGTGATCATGATAATGGGGTTAAATAGTGTTTATGTGTTAAAAAAAATCCTATTCATTATGATTGCGGGCATTATCATTATTATGTCTTAATAAAATGTTCTCTTTGCTTTCTTTCTTTTTGTTCTATAGTTTCCATGTTTAAGTTACATTTTGTAGGATTAGATCAGTGATAGTCAACCTGGTCCCTACCGCCCACTAGTCGGCATTCCAGCTTTCATGGTGGGCGGTAGGGGTTTTGTCCCCTACTTTATAAATCACCATTACTGTGGAACCGGTGGGTGGTTAGAAAAATTTACTACTAACAGAGTTACAAAAATCGGTGGTAGGTATAAAAAGGTTGACTTCCTTTGGATTAGATGAACAAAACAGTGGCCCTGTATGCAGCAGAAACTACTGTATAAACCACTCTTCAATCACAAGAATTGAGAAGAGCAATAAAACCCTCCAAAGGGATGCAAACACTCATGTGGCAAACACTTCAAGAAACATAAGTTCTAGTTGGACTTATTCTTCACTATTGCTACTTAATTGTTGTTCAATAGAGCCATTGATCTGTTATTCAATAGTGCTATTGACCTGTTATTCAATAGTGCTATTGACCTGTTATTCAATACTGCTACTAATTTGGAATCTGTGGCAGAGAGATCACAGTGCAGAAAAATGAGGGAAGGAGAAATAAAGCAAAACTTAACCAAGATTTTGTGATGGCGGTCCAAATGGTATTTTTGTATTGATTAAAAAAAGTTGAGGCAGTTACTCTGTGTGTAATGGTAATGTCAATGCCAACTGTTAGTCACTCTAAATCAACATGGTGAAAGGGATAGCCATATAAATTTAATAATAACAATAAATGCATACAAAGCCAGAATTGAGAAGACAGCAACAGACAGCAAATTCTGCCTCTGTAAAGAAGCTGGAGAAACATTGGACCACCCAATTATCTACTGCAAGAAGATTGTGCAGAGTGACTACAAACAATGGCACGACAAAGTAGCAACGGTACATTGGAATAGCTGCAAGAATTATCATTTGCTTGCAAGCAAGAAGTGGTAGGATCATAAAATAGACAAAGTAATAGAAAATGAAGACGCTAAGTGCTCTAGGACCTTAGAATTCAAACAAGCACCTGCTACATAATACCTCAGATTTAACAATTGTCAATAAGAGAGACCAACCCCCCCACCCTGTATAGTGGACATGGCAATACCTGGAGAAAACAGATTAGAAGGGAAAGAACTGGAAAAAATCCCCAAATACAAAAAACCTGCAAGTAGAGGTAGAATGACTGTGGCAAAAGAAAGCAAAAGTAGCACCAATAGTAATAGTTGCCTTGGGTGCAATCCCAAAACACCTGAAGCACCAGTTGAACACCATTAGCACTGACAAAATCACCACGAATCAACTGCAAAAAGACAGCTTTACTTGGAATAGGTTATCTTCTTCGACACCGTGAAACAAGAATATCTGCCTATCCCAGGTCCTTGCGAAGGACTTGACAGTGGATAAAGATGCCAAATCTAGTCTAAACAACTGGCTGAGGGAGTGACCAACCATTACAATGACAAAAGGCTGCACTTCATGTATTCGCACATGTATTATGCCAATACGTTATGACATCCTAGGTTCTTGGGAAAAACTCTTTGTGTATGAAAGCCAACATCAGAAGAATTGGCTGATGTCATGCCACATTTTTAATAGTAATAATAAACTCTAGATCAGGCACAAATAAGCATTTTTCTTTGACATAGAAAAGGCTCAACTCCTTAATACTTGCTGCTGATTCTTAGCTTTTACTATTTTTAGGGTGGATTAATAAAATCAAAGAAATTCAAATCCTGAATTTTAATCAGGATTTATTTCAAGTTTTGATAAAGCCTTTAAATTTATTTTGGGTGAAAAGTGGAAGAGTTTAGGAAAATGAAATAAAATGAAATTTTCTACTGCACTTTTGTTTTAAGAACGTACAACCTAACCATTAAACCCCACTAGGTAGCTTCAGATGAAACAGATGATACATTCAGGAAATACTTTTAAAGCATAGGAACAAAGAATGAAATATAGTTTTCCACAAGAGAATTTTCTTCCATTGAGTCTATCAGTAGGAGGCTATAAAAATTAATTAAGAAAGTATAGCAATTTTACTTTATTACATAAATGGGCATATTTTGAAAATACACAGTATTTGCCATTAGACCTAGTTCTTGTCTATAATTGAAGTTCTTTGAGTGATCATCTGTGAATTTGCATACAAATTATACACTGCTTCAGGGCCCATTCCAAATCTTTTGTTAGTTACAGAAATCCTATCAGGAACCAAGTCCTGAAGACCTATTAAGCATAACTACAAACAGCTCACAGTAAACCCATGACTCTCTGAAAATGACATAGCAGAATATATAAGGAACCTATAGGTCACATGATTTCATGCACATTAAGAGGGTAGGCTGTGTGAATTTACAGATGACTCAGTCAGCTAATTATCTGAAGATGCATCTTCAGACATAAGATAATCGGGAAAGAATTGCTATTCCAAAAATTGTTACTGGGAGAGGAAGTCCAATTGTAGTTTTAAGTGAAAAGAGAGTTCAAGTGTCTGTGATAGCTCAATAGAGGGTTTACACGAAAAAAACCTGCAAATGTTGCCCTCTTCTAGAATGTGCATAGATTTAAAGAAAATTCTGCTGCCCTGCCATTTCATAATAAAACTTGATTCCTGCTTTTTTCATTTAGTCAAATGTTGGGGAGAGAGACCCAATCCTTTAGATAGATATTGGAAAATCAAAAATAGCTACTGGATCCTTTGAAATGAAGCTGTAGCAGAAAAGGACTATTTGGACATCATGAGGATGAAGTAATCTCTCATCTAATTGTGAAGGGTACAATGGTACCTACAAAACAATGGTAACAGGAGGAGAAAGATGTTTTGAGCATGTTTGTTGGGTTATTTGTAGAAATAGAGGTGGGATACAAACAAGCAAATAAACAAACGAACAATATAATGTCTTGACTCACGTATAGAGATCAATTCTGGAATAAAAGAGGTATTTGGATGAAGTACTATTTTATTTCCATAAAAAAATAGTGAAGGGATAATTACAAAAGGAACATAACTAACTTCTCTTTAAATGGGTCAACATTACTGTGACTCAGAATGCCCTCCTCCATGACAATTGATGAAAAGGAATGATAGCCATTGACTCAAAAGGTTTTACCATCAACATAGAGAGAATGTAAGATAGATTCTAGGTATGGACTAATGGAATCACTGGCAGATAGAGGCAAGCAAGGCTTTCCATGAAGTGCTTTTCCAGTTAATTAGAAAAAAAGGGGATACAATCCTTTGAAGGAGAAAAAAGAAAAGATGGCTACAAGATGTACTCTTGTGGAAGACAGCCCCAAGTGTAAAAAAAAAAAAGCCAAAATATGAAGAATGGATTATTGCGAGTGGTGGTTATTTCTGCGACAATTTTCATTATGTTAAAAATTTCCCAAAGATTTTCTACTTAGAGAATAGGAAGCCATTATGGATGGTTTCTGAGAAACCCAGAGGACATATTTTATCTTGATTTTGAGCTGAATTTTTATGGAAAAAATTCTCCAAACTGTAAGATGGAGTGAATCAAAAACTGAGGTTTACAACTGCTCCTGCTGAATTGAACTATCAGGATAGTGACCAAGGTGCAACATAGGAGGAAAATTTAGTTGTTGAAATGAGGATTCAGTTGGTCAAAATCCTGTAATATTTTCAAGATTCTGATCAGAAAGAGATCAGTGGAAAGAGTATGGAAGCAATTTCTTCCAAGAGAACAGAAAGGGGCAACCTTAGAAACTAGGTATTTATTCTGACAAAACTTTGGGATTGACGCGAGATGGAAAAATACTCATCTTGAGTGGCTCAAATGATCAACGAGGATGCTGTCATTTTCAAGCACACTGATAGGAATAATATAGAATGCAAGATCATCAGTGCCATATCTGGAGTATAAGATGTAAAAGCAGGATGGGCCTTGATCTACGTGTTTGTTTTTATTAGCATTCATAGCTTTACTTGATACAATTTGTACTGAAGAAAGCCTAAAACACCAAACTGTTTCCCAACACCCTTTTCCTAAGAAGTCTATAGGGGGTGTGCATAAGTGCACCAAAGTGCCTACCATCCCTGTCCTTTTGTTTCTTTTATTTTTCTTATATGTACTCATTTCTTGTATTCATAACTATGTTTATCCTTATACTTATTATCTTGCAAGCGATTGACAAATCAAATAAATAAATAAAAATAAATAAATAAACATTGAACTTACATTCAAAGATTGATATGCCACAAAATCTCTAGTATGATCTATGTATTTTAGATGCAAAAGATTACAGATGAGCTTCCAGCTCTATCATACATGGTCAGTGTTGAGAACATCAAGGACACATGAAAGTTACACATTTGGTGAGATTCTCGAACCAGCTACCAGTGCATGGACTTCTTAATGGAAGGAGGGGTACAAGAGAAGGAGATTTTGGACATGCTAAACAAAGAGGACAGTACAGAAATACCACATCTCTGAGCAAATCCAAACATACTATAAGTGAAATAAATGACTGAAGTCATGATTGTCATGTGGTTCAATAGCTAAAACCCATGCTCTGGTCCTTACTTTGCTACAAATATCTTGCATGAAGGAGACTATAGCTTGTATAACTGTTTTCTTGATAGAGATAATCTATGAGAGTTGAAGGGATAATTTTTTTTAGTTTCCTTTTTATAGGTAAATCCAGATTCTGTAAAAGGGGAAACATATGAAGGGCATGGTGAGAAAGTTTATACAACTATGAGTGAGTTACCAACTGAATGTTATGGCATCCTAGGGCACCACAGCAAACTCACAGGGACATCATGGGATATTTAAAGTTTGAGTGAAACACAGCGGTATTCAAAATTTGTCAATCACAATGCAAACTACTAGCTCAAGATTGCTATAGTTTTTGCCTACAGGTACACTGTGAAAAAAAAATATTGAGACACTAAGGATGCTGTGAACTGAGAAAGTTGGCAAACCTCTAAAGTAAAGGTTGGCATCAAAATATAGAATCCATGACAGTTCCAAAAGAGCAGGGAGTTCATGAGTATACTAACTCTGAATCCAAGAAATTGAAATGAAGGTGGATGAGTTTTGAATTATGACTGCATAAGTTACAATAATGCAGAACTGACTTACAGTTTGCTCAGTAAAGGCCAGTGCAAACAAAACTTTCAAATTCCAAAATTCTGAAGGGACAAAGGTTCAAGGAGGAAACAACTATGGATCAATTATTTTCTATGTGACAATACTTTCTAAATTATGCACTATACGTTAATTAATTTTATGAAATATTTTACAAAACAACATCATATAATTGTCCAAAAATGATTCTGTAAAGAACAAAAAGATGACTTTATAAACTTAAAAAGATGCTAAATTCAAATCAATTTCTAAGGTCATGCCCGATTTTTAAAGTACAAATAAAACTTTAGAATTATGTTATCCAGATAAATTGGCATTCTTTGGAGGGTTAAGGTCCATTTTCTCATAACATTCAATATTGTGTAAACACCTTAGAACTGAAAGTACATTTTTAAGAATTCTATTCAGTGGCAACAGTTGTTCACAGTAACTTTCTGCTGAACTTTTAGCCCCATAAGGTTAGCATTCAGGAAGCTCAGCTGCTATCTAACAAACTTAATTAATCAAAAAGTCATTTCCGAGCAGTAACTATGAGTAAAAATGCTTCAAGTATGCTAGCAAGCCTACAAGTTAATCAAAATGCTAATGCAGTACAAATTAAAGTTGTGATTAACATTTCACAGTAGCTGCTTAAGTGAATTGATCACACAAATGGGTTAAGCATTAGTCATTTCCTCCAGCACCAACTGGGAAAAAGGTTTGTCATGAGTTTAGGAGGAAGGAGTAATTGTACTTCAGGAGAACCGTATCATCAAACTGTCAGCAAATATATTACCATGCAACAGTTCTTATGGCTATCTGGAGTGTTCAAAAACAAACATGTAAAAAATCACAAACACTGGAAATGAATTCTCCATTTGAGGGCAGGTGGAAACTATTCAACTAGTACTATAAGGAGGCTTAATTTTTTTTTCTTTATTGTTATTTATATACTGCTGTAATCAACAAAGGCATGCTCATTTATGTTTATGCTACACTGATAAATATTCATATTTATCTTCCCTTCAAAACAAGTATTAACCCCATTAAATATAAGGTGCTTTATATAAAGTGAATGGAGGTGCTGACAATAGGATTTTTTAAAAAGTTCCATAAACTCTATCCTCACAGACTTCCTAGCATTTCTCAAAATTACATGGATTGACTTCTTCATGTAATGAAATGTGTGTCATTAAATCAAATTTATAGTGCCCTAAGGCCAGATACAAATGAGTGTCACAAGCACCATCAAGAATCAAATATAGGTAGTCAGTAGTCCTTGCTTACCAACTGCTTGTTCAGTGACCAGAGTTGTGACAGCACTGACAAAAGAGATTTATGATGAGTCCTCGAAACTGTGCAGCATCCTTGCAGTCACATGATTACAATTCAAGTGTTTGGCAACTGGCATGCATTTACAATGGTCACAGCATCCCACAGTCACATGACTATGGACCATTTGTGACCTTCACGGCCAGTTTCATACAAAGCAAAGTCAGTGGGGAAATCATCAGGAAGTTGCAAGTTGCGGTCACATGATATCATGCTTAATAACAACAACATGATTAGTTAATGACTGTACAAGAATGGCATTGCAAGTTGGGCACAGTCACATGATGTTTCACTTTACAATCCTGTTCTTAGTATCGCTTCCGATTGTGGTTGGAGACTGAGGACTCATGTAATATCTTAGCACACTGCTTTGTAACTGTTATGCTAACAGTAATAGCAGTAAAAAATGAAACATCAACACTGCAGAATCCTGACACTTGGGACTGGAATACTGGAAAGGAAGATTTTTCAATAACTGTCATTCCAGGAATGAATAAGAATATATGTGTCTCAGGAGAATATTGCAGGATCCAACCTGGGTCACTCACCAGGACTAGAGGTTTTGTCTTCTGAGCTTTCAGACTTATTCTGGAGCCTGTCCTCAGAGAACTTTTCTTTAGCAGAGTTCTCTACACAGAACAGAAACAGTACATACTGTGTAAAGAGAGAAGTTCTCTGAAGAAGGACTCCAGCTTGAGTCCGAAAGCTAGGAAGACAAAAACCTCTGTTCCTGGTGACCGACCCAGATTAGCTGCTGCAACTCTCATGCCAATACAGCAAACAACACTGGAGACTTCTGTACTAGAAGAACATTCTTTGGTCTTTGGCCTTGTAATAAGCCAAAATAAAGAATGAAGTGTTTGGGCTATGTTTTTGAGAATTTAATGTAGTAAAATTAAAGTATATTTAGAGATAAAGGAGTCACGAGATTTCAGTTGATTCACATGCTTGAGCCTTGAAGTTAACAAAAGGTTTCAAAACTTCTGTGAACCTTGGTAGGATGAGCAGGATGAATTTAATAGATCAAGATAGGCTGCCCCAGCTAAATGAAAAAATTACATTGTAGGACTATTTTCTAATATACTCATCTTTTTTGTTTAGACCAACGCAATAACATGTACAGTAGTACTTAAAAGTTTACATAAAGTAGTTTTGAATGTTCAACTTTTCTGGGTAAATATCAACTAACATCATCTGTTCCCCACACAAGGCATGGATCAAAATCCTGACATTAATTCTATAGAAATGTTGTGTCAGCACCTGAAGTGGATAACTATCAACATCCCTGAATCGAAGCTGTTCTGTTAGGACAGATAGGCTAAAATTTCTCCAAGTTGGCATGCAGGACTGATAAACATTATCAAAAATGTTTAGTTGCTGTTATTGCTGCCGAGGGAGGCACACCATTTATAGAAAGCAAAGATTCACACACTTCTGTCACAAATATATAGCTTTGTATCATTTTCTTCAACAAATAAATGAATAAGTATAAAAATTTTGATTTATTTGATTAATTGGGTTTTCTTTATCTAATTTTAGAACTTGTGTCGACAACATATCATGTTTTAGGTCATATCTATGCAGAAATAATGAATATTCAAAAGAGTTCAAAAACATGTAAGTGCCACTATATGAAACTTTTCATATAAAAGTGCCCGTCAGAATAAAGTAACTTGCTTTTTCACAAGATGAAAACCAAAATAAATATTTGTATGTGTAAACAGATGGATGGTTTTGAAACAAAAAACAGACATAGCAATTCAAGGTATGAACCCTAACCCTTACTAGGTACGGAACAAAATATGGCCATAACTCTGCTCTCAAGGCATAGATATACTGCTGAAATGTGCTTAACATATACAGGGTAAATACTTTTCAAAAGATTAAGGATGAATATCATAAGGGTAGCCTTATGTCACAGAAGTACTGACATACTAAATTTCTAGTAATGTGAAATCTTCGTAAGAAGAATTGCTTCAGTTTTGGTAAATCATATTTAATCAGTGTTAAGTGGAACTGTATCTTATCAACTCTGAAGGGAAAGAAATACATAATAAACATCATAATGATCTTGGCTTAAAAATTGATTAAAAGCTTATCAAATTTCTATTTAACTTTTGACCTTTCATGCAATTCATTACACGTTGTTCAGAAACAGGCAGTGAGAACCTGCACCGACATCAACAATACAGTGATAATATTAAAAATGTATATACACTAAAATGATTTGTAGTGGGTAGTGGTGTGAAGCAATTATCTGAGGCCTGTATTTTTTGAGCATTTATAAACTCATATTCCAAAAATACAATATATCAAGCCAATCTATTTTGTTTGAATAAAATAGGCAAAATATTTTGTTAATTAAGGCCCATCTACCTCATATCACTGATGTAATGATGCATGAGATAAGTCCTATGAAATAGAAGGACACTTTGATTCCCACAATGGATGAATGGCTGCAAAAGTTAATGGAGTTAGCAGAGATGGCTAAATTGACTGCTTTGATTAAAGAAAAAAACACGATTACTTTTGTTTCTGTTGGGAAATCACTTCTAGACTTTGTGCTTGGGGTGGGTAAAAAATGAAACTTTGATTTTGGGGTTTACCAATTAAATAGATTTGTTGTTATAGAAACGGCTAGTTTATACCATTATGTAAAAGTAAAAAGTTGAGGTTTGATGTTATAATCTTATTCTACTGCACCAAAGGGAGTTTGAGGTCAAAGCCTTTTCTTTCTTTTCCCCCTTTTCCCTCCTCTATTTTCTTTTGTATTTTATATTATAAACTAATAAAAAAGAGATAAAGCCTATGAAATATTATGCATTAAAATGTGTGACTAAACTATGATGTAATAATCTATATGAACAATTCCGGCACATTTTCAAATCTAGATTCTGGCAGTCAAAAATACCAAACTAGACCATTAAGCATAAAAAAATTAATTGTACCTGACATATTCTGATTGACTGGTCTAACACCGTCTTGGTATCAGTGACATAATCTGGACATGGAAGCACAGCATGTTCAAAGTGGGCTTGCAACAGGAGATGACATTTGGTGTGTGAGCTGTCAAAAGAATGTGGGTTGACTTCAATGGGGAGACTTTTGGCAAGTTCGCTATTCATTTGATCTTCATTGTGCCTCACTGGGAGGTCTGCGTATTCTTCAGCATCCTGAAAAGAGAGAGAGAGAGGGAGGGAGGGAATGAGAACATTAGTGTAAAAAAAATAATGGATAGAACTGGGATACAGGCAACTAGGAGCTTGCTTTGGCAAATTTTACCCAAGTCCCGAATAAAATCACTCACCAGAAATATGGGCCTCTGTAGCTATAAAGGGCCACAGTTGGAAGCACAGATTGAAAAAAGTTACCTAAGTGTTCCTAAAGCTTTCAGATTTATTGCTCATCCATAAGTACAAGAAGCACTAGAGAAAGGCTGGATTACATTTACAATATAGTAATGTTTTTTTGGCAAAAATTCAAATGCTTTTCAAAAGAAAATGTTCTCTGAGTTGTAAATTTGGCCAACTGCAGGTTAATTAAAATTAACTGTGTAAAAGCTGTATAAGAGAATTCATGTAATACGTTTTACTTGTGTGCACATGGTTACTGTATGATAAAATATTCCTTTTAATTGACAGATAAAGCCTCAAGACAGGAGGATAAAAAAAACTGGAATAATAATCCAGAAAACCCTAGAAATAAAACCTAAGCAACCTCTAAAAATGTCATGGTCTTTGAACAGTGTTTAAAAAAAAGAAAGACAGACTGCAGACAACTGCTACCTAATCCTTGATGTCTTTTCCATTCTTTTGTGAAAACCGTGGTCATTTATTTTCTGAATCAAAGGGTCAGTGGCATCTTAAGCCCTATAGAATTCTTCATGTTTGTTTCACTCTTATTTAAGCCACATCCCTGAACAATATTTTAAAGGATATTTACCAAGGAGATTTTTCTTTTTGGGCTTGGTAGCTTTAGCCATGAGACAGACTAAGTGGTGGGATCAGCAGAATGGCTGCAGCTGAGCAGGAATTTCAGGAAAACAGCAAAAAGTCTCCTTTCTCCCGCTCAACAACCTGTTTTATTTACTTCCAAAATACTCCTCTGGTTTCAAACACTTTGCCTACCTCATTTCCTATGTGTGTGTGATGGATGATAGTAAGTGAAGTTCATTTTCTTATCTACATCATGTAAGTAATTAAAGGAAATTGAGAATGAGCACTGGAGCTTTTATGCATCTGGGAACGAAGCTGAATGTAGGGCACCAAGGTCAGCCTAGTCCATTATATTTTTATGTGACAGGCTGGTCTGCCTGCCCTGTCCCTGTTTGCTTAGCATCGGCAGGACAGGCTACTAACTGCAAATCTGTGCTTCTGATTTGCCCAGCTGTCCTTGAATAAAGACATCTTCCACTGCAAATGTGAAATGGCAGTGATTGACAACTCTATGATGAACTCAGCTTGTAACCCCCTGCTACTGTTTTCAGATTGCAGGAAGACAGACGGAATAAAGAAACATCCTTCATAATCAAATCAAAGTGGCCTTGCTGTTCACTCAGTTTTTTTCTGTGTTCATTTCCCTTTTTAGCACAAACCTGCCCTGCAAGTTCCACAGATTACACAATGCCAATTTATGAACAACAAAAACAAGAGCCTGGCAGCAGCACTTTAAAAAGACTGTTCAAAACTGGAGAACGGGTGCATCACTAAGAACATTAAGAATGCCAAATGAACTGTTCCTTCATCTCCCTTAAGTGCCTGTAAGAAGCTGAATGAATTTGGAAATTCAACAAGAGCTGATGGTAAAAATGTAGCTGCTGATATAAAAGGCATAAAATCACATAGATTTGGAAGCTTTCTGATAGAAACATAGAATTTCTTTACTGGGTTTCCAGGAAATAATGAGGAAGAAAAGTGAAAGAGCTGAAAAAAAAAAGTATTTATAGAGTCCCCAATAGTTTTTGGCTGCAATGATACAAATATTTATTCTGAATCCCCTTTCTGGTTTTACAAAGTGAAAAATAATCTATTAGGATTTAGTAACCAAACAGCAATTTCAAAAATATATGCTGTAGCACTTCTTGCGAAAGAGAGCTACAACACGCCATAAAAAATCTATTCTTTTCTAAATTGTGAAGAACAAAAGTAACATTGATAACATGAAGTAACATCATGCAACCTTTAAATAGAACTGAGTCTGTCTACATCTCAATTCTCATTCTACATTTCAATAGTAAATGGACATTCAGTTTTCAGACTGAGAGATTTTCACAACTTTTCACAATGACAAGTTTTTATTTGCATTAAATCTACTTTGATCTCCCAAAATGATGTCAGATCATATTTATTGATTTTTAGATTATCATAAGATGGTCCTTTTATACTTCTATACAATTTGGTGTCAAAGATAAAATTAGAAGCACTTTGCATTTTTTATTTAATCGTTCAGTCACTCTTTTGCCTAACAATCAGTTCAAAATTCAAAAGCTTTTCCTGTGTTATTGAAGTTTTCCCTAAAGCCTAAGAAAATATTTATTCTGAGTTTTCTCTTGCCTTAGCTAGCAGTTCAAAACCAATGGTTCCAAAGAGCTGAAATAATGATATAGATTTGTTTGTTCAGGAGAACTGGTACCATTAACATAAAAAAGCTATAAGGGACACTTTACTGGTCCCCAATAAAGGCCCACCTAAATTCCCTAATTAAAACTAATTTTGAATTACTGCCACCCAAATGTTAATCAGTCACATACAAATATCAAGTGAAAATTCACAAAAACAGATATACCAAGAGGTAGAATCCAAAAGTTTTAAAATACATACTGATAGTTTACTATCAGAAGAGCTTGGGAAAATAATAACTTGAAATTACAGTATTTTTCCTATTCAATTAATATTATTTGTAAGCAAGCTCTTTTTATTTCATCAATGTTATTCTCTTATCCAAATTATTTTAAGCATAAAATTACTTCACTCCAGTGTAGATTTATACTGTATACCAGTTCCTAGATTTATTAAAAAAAAAAGTACACTCTATTTTAGTAACATATTTTATAATGATTTAAGGATGCAGGCATTAAGTGTTCTATACAATGAGACTAACATCTAGCCAGCCTGTATAATATTATGCAGCACAATCACAATCTGGTGCAAAATAACTAAGGACCAAGTGCCATTAAAGTCAGTAATACTCCTAAACAAATATACATTGGACAGTTGTGAGATGTGGAATAGCTTAACCAATGCAGGTGACAAAAGAAAGCCTTATTCATGTTAAAACTTAAGTTCAACCATGAAAAATAGCAAAGCCTTTAAAGTTAATGAATTGTAGACTTCTCAGGCCAAACTGATTAATTTGTAACACTAAGTGTCTTAAATTAAACTAAACCAAACCAAATCAGCACCTCACATTCCCTGAGCTTGTAAATGCAACTGTCCTCTTTATCAACACTGTACTGGGAAACTTGTTTAATGTGGAATTTGAGGCACTAGTAATATATTATGTAAATTTGGCTTTTCTGACAATATTTAAAAGGTGATATACACGCATGTGATCATCAATTATTTTCTTATATACATTTTTCTCATTTGCATCATCTTTCATTTAATCATTCCAGCAAGTATTCTTTGTACATTCATTCTGTGATAGTCTGTAACATAATTTTCTTTTCACTCTGTCCAAGCAACTTCTCTATCCCGTTAAATAATAATCTTTTCATTCATTCTATTGAGCCTTTTTGGTCGAGAACTTGTACCTTCTTGTCCTATCCTATTTTAGTTCAACAGAGCCCAGTGCTTTCTCTCATGATATTTAACAGTTACACGAACTGTTTACAGAATTTATCCATCAGGTTGGGGTCTCCAACCAACATACCTAGCTATATATCATTTCTGTAGGTAATAAAGGAGAGGCTTTGGAAATCCTGAATGGCTGTGACAAATTGTCAAGGTCTGGAGGCTGTGACAATTTGAATGAGGCAAAGCAAGCTCAGATTAAATCTTTTCACGTCAAAACTGTTGTTTGTTCATAAACACAGAAATCTTAAGAAAATTGGTCCTGGTAATTGCTCTGGATAGGATAATGCCAATACGAATAGTTATTGGCACACTGAGTGCCATACCAAAAAAATCTTGGAAGACACTTAGAAAAACTCTGCATTGACAACATTTCCATCTGTCAATTGCAAATGGCCACACTACTTGGATCCACACATATATTATGTGGATTATTAAAATTTCCTATGTTCCCTGACTTCCAACAACAGTGGGTATGATTTAAAATCAGAGATGACCTGGAAGCTATAATGGTTGTAAGTTTTGGCAGCAAAGTTACTAGTTTTTTTTTTTTCATTATTCTACACTGCCAATGTAGAATAGTCTCTATTTTAATGTTGCTTCATTGGCTACCAGTAAGCTTCCAGACTCAGTTCAAAATGCTACTTATGGCCCTTAAAACCATAAATGGCACAGCACTGATAAATGTCAGCCACTGTCTTGTGATGAATGAATCTAGTGAGGTCATCCAGAGAGGGTTTCCTGGAGGTTCCTTATTTGAAAGGTACATAGGAGGTGAACCAAATGGCCAGCCTTGTCTTTAGTAGCCCCCTTCTCAACTTCTTTCTGGAGGTCTCTTCAGTGCTAACATTACTCAGTTTTAGGAAACATTAAAAGCAGTACTGTTCCAATCAACTTTCAGCCATACCAATTATGGCTGATGATAGATTGCCATTTCAGATGTTAATATTGTGTTATTATTCTAGGTGTCCCCCCCCCCCATTCTAGTTAACTGTTTGCATTGTTTCTATTTTGGCTATTTTGTACTTAGCCACCCAGAACCTTTGGGATTGGCACAGATTATAAATTCTGTACAAGGTACCAATAAATAAAAGGTTTTAGAAATACAGAAAATAAAAAGTTTGAACAAAGATTTTGGAAGCACCATGGAAATTGGAATAAACAGGAACAGTAAACAAAGAGCATTATAAATAATGTTTTACAGTCAAAACTGTTTAGCACTCATGAGCAACACATTTAATGGAAGGATGTCTATAACAATTAAACAAATATTTAGATAAAGTCACCTAAATATCCAGTATTCACATTCCATACACTAGGAATACAAATATGCATATATATATATTTTTCCCACCTCATATTTTCTTCACAAGAACACACCTATGAATTGGGCCGACAGAGAATGACTAGCTCAAATTTGCCCAGCCTACTTTTATGCCTATGGGAGCACTCACAGTCTCCTGGCTAGTTACAGTCTCTTGGTTTCTAGCTAATTTAGCTATTACACGATATTGACTATGCCTCATAGTCAATATTGTGTAATAATATTGCATTATGCCTCATTTAATCTCATCTCTATATTTTGGGGATGATGAAGAAACTGCTATGGGGAGAAAAATTTAGAAACATACACTTCTACCAGTATGAAAGCACATACCTGGATCATCACCCCACAATTAGTGATGCATTAAAGATATATCTTTTTTTTTACTGTTTCAACCTGTAACAGTCTTAAGGGAAAGCATCTTAAGGAAAATAAATTCAGAACAATATCAAGTAAATTATTTTAAATGATTTTGAAAGCATTTACATATATTTAATATGCTTTTAAGCATAACAAAGCAGCTTAACATAAAACATTCACATATGGATCTCAATGTATTTAATTTCACCTTCTAAAGTGGATATAAAATTAGATGCTTAAACATGTCCTATGGTCTACTGCCACCAAAAGTGTAACCTTAGAACACCTGTTTTCTGTAGTTTGTGATAAAGTCAGACTATCAGTATTACAATGTTTTTCAACTTCAATATGCCAGTATTTTTAGACAATAGAGCATTCTTCAACTTTACTATCAAATTTATTTGAGTTGAGGTAGGATAGAAAAAAAGATGTGAAATTATTGTAACCTAGAGATAGAACTCCATTCATCCTTGTTATCAAGCCAATCCTCATCTTGTTCTCTGATTACAGCAAGGGAATTAAATTTCTACTACCAAAAAAAAAAAAACGTTTTTTTTTTTTTTTTTTTTTTTTTTTTTTTTCTTTTTTTTCTTTTTTTTTTTTTTTTTTTTTTTTTTTTTTTTTTTTTTTTTTCTTTTTTTTTTTTTTTTTTTTTTTTTTTTTTTTTTTTTTTTTTTTTTTTTTTTTTTTTTTTTTTTTTTTTTTTTTTTTTTTTTTTTTTTTTTTTTTTTTTTTTTTTTTTTTTTTTTTTTTTTTTTTTTTTTTTTTTTTTTTTTTTAAATTTTTTTTTTATACCCCCCCCGACCAAAAAAAAATGGGAAAAAGAAATCAATGCAGTAACTATGACGCTGGTACAAAGAAAAAATCCTGCTACAACTCTTCTGTTCAGGTTGTTCTATCACAAAATAAAATGGAGAAACATATAATGTTCCTTGACTAAGTTATGAGTAAAATATAACCCCACTGCTCTCTGGATGAAAGGAAAAGGCACCACTTGCTAAGAAATAGATTAAAGCTAGTAAAAATATTTGCCCTGAACTGAGTCACTTTTAAGCACATTTTCTCTAAATTATTTGCTCAATTTTTAAGATTTGCTTTTTATAGATATAAGGTTAAACATATGCATTAAAAATTTGCTTCTTTCACCAAGTCATTTAACCTATTGATATGTGTGTGTATGGGGGAGTATTCAACTCTTGGGTGGTTAGTTACAGTAATTATAAGACCTAATATACAAACCAACTCTCCCCACCAATTTCTACTAGCAAATAGATGGAATTAAGCCAGTCCTAGATTTATAAGTAGCAAACCAAGCACAAGGAAATGCCTCTATTAAAGTGGCTCCTAACAATATTGTAGTTAAGCTTACTCTTGTGATATTTATTTTTATACAAATTTCTATTTCTAGAAGTTTATTTTTACTCCACAAGATTTGGTTTGTGGTACCAGCTTCATAGGATAGATAGTTGTTAAAGTTTGATGAATGCAAATGAATTTTTATTTTTTCAGGCAGATCAGCACTGAAGAGACATTTGCTACATGGTTTGAAGGGACAAATGTGAGAGTTGTTTTTTGTCTCCTGCTTTGAATACAAAGGGCAAAATTCTGCTCATACCTTCAGGATGATTTAAGGGTTGGTATTTGTTTGTTTTTTTCTGGCCTGATCAATCCAAGTATGATATACCAATTCATCTGTAGGTCTATCAAATGTTATAGTTCCAGTGCACTTCTCCCTTTCAGGTATGCCAGGGAAACAGTCATGCATTATCTGAAAGTTAACACCTCTCTGACCCCCTATTTTAAATCTCCATTACTTTCAGTGACCTTGGAAAATAGCTGGAGAAATAACACATTCAGTGCAGAACATACTTTTATTATTTCTGTCCCTTTTGAAGTGTTGTAAAGGAGAGTGTACAGGAGACAAGTTTAGATATGAACAGATCTTTCATATATGAATCTCCACATTTATCTTCTTTAAAAAATGAGAGATTTATTCCTATTTTATGTTTGCAAACATCCTGTAACATTCAAACTAATGATCACTTACCAATCCAGCAATTTAATATTTTTTTAAAAAAATATAGTTTTTCTTTTTAAGTCTAAAAATCTGAGAGCGGTGTAAGTTATTTTTTAATCTTCTCTCTAAACTATAAAAAAATAACTGCCAGGTCTCAATTCCAGTTATGTTATTTCATAATCTAGAGCCCATTGCAGAAAAGCAGAATTAGCTGGTGATGTTAAGCATTCCCATAGTGAGACCAGCAAAAACCCTTTAATGACTAAATTTAGGGTAAAGTGTAGCAGAGGAGATCTGCAGACAATTTGGGCGCAAGACAAAGGTATGACTTTGAATATGATAGTGTGCAATTTGTTTATTTGCAGTAGGTTTATTATAGAACAAATCTTATAAAAGTCCATCCTTCCATTGAAATTATATGACTAAACTGAATTCTGGAAGACCCCCATGGTGTGAAGATAACAATTAAAGAAAAGTGCAAACCTGCCCTGATTTCCCTAATGTCTAATACTTGGAAATAACATCTTAATCTAATACAAAATTCAGCTTCAATTTGTTTTCCAGTATCTAGTTCTTCACTATGAAGACTCTACATATATTTAAGTCTAAGCTTGTACAAAAGGAAAAGTGCAGCTGATTGGCATCAGAGAACTGATTAGAATTAGCTCCAAATTCATACATGAGTCTCCAAATTCATACAGAGGTTTAGATTTTAAATAAAATGGAAGTAACATAGGCTCTTTTAAAACAATAATTTTATTAAAATGCAGAATTATGGAGATAAAAACTCATGCAAACTAAAAAAGTAAAATAATAAAGAGAAAAAAATAGCAAGAGTAGAAAAGAAAAAATGGAAAAATGGAAAAGAAAAAAAAAGCATATAGTGAAGAAAAAGAAAAGAAATATATCGGTCTACCTATACAGGTATTCTTAGAATTAATTTCGGGATCAATTGTTAAAAATATCCTTCAATATATTGAATGTTAAAATATTTTTCTTCATTCTGCATAAAAAGTCAAATTTAAGTATACTCTTTTAATTGTAATCTTTAGTTCCTTCTGGTACCCTCTAGTGTTGAACTTTAAAGTCTCATCTCATTCAGCTTTTTTAAAGAGAACTCCATGAGTTCTTCTTATGCTCATCCTTTCTCATGAGAAGGATTTTTATAATTAATTCCAAAATGTTATTTCAAATTCTTAATCCATTTGTAACTTTCCAAAATTAAATTCCAATCATCCTTTTGCTGTTTATCCAAAAGAATTTTTTAAAGTTTTTAAACTATTATTTAAACTTCTTGCACTAAGGATAGAAGGAAATTCATCTTGTGCTGTAAAATCTGTTGAACCAAAGGTTCCTAATAGCTGAAAAGGAGATACTGTAACAAGCAATTTCCAAAAAGTGATTAGAAAAGGACATAATGTGAACTTAGTGTCCTTTTAAAAGTGCCAACTATTTTGGAGCAAAATAGCTTATTCCCTGGGGTCCCCCATCAGTCTTGTGGTCTCTTCATGGGGAGCATCTGAATGGAGCATTTGTGGATAAGCTCAGGTCCTCTTCTTTATGAACAGTGGGAAAGAAATGACAAACTGAAGACAGCTCCGCTAATAGTAGATCCAACAACTGAGGCAGAAATAAGATAGGCTCTTACAGGACCCCAAGAGTAATTCTGAAAGGGCCAAGTAGATTTTTTTCAATGCCATTGACAGTGTCCAGAAAATTGGGACAAGACAATATCAAAATAATGTTCCCAACATCCCCCCCCAATTCTCTCAAGAACTTCAGAATGATATTGTGGTCAATAGTCTCAAAAGCCACAACATACCAGATGTTCATCAATGAGACAAGAGATAGACTCAGAAGGATTTATATAAACTGTTTTCCACTGAGAGCTAGATTCAGAGCTTTTCCACAAGTGAAACTGGACATTGGATGATAATTGTCAAAATAGTTGACTCTTCTAAGGTGGTTGATTAAACTTATCAGGATGGAAATGGACAAGTTAAAGCTACTGATCAAAGTCTCCATGCAGATGGTATGTGGTTCCTAGGTCCAATTTTTAAGGTTTCTATTGAAAGAACTCTTCATTGAATGGATTTTGTACATCCAAGTAAATTTGTATGATACTAATAATGGGATTACTATTGTTACCTTCAAGGATATCTAAATTGGAAACTGGAAGTCAGTGACCATGGAAGCCTTCTGCATCATCTGATTGTATTGAACCTTGTGACAATAATTTAGTCCTTCACATTAGATGGTTTTCAGAAAATAGTGATAGAACCTACTAATTAATCTCTAGGCCATTGATTATATACTATCTCTCATACTATTCAATATCTATATGAAATTTGAAGTTTTCAGCATGGTGATACTCTACTATCCCAGCTCTAGTACTATTTATATTATACTATTTATAATCCAGGTCCAAGAAAACAGTTGATAGTTTGAATGTTGCCTGAATATGCTACTGGGCTGAGTGAAGGTGAACAAGAATAAAATCCAGACAAGATGTTGATGATGTTGATGAGTCGATGTGAGGAATAAGTTGGGAGTAAGGAGTTCCCAGGCTAGACTTTGTAGCTATGTGAATACTCAATAACACTAAGTGCTATACAAAGAGTCTGGTTAATTTGTGAGACATAAAGGAAGAATAGACTACAGATGTGGGTCACTGTAGATGTAAGAGGAACTTGCTTATTTAGAATGGTACAGGGAAACCAACTGTTTCATTTGGTTTCACTCATATTTTCAGTAAAAAATATCTAGCCAAACTGAGTATTTCTCAGTTAATAAGCCAACAGCCTATACAATCTAACCATTTTCTTAATTTGTTCTCTAACTTATATTTTTTCTTTCACTATCCATCATACAGGGCACTTCCTCAAAAAGGTTCAAAACTTGCTCTTCTCTCAAAAGTTTACAGATCTAATACTATTGCTAGCCTCAAATAACTGTGTTTTCCTTTCCAACAAAAAAAACCCAGCACACAGCATGGAATGCTTGTATCTGTCAGCACAATTTTGTTTGTGGTTTGTGGCTTTCAATAGTTTAGCAGCTTAATGATAAAAAATAATTCTTTTTCAAGTCAGGAACTATTTTAGACATTACTAAAAGGATCCCTTTTATATGTTAAAACATTAGCATCACTTAAGCAACTTTAAAAAAATGTATTTATGGATGCTTCTTTTCCATAAGAATATCTGCAGACTGACTTTTAAATAATGCGCACAGTGAGAGCATACATATTCATTGATACCTAAACAAAACAGACCAACTACTAATAACACCTATGCTAATTAACAATCCCAAAGTTAAGGGTTGTTTGTTTTCCAAGTTTATCATATTAATTTCTTACATGTATGTAAAGTCTTTCAAGAGAATCAAAATCCATGCAAGTTCCATTGTCCCATTAACCACTGTTATATTTTCTTAGGCCCTGACAGAAAATATGTTCTCCAAAATATCAGCACAAGTTCTCAAGCCTATGGTGCAATCTTACTGTATCACATGTTAAACATGTGGACATCTGCATGACAATTGTATAGAATGGTGCTTGGATCATCATCCATGAAAGGTATCTCTTTACTGCAATTTTCCAATTGATTCAATTTTATATTGATTCTCCATAACAATAGCAGTGCATTTCTGCCTAACTGATCCCAAAGACAAGGACTTAGAACCTTCTAAAAAATGCCCAGCATGGGGGAAAAGTATAAAGTCCAAGACAGGGATATTCTGGCATCTCAGAGATGCTTTAGATTAATTCTTGTTTAGTTTCGTTTAGTTTACTTTATTGTCATTGCACCTTGTACAATGAAATCAAACACCATCTTCAGTGTACATCATGACCATGACCATGAAAATAAACACAAACACATATCCTTCACCCTTCACACATTGAACCGGAAACCCCCGACACCACACCAACACGGCACTATAAAGCAGAATTCAAAAGAGCTACTGCCCTGGAATAGAAGCTGTTTTTCAGCCTATTTGTCCTTGTTTTTATTATTCTGTACTGTCTGCCAGATGGTAATAGTTCAAAAAAGGGTTCCCAGGTTGAGTTGGATATTCTCAGACATAACAGCTGATTACAAAGTATTATATTCACTGTTATTATACATTGACAAAAATTAAGAAACATTTAAAATACTGTAATCAGGAGTTCTTCTAAAAAGTTTAATTTTCTACCTCTTAGGTTTATACAAGTTGATGACAATGTGAAAATAGCAGAATGTTTGTTGAACAGCTGCCCAGAAACAAGTAACTAATTACTGATTGCAAATCAAACTTCTTTGATTTAATACCTTTCCAGTCAGCATGGTTATCTTTTAAACTACAAGTGAGCTTCTTTGGATCCCCAATAGCTAGAGCACAGATGTCAAACTTGCAGTCACATGACATATTGTGACATTTATTTTCCCTTCGCGGAGCTGGGGTGGGTATGGCCTGTGCATGACACAGCTAGAGGAATGGGAAAATTTCTAAATGGAATAAATTAAATAGGGAAAGTTGCTAAGAGTGGAACAATTGTCCCTGCCCATTTCCCCATCCCATAATTGCAGGCTAATTCTGCTGATTGCTGACTGCCAGCAGTTCGATAGTTCGATTCTGACCAGCTCAAGAGTGACTCAGCCTTCCATCCTTCCGAGGTCAGTAAAATAAGGACCCAGATCGTTAGGGGCAATAAGCTGATTCTGTAAACCACGTAGAGTGGGCTGTAAAGCACTGTAAAGCGGTACATAAGTCTAAGTGTAATTGTTATAATGGGAGATTTTCCAAAGTGCCATCTAAAAGGATAGGAAAACCCAGTTTATGAGCAGAGTTCCATTATGTTTTTCTTGATGTATATATGCATGTGTGTATGTTGGTTGCTTTAGAAGAATATTCTGTGTTAGTGGTGGCTAACCTTTTGGGGCTCCTGTGCTAAAAATTGTGCACATACTTGCATGCTCTTATGCCAGCACAAGTAGGCAATGCGCACGCCCCCATGCCCCCTACACATGCACATACTGTGAGGTAAGTTTGCCTGCAGCTCGCGTCCCGGCACAAATGGGTGCCACCTGTGGCACATGTGCCATAGGTTCACCATCATGGTTCTATGCGGACCACAAATGGGGACCCATGTTATACAAGAGATATCTAATGGTTAGAACAGTGAATTGTATCAGCTAGGATTGCAAGATATTGTATAGAGGTAAGTGAACAATGTGTTTGCACAGAATCCAGGTTTAACTAAGGTGCTTTAAAACCCTTGAATAAAAGAACCCCTCCTGTCTAAATAGTGGAGAGCTGTAAAGGATTCTGGCTATGGATCCCTTAAGTGACAATAGCCTTCCAATGTCACTGAGACAATTCTCATCTTCTAAGACTTCTGGGATAAAAGGAGCTGGATCTACAGGAGTTATTGAAACTTGAAAGACCATATCCATAAGTAATCCAGCTAACGACTCTTCTCTGCACTAGAATCTTGCTGCTGTTTGAAGCCACTATATAACGCCATATGATAAAAACACATTTTACTAAATCTCAGTAATTTAAAACCAGCCTATAGTTTGGTGACCATAATGGCAGGGACATTGCCAGTAGGCTAAATATTAGCTTATCTTTAAAGAAAATAAAAATCGCCTAACAATAGTAATCCTTAAATGTTTATGTAGAAATCTGCTCGAGTTGTTGAGCACGGACTTTAAACGAATGCTATTTCATATTTTGGTGACTGGGGGAGAGGGAACAAACAGAGTAAAAACAGAAAATGTAACTTGGCTATTTTGTAATAAAGGATGCCGTGTGCACATTCAATAAATCTCTATACTTTGACTCATCTTACATTCCTATTTACTACTTGTAAAACATATTTAATAGATCTGCCAAGAGGAAAGTAACTGAAGAGAGCTACTTTTGCTGCAATTCGAACTAGCAAGAACTTCTATTAAAAACAAAGAAAAATAGAGATTTCAGTACCAGATGTCTGGGAAGATCCCATTTGGATTTGAGCTACTTAAATTTGCAATCATGTATTTATACATCTAACAGAGCTTCTGTTTCTCTAGAATCTGAAAATTAACTAGCTTTGTAGCATCTTCCTTGATCTGCCACCCGTGCCCTGAGGATTACAGACTCCACCTGAGCTTGTTTTACAAGCATAAGAGAAAAAATTAATCTCTCCTGGCAGCAATCCCACTGGGATACGGATGAATAATGATATCCCTCTCCTGCTGCCCTCTCAGTCCACTAGAAAACCACTCTAACTCAGCAACATGGAAAATGCTGAAACCATTCCAGCTGTGGATTAGCAGCCAGTCAAGCATCCATCTGCTCTGTGTGAGAGAAGGTGAACATGCATTCTTACAGCTTACATAGCATTCAACAGTAACATCTTTTAGAACCCCAGTTAACCAAATGATAAAATTCCAAAAGAACTAAGAAACATTCCCTATTTTCTACAGTAGCGCGCTATTTTAAATAGCATTGATCTATTTGTATCTCAGTAAGACATAAACTACAAACATTTTCTTTTTACCTTATGGATAGCCTACCTGCTGTTTACATTCTGAACATCAGATCAAATATTAGAAACAGAGTGTAATGCGGGAGAAATTACGTCCTGTAGAACATTTCCCAAATATGTAATTTTGACTGTGTTAAGTGATAGTATTCAAATATATTAATTGGGGAGATAAATTCTCAAAAAGAAAAAAAAAATTGGCAGAGGTAACTCTCTCTCTCTCACACAGATATATATATTTACATAAACAACCACGTTTTTCTCTAAGGGATCAAGACTTTAGCCTCATCCATTTTCTTCACTCATATTTCAATATTTGCACTTCTATTTCGTGTAACAAATCTTGGACTCTATCCCCTCCTTCTTATAGTCATCATATTCTGCTCAACCCCAATTAGAACCAGTATTTAAACACGTGTTATTATTATTTAAAATTATATGTCACCCAACTCCAATGATTAATTAGACAGCTACAGATAAGTAAAAATAAAGTACCATATAGAAGAATGAAGATGGAAAGAGTAACAAAAAACCCCAATGGGAACAAAATAAACAAACCCACATAATTTGAAGGGAGAGGGGGCTTCACTTACTCTTGCTAAAAGTCTGGGTGAAGGCCTTCAAAACCCTTTCAAACAACAGCTGGTGGGGACTGTCTGGATCTTGGAGGGAACCTTATTCCAGAGGACAGGTACTGCTTCAGAGAAGCTTGGTCCAGAGGTCGTGATAGATGGTATTATTTAATCCAGTGGTTCCCAAAGTGGGCAGTACCGCCTCCTGGGGGCGGTGGTATGCTTTGGGGGGTGCTGAGAGGCAAGGGGGCCAGCAGGGGGGCACTAAGAGGTGGCGGGGGGGCGCTGCAGGTGAGTGGCAGGGCACAATTCAGGGGTGAGAAAAAATCCTGTCACCGCCGCGTTCGAGGCAAGGCCCCGCAGGATCACCCCATTGACTTGCATGCTCTGGTGCAAGCAGGTCCATCCTGAATGCAGCGTTGGGAAAGGAGAGCAAAGCCAGAGTGGAAACAAACATCCCACCGCCACTGCGTTCCACCCCATTGAGCCCCTTGCACCGGAGGCACCTGCTCAAGCAAGTCCGAACGGAGTGGTGGACGAAGTCAATGGGGTGAGCCTGAGAGAGGGAAAGAGAGAAGGAAGAAGAGAAAGAGAAAAGGGAAAGAAAGAAAAAGGGACAAAGAAAGAGGGGGGATGGGAGGAAGGGACAGAAAGAAAAAGAAATAAAGAAAAAGGAACAAAGAAAGAGGGGGGATGGAAGGAAGGGACAGAAAGAAAAAGAAATAAAGAAAAAGGGACAAAGAAAGAGGGGGGAATGGAAGGAAGGGACAGAAAGAAAAAGAAATAAAGGAGAGAGGGAGGGAGAAGAAACATAATGAATTATCTATTCTAGTCCAATCACCTGCTCCAGCAGGGTTAGAAGGGAGTGTGTGTGTGTGTGTGTGTGTGTGTGTTCTCGTAATTTACCAATGCATTTTGGTTTTGCCTTCTTCAGAATAGGCACTGTAATATATTGGGGAAAAGTAAATTTTTAGGGTGGAGATCTGGTCCAATGGATCCTGTTTAAAGCCTCAACAAAATGTGAGAGCTTCCTGATAGTTTTGGCCATGTTTCATCCACAAAACCTTTAATTAATAGAAGCCAAAGATGTTTCAATGTGCTGGCAAAGATGCTGGGAAAGATGTTTCAATGTGGAAAAGGGCCTCTGAACTAGGCCTCATTTCAATCTGATGCATCAGGTTTCTCTCTCTCTCTTTCTCTATTCCACTCCCCCATACCCCCTTTCTTTGTCCCTTTTTCTTTCTTTCCCTTTTATCTTTCTCTCTTTTCTCTCTCTCTCTTTCCCTCTCCCAGGCTCACCCCATTGATTTGGTGTACCGCTCCGCTTGGACTTGCTTGGGCAGGTCCCTCCAGTGCAGCGGGCTCAATGGGGTGGACCTGTGGGGCCGGCACCTAGAATGCGGAAGTGCCGGCATGTTTTAAAAGTAGAGCAAAACCAGAGGTCGGTAATTTTTCCTGCAAAGAATCACAAAAGCTTCTGGGTTTAATTGCAATTAATAATCTTTCTGTACTGACTGGCTCTTTATGGTTTACTCCATCTCACCTCACTATGATTGCTAGGATAATCTTAATATACAGCATATTAATTTGTAGGCTATGCTTAGATGTCAGGATTCCAGAAAACTACGTGGTAAGTATAATACCTAATTTTTATGGCTAAATGTTAGATTTAAATGCCAGCTGTAAAATGCTCCAAGGCAGGGGTCTCCAACTTTGACAACTTTAAGACTTGTGGACTTCAACTCGGCTTTGCTGGCTGAGGAACTCTGGAAGTCCACAAGTCTTAAAGTTGCCAAGGTTGGAGATCGCTGCTCCAAGGGATCTAATTAGTATAGTAGTCAGCCTGTTCTACAAAGACTGTCCCGATGATGAAAGGGTGGATATTATTTTCTGGAATGAAAAAAGCATTTGATTCTAATAAATTGCATGTATGTTTGAGGGTGTGTTCAATTTTATGTTTTTTTTTTTAACCAAGTTGCCTTTATGTGTAAGTTTTAGGGTTAGGACAGAATTGTGTGTTAAATTTAGTACACCATTGTCCAGGTGCCATATTAACTTATACCAGCGGTAGAATAGCGAGATCAGAAAAAAAATCATATTATACTAGTTATATGGAGACCATTTCCGTTTTGTTTTGTTTTTCATTATTTTTTATATTTTGCTGGACTGCTGGATGTTATTGCATCCCTCTTAATTTGACTTCCTTAAATGAATCAACATTTAAACTGTGTTCATCATATAATTTTCTACATGAACTCTTTTTTTCCCTATGAAATACGGCATTTAATTACTAAAATAAGCTATGTATATGAACATTAACTTACTTTGTCTAAGCTATATCTGATGTTTTACCCCATAAATTCCTTTATGGTAGAGCCTATGGATAGGTTTTGTCCCTAGGCAAGGCAGCAAACAACTGGGATTATATTTCCATTACAACTCTAATGTTGACAGGAGTCTTGTATTAGAGTTGTAGACTGCTTTAGATTCAATGTGAAAAAGATCTGTGGAAATGCATGGGGCATGAATGCAGGTCCTCTCTGCAACCCTTAAAGCAACCGTCTCTCTCCCAGGACTATGTAGCTGCCCCACGATTGAATGAATCAACATTTAAACTGTGTTCATCATATAATTTTCTACATGAACTCTTTTTTTCCCTATGAAATACGGCATTTAATTACTAAAATAAATTCCCCCAAATAAGTTATGCTATATTTGTTGTAATTTTGTTCTGCAGTTTTTTTAAATGTAAAGGATTAAATATTATCAGCAATCATGTAATAATAACTAGTGTGTGTGTGTATACATATTCTTCTGAACTTTGTTCTCTTTTCTCCCCATTTTCTCCCATCACTGCACTGAATAAAAATACGATATGGCATTCTAAGTCAGCAACGAGTGGTGGGCACTGTCATCTTGATTTACCTACTGATTGTGCTTTGCTGGAATGGCTGAGAACAACAGGTGGTTTTAGTTTAAAGTTTGCTTTAGAACTTTGGGGGTGGGGGAATATGAAAGAATTACTTACTTCTGGGGAGACCCTCAGAACTTAGGTCACGCAAACCATGGAAGGTATGTGCGGGGGAAAAAAATGCAGAATGCCACCAGGTCCTAGGAAAAAATCACTGCACCTCATAAAACTATTTCAACGACTTAGATGTATTATGGAAAATCAAAACAAATGCATTCGTGTGCCAGTGTTAAATTAGTAATTTCTTGCTTAAAGGCTCTGCCATAAACCAGTTAAGTTGCAAAAGGAAGATTTAAGCAAAATTCATAGCTCTAGAATGCCCCAGTGTTAAGTACACAGACACCAACAGCTTTTTATCAACCTGATAATTTTTAATGCACAGGGACTGAAGTTGTCAGAGGGAGCCCGGTTGGGAAAGATTGGAAAAAAGGCAGTCATGATTATTTATGTGACTACTGGAAAAGAGAAGAGAATAAAGAGAAGTCTGCTGGACTTAAAAGGAGACTTTAACTTATTGGAATGAGGCAGGTTCCCTGCATATTACTGAAATAATCTCAAGTTTAAGGTTTTACATAGAAAATCTTCCCTGTATAATAGTTGAAAGTCCTTTTCAGAAATTTACAACTTGTACTCTTCTCTGCTGCTCAGGATTGTGCCCAACTATATCAGTCTTCCAATGAAAACAAGTATCCCCTTTCAGTTTTTCAACAGTCTCAACTATTTTCCTTTGAACCTCCTCCAAATCCACAAAGAATAGCTAATAGATCTCCCCAAATAAATAGGGAAGATATGCCGGAGATACAGAAATGGAAAGGAAGACTGTAAAGCCTTAGTATATCTGTACCTGAAATAAACACGAACACAATATTCTCCGCCCCACTTAAAATGTACTGATGAACTGATTATACCTTGATAAACTCTTGAAAGTAGTTATAAGAATATTCCACAGAATAGAAGACTCTGTCCATACAGGAAGGATATATGAGAAAGATCTCAATAATTCCAAATTGCACCTAAAATAATACAGCATGTAGCAAAGTTTTGTCTAGCATCATGTTATAAGTAGCAGTAAATATAAAATGAGTTAAGAGCAAAAGTGGTATTCAGCAGGTTCTGATCAGTTCTGGAGAAACGGTAGTGGAAATTTTGAGGACTTCGGAGAACTGGCAAATACCACCTCTGATTGGAGATTTTACACTATCCTTCCCCTGCCACGCCCACCAAGCCATGCCCACAGAACCGGTAGCAAAAAAATTTGAATCCCACCACTGGTTAAGAGTTACTGGATGTAGAATATTATACTGACTGCCTGACATTTAAACATTGGCACTTAACTCTGAGAGTGATAGATCAATTACTAATATTATCAAACATTTTAATAATAATTTAATGCATTATTAAAGCAGCGTTTTTATATAATTGTGGTTTAGTAATAAAATCTATTACTCACTTGCTATGTTAGCATTTAATTCAAACTAATTATCATTTAGAAACTTCATTTTAGCCATGTATTTTAATTGAAAAGTATGTATTTAAATTTAGATTATTACATTTATAGTGTAGTTTGCTTCGTTTATTTGTCCAAATCTGTTGAGGTATTTTAAAATGTATCTTTACTGAACTTCTGTGACAAAATTGTATATAATGATGATCAATACTGGTAATGAAATTGTTCATTTTTATTCATTTGTCCTTGAGAAAAGCCTGTACTCTTGACAATAAACATGATCCTGTACTTTAATCTGCTTTTCTGTTTAGTATGGTTATAATCTATAAGAGTGGTCTTCCATATTTTTCATCGCCAAAAAAGCCTTCATCTGAAATAATATTTTTAAATGTCACTGCTCAATTATGTGATAAAATTGTTAAAACTCCTGGTTACCTATAAAGTTGAAAGAAAAAGTAATATCGTGAAGTTTCTTTTAATAGTACTGTACAAGGGAAGAGAATTAAGGAGACAAGAGAATTAAGCAGTTTTATTCTAAAGGTAAGATATTTAAATCAAGGATAACACCCTCAATATTATATTAGCGCAACTGGATTTCGAAAGCTGCTTTGTGGCTTACAAGCCTCTAGAAAGTGAATGGCAAAGAAAAAGGGAAATGAAGTCTTATCCACATAACTTCTGTTGAAAGGCAGGAAGGACCCTGTGAGCTCCCTCTTGTGGGAAAAATAAACCAAAAAACTGGTAAAGAGAGAAAAACACACACATGGACAGAATAGAAAAAAAGGACATGTGCAATGAAGGGTCCCACAGTATGGAACCAAGAGCCACAGGAGGGCCCATAAACTTTGGATGTCTGAAGTGCCCTAAAACACCTTCATCTCAAACAAAGAAATTTAGCAACCCAACTCTTGAATCTGCAGAAAAAAGGCAATTCTAAGTCAGATCTTCTATACTTTATTCTACTAATTTTCTTGGTTGATTTTGGTCAGACACATTATGTCTTAATTAAGCATTCAAATAGTCTTTTTTCCTTTTGTCTAGTACTAGTTCATGCATATCAAAAACCTGCCATCTTCCAAAATAATAGTTTAATTTATACCTAGGAAGACAAGGAAATAAACTATAACTCTATTGTAACCTTTTTTAACCAGATGTGTTAGAATACATCCCCATCATCCAGACTTAACATGCTGGGGAAATTGGGCCTAGAAGGTGAGCAAGAATTATTCTACAGTAATAAAAGTGATCCTCAAATCCATCTAGAACAGGGATGTCAAACTCACATCATCATGGCGGCGTCACGTGATGTATCAGGACTTCCCCCCCTTTGCTAAAGCAGGTGTGCGCGTGGCCAGCGTGTGATGCATCCAGCCTATGGGCCGGGAGTTTGACAGCCCTGATTTAGAATCTAAGCTCTGACATCATTATGCAGTTTGCTGATGAGTCCCTTTGAAGAAGACAACTCTTGGGTCTGGAAATCTAGCATTTTGACAATTTTCTTTGGATTCACTAAGTTGTTGGGAAGGGATGATGTTGACAGAATAAAACAAATACAAAATACACATGGAACATATTTTAGGTTTGTAGTCTTCAGATTTAGAATGTGTGTATTGTGGAGATAGTGCTCAGATTGCTCTTTTATCATAAGTCAATTTCTGCCATCTAAGATTCATTATCGAATCCTTTTTTATCTTCAGAACATATTAGCAATCTTTTTACTTCTGGAACTTTCTGCAAGCAAAATAAAGGAGCCAGGAATAAAGCTGGATTCCTTCTAAATGTATAAATCTTCTCCTTGCCTAAATGACTATTCCAGCATGGAGTACTATCTGCTTCCTTCTAAGTTTTGTTTTACTGTTGGTAAATACATTATTTATAAGATAAGCTTTGAAAGGCTGTCAAATTAAAAAGACAATCAATGTATCCCAAAATAAGAAAAAAAAAACATTTACATTTTTATTCAAGATAAATTAAAACAAACATCTCTCTAACCTCCAAACCTTATGAGTAAATTGTGAACATGGCTATTATTGCAACCATGTTTTGCAATGTTGACATGCCTTTTTTCACTACAGCCTACAGTTTTTACTGCCAGCATCATTAAGAGATTCTTCAAATTACTTTTTAAATATCTCTCCCCCCAAGGACTTTCACTTGCATCTAATTAGACTACTTACCCCATGCCATGTAATTCCCTATTGCCAAAACTGTTAAATGCTTCAATAAGTAAGTGAGAAAGGCATCAATGGAATAGGACAGATGCAATGCCACTAGTTAACAATAGATGTGTGAAGTGACTCCTTTAATTATGAAGCTCATTAATGCATAGTTTGCATATGTGAGTGGGTTGTGGGAATCTATAGGAGGATACTTAGTGACATTTCTGTTAACATACCTAATTTCTTCTACAAAGCAAACAATTTCAGAAAAACTCTGTTTCTTAGTAAAAGAACATGAAAGAAACTAAAACTCTTAGGATGAAATGTTAATAAAAAAATGTGATAACTGTACTATTATTTACACTTCGATTTACTTTTATAAAAATCTTCACATTCCAATTATATTGGAAATTTAATTTTATTTATTCTGGGATGACAAATGAAAGAAGCAAACTACATTTTAGGAGAAGATCTGATATTGCCAAAAAAGCAAACCAAAGATCAAATAAATCCGTGTTAAGTAGAATCCACTGCATGAGGCATGGGAGAAATAATTTAGAATGGCAACCAAAACCATTATTGAAAAAGTGGATCAATTATTTGTAAGCAAAAGCTTAACTAAAGTGTCTAACTGGTATTTTCAGAAATGTAATTTGTTAAAATGAAGAATGCTGCTAAAATCATAGTTATTTTATTTATTTTTATTAAGGCAACCTATATTTGATAGAAATAATTGTACTTTTGAACTCATTTATTTACAGAGAGGGGTAGAAATCTACATTATCTGGAGAGTCCACCAATAGGACTCTCATGCAAACAGGAAAGCCATATTTATCAGCTACAATATCACTTCTCCTAACACCCTTTTGGAGGTAACCCAAGACATCACCTGAGAGAAATGAGAGGGGATAAGTCTGTAGGGGGAGGAGAGTGTGAAATCAGCCTTCCTAAGCTGTCCCCAAATGGGAAGATTTGCAAATCCTATCCTTCAGGGAGGACTGAAGGGCTGGGTTAGAGTAGAACAGCATAGCGTAGCGTGGCGTAGAATAGACTAGACTAGATTAGAACAGAACAGAACTGAACAGAACAGGTTTATTTGGCCAAGGACTTTGTCTCCAATGCATAAGCTCTCAATGTACATTGAAAACAACTGAGTAATAATAATTATAATATGATACCCATAAAAGGGGATAGTAGAGAAGATGAAAAGGATAATAATATTACAGCTATGCAACATAGGCAAATATACTTAGACATTGAACTGAACACTTCTATAATCTAATTCATTTTCTTATTTTTTAACCAATGTATTTCTATTGTTAAACTTAGCTAATGCCTAATGTTACTTGACTGTCTTGATTTAAACACTACTACTGCCCACATTCTCGATGGATCATATAACCAGCCCTTACTTTGGCTCATTCTTAAGATCTCCAATTCTCTGTTAAATCTATGTGACACATAAAGGACAAAATAGAGAGCAGGCAAGTAACTGATTCTTTCTTGGTTCGCAATGACAACAAGTATAATGGGAAGAAGGAGTAATCTTGAGGAACCGAAAGAAGAGCCACTATGAAGACAAAAAGGCAGCGAAAAGAAATCTGAGTTTGGTATAGAACTGCAATCCGAGTAGGAATCTCAGACAAGACCCTCCCTAATTCTCATGAAAATAAAGAGAGGGAGGGAGGATGCACATTTAGAGTTGCAGGATTCTGTTACTGTAATCCTGTAATAAAAGTAGCATTAGCATGCACAACTTTGGTTTCGTAGTCTGTTCTGCCTTGAAGAGCTGATATGAAGAGATGTAGTTAAGATAAATTCATGTCACAATGACGAAAAAGGGAGATAAAATTCAAGAATAGGGTACTGATCCATTATCTTATCAATAGTCTGGCTCCAATCACCCTATATCTACTATATGACCAAGGACATTCTGGATTTCTGATTTAAAAATAAAACCCACTTGGTTGGAAATTGAGGCAACTTTCAAAAACAATTAGCAACAGGAAAAGGAAATTTTACTGTTCAAAAAGGAAAAAAAACCTTATAATTCCCCTGGGTGTACCCAAAGTAGCTCTCTGGATGCTGGCCAATATATTTGTCTCTCTCTTTTTTATAATAAAAATTACACTACTGAATAAAAATGTACTCCATTGCTCCTAACAGCTGCCTGTGGCTGCCAGACAACACATTAAGCTGGCATAGACAAAGTTTAAAATTAAAACCATGAAAGCACTCCAATCTTCCAGCACAATTTTTAATTATATTCAGCAGTATGACATCTTTCCTTTAAAAATAAAATAAAATTAAAATTAGTACTTGGAAGAAACAAGAGCTGCTTTCAGCATATATAAAATTTTGCTGGGAAGAATATTTTTGATTCCTACAAAAGTAGTTCTATTACCCAAGTCTGAAAGTTAATAAACATAAATATTAATGTAGTTAATATATGTAATTTTTACATTATTCAGTTGGAAGATCCCAAACAGTATGCAGACAATTATCAGTTTAAAAGAGGTAGCAATAGCAATAGTAAACCCCATAGTGCTATTGCACTATGGGTGATTTACTGCATATTGTCAGCATATTGCCCTCAACAATCTGGCTCTTCATTTTACTGAGCTCAGAAAGATGGAAGGCTGAGTCCACCTTGAGCAAGTCAGGATCAAATTCCAGGCTGTGGATGGAGATTGTCTGCAATACTGCATTTTAACCACTGTGCAATCAGGTACTACAATCCTCCCAAATATATTTGTATATTTTGTATGATGCAGATGGAAATTCTATCCCTTGCTGAAATCTAGTTATAAACTAATGGATGAATTCCCAATGTACTGCTTTGACAGCTCTTACTATGTCACTTCTGATAATTTAAGATCTCACAAAGACTATAGCAAATATATTGCTTTGTCCATTTTACCATGACAAAAGAGAATACTTTCTTTGGCTTCATCCTATTTAATAAAATGAAATAACTTACTGTCAGAATAGAGAGCAGTTCTTTCACACTACACTCGGGTTTTAAGCGCTCCTTGAACATTCTGATGGTTGGATGCTTCAAATAGTAATAAGAAGCAATGCGGCCATAGGTCAGAGGTTCAATACTGCGGTTATCCTATTAGACATAAAAAACCCAAAAATTGTAATAGAAATAATGCAGAATGTACACCAGCGTACATGAGAGTGTACAAGTTAAACCTATTTTAGACAGCATTATATCAGAAGTACGTAAATTGCATTGTGTTAAGATTGGAATTAAAAATATGTATCATCGTCATCATTTTAGTCATTGTCTATCCACTGCAGGATGAAGGCCTCTTCCTCATGTTTCTAACCTATACAGTCCTGAGCTTCCTTTTGTCAATTGGGACCACCATACTTGCTGATGTCATCTATCCATTTTGTTTTAGGTCTCTTTTGTGAACGGTTTTAATCAAGTGGGATCCATTCTATGACTGTCTTGGTCCACCTGCCATCAATTCTTCTTGCTATGTGACTAGCCCTGTCAAATTGACAAGAAAATCCCACTGGGTTGGGATTCTTGGGTACCCCAAGATTCCATAATAATCAGATAAGTCCTAATAATCTTTACCAATTCTTCTCTCAAAATGTTATAAGGAATATAAATTAACCTTACCTCTCCTGTTTTAATGCAGTAGGAGTATTCCAGATCAAGAAGTGATTTCTCAACAAGGTTGGAAAGAAATTTGTTCATGTTATCATGGCTCACATCCTCTAAGTTATAGTAACTGCATAAATGAAATAGCATAGAATTAAAAGTAAATAATGTTGATATGCAAATAACAATATAATGCAATACTGCCCAAGCTGTACATGTAGTGTGGAATGTCATTCATTTTAGGTATAAATCGATGGCCATTTTATGTATTACAATTCCCTGACTGTAATTTAGAATGCTTGAGGGAATATAATTGAGATAAAAGGACAAGAAGTTTTTTTCCCCCCTTAAAATGCTAGATTGAAATTGGAAGATTGAGAGTTTTAGGTATGAGAGCCAACTGGGTGAGTTTGGGCCAGTCATTTTTTTCTCACTTTGATCCACTTCATAGAGTTGTTGTGAGGAAAATAGGAGGTAGGAGTACAGGTAGTCCTTGACCTACAATCATAATTGAGTCCAAAAGCTCTTCTACTAAGTAAGATATTTGTTAAGAGAGTATTATCCTATTTGTGAACTTTCTTGCCACAGATGTTAAATGAATCACTACAGTTGTTAAGTTAGTAACACAGTTGTGAATCTGGCTTCCTGATTGTTTGTCAGAACACTACAAAATGAGATCACATGACCTTGGGACAATATAAGTGTCATAAATACAAGTCAGTTGCCAAACACCTGAATTTTGATCATTTGACCATGGGGATGCTGCAATGATCATAATTGTGAAAAATGGTCATAAGTGAGTTTTTCAGTGCCATTGTAACTTCAAATGGTCACTAAATGAATTGTAAATGGAGGACTACCTGCATTATATATATATATTGTACACTTCCTTGGGTTGAACAAAATAAGCATGGAATAAAAATCAATCCATCAGTGTTCCATTTTAGGTATGAAATCAGTTGGGGGGAAATTTTGAGTCAGTCACTCTCAGCCCAAAGAACTTCTCAAGTTGTTGTTGGGAAAATAGGAGGAGGAAAAAGTATTAATTATATTTGCTGCCCTTAGTTATTTATAAAAATAATAAAGCCAGGATAAACAAAATAGATGAATCAAATAAATACATTTTACAAATGATCATTACATTGTAAAGGCATATTACAATTGACAGAGATATATGGATGCTTTCTAGTTATCATTCAATATGTGGAAAAACACAAAATGATCAGTATCAGGCATAATATTTTTATAATGTCATTAAGAATTTCATAATTAAAAGATAAAGGAGATCAAATATATAAAAGAAAAAGGGTAAAAGAAGAAGTGCTAGAAACACATAGACAAAGAAAAAAAGTAAATGTTAAACAGCATCTTCAGATCTTATTTATAGTTATATATAAACTTTTATCATTTCTTTCCCTGTAAAACTACATTAGAGTACTCTTCTTCCTATATTTAACCTCTTTTAATCAGCAAACTCAGAAATCATCAGCTAACTTTTATTCAATTATAGCAAAGTCCATACAAGATTTCTAGTCTTTTATAAAAACAGTTTATAAAAACACTTATTGTTTTGTCCCTTACTAAAGGAGGTCAGTTTTGCCATCTTTGCAACTTCCATCTTCACAATCCCTTCCTCAACAGTGGATACTTCTGGTTCTTTCCCATCTTTGTGTCTTGCTGTAAATTCATAATGATTTTTCCACAAATGTCTTTATTACTTTAGGTGTATGTGTTTTATTAAAATGCACGTGTCAAATAATGTAGATGATGTATTCTCAATTATTCTGATTTGAATTTGTACTGTTTTATTCTCTTCCTGTTACAAAAGCACCATTTAGATAAAACTTAGCAAAATATTTTGAGAATAAACAGTGTTCAGATATATCAGTTGATGCTTGTTGCCCAATGTAAGTAGTTTCTTTTATCTCCAAGTGGCTTCCTTTCCCTATCAAGCAATGTATTTACTGGCAATTTTCTATAAGGTATAAATTTGAGCGGACATGTATAACAGTTATTTTATGAAAGGTTACAGCATGCATTTGATATATCAATATGCAGTTTAAAAACAAATTGTACAAAAGAAAGATCTCTTACAAATGCTTAGCTCCCAGATTTTGCACACTAACTTAATACTTTCATATAACTATTTCTCTATGTTACTGTGCACTGAACTAGTATGGCTGATGCATTCCATATTTCTACTAGTAATCTGTGTTTCACCACTTTTGTGAATTTGTTGTCATTCACTTTCCTCAGCAGCTTACAACTTTTGTCATTTTATCTTATTGTATATATTTTATTTCCCCCTCTCCCCCACAAAGAAAGTCTTGATAAAATTCTTGATGTAGGATAATAAAATAGTCTTGCATCTTGAAAATAACATCTACTAAAAAAAAAAAAACTGCAGTTGAACATTCCAGCATTTAGTACATTTCGTTTCCTCTGGGAGAATGAGATTATGGCCAAGGAAAGGGATAAATTTTTGACTTTTGTTCAGAATAACTATAAGAACACTTTCAGTTTTTTCAGTGAAACAATTCATTTACATATAAGGAGACAGATTATGAACTGTGTTTTTAATTATGAATCGCAAGAATGTTGCTTAAAACTTAATAGTGTTCATAACTATAGCCACATGAACAGTAATGTATCATGTAATCATGATAGCATTTGACAGTGTAGTCATACTTATTACTATTCTGGAAATTACTCTAAAAGAAAATTGCTGATATATAAATTTTGGACAATAATTAAAATGACACAATACATTTTAACTGAAGTTACAGAACAAAAAGGAAAGTATGTTTTATTCTAACTTATCATTTTAGGAAGTTAGGATTCAGTGAGAAATGAAACATTATAAAGATCTTAATTATTTAATTTTGTATTAATTTTAATGAAAATTAAATATTCAGCTGTATACAAGGCTAACTAGAATTGAGTTTAGCTGGTTCATATGAGAAATTTTAAAAAATAACTATTATGCTCCAAAGATGAAATCTTACTTCATGCAGCAAATGAAATATTACCCGATTCTTTCTGTTCAGACTATTATCAATGTTTGCTTATATTTCTTCCCAGTTATAACTGAATGCAGATGCTATGCTAAACTATGATTCATTAAATCAAAATAAATCTAAGTTCACACAGTGTGCTCGTTCATAATTCATGGTTTATAAATCACATTGTAAATCTGGATTGTACAACATCTGGATTGTGCTAAATTAAAACCAAACCAATTAGATTATGGCTTAAAGCAATTCATGAATCAAACTGTTATGCCAATTAGAGTGATTATTTCTGAGGCACCTTTGTGCTTTAAGGAGAATTTTATGAGCAGATGATTTCAATATTATACATTTATTGTACAATAATGCAAGTATTGTCAACTTTTATTACAATATTTGTACAAAATACATGCTTTTAAACAAAATCTATGTTTGCAATACAATTCTATTTATGATTTTTCAGAAATAAAATTTAAGGCAACTGATTCTGAAATAAATTTGCTACAAGACTGAAACACTGTACATTGAATGCAACAGACAGTTCCTTTGATTAAGTAATAATTTTTGGAAATACAATGATATGATCCTCTATAAAAATAGCATTATAAAAATAGCGTATGCCAATGTAATTTTGAGATTAATTTCTGCTAATGCTTCATTTAATTTCAACAGTCTGGGAGAGGGGTTAATTGCAATGGAAGATAATTTTATATCATAATATTCAATTGAATATTTACTAATTCAATAGATATACAACTACCGTAAATAAACACACACACACATACATATCTTACCACACTCCTCTGAAAACCACAAGGCTACAAAAGAGATCATGAACCATATAACAGAATAATATTCTTTCAAAAAGAATAAAATAGTCTGATGATTACATCGAGATCCTTGAATAAATCTAGTTTCCCAGCTTGAAGAAAAAAAAAACCTAAAATGCCAGAAGAAAATCCAACTCAAACTTTTCCTAGGTTTTATTCAAACACCATAGTATAGCCAAATATATTTTCTTTTTTCAAATATCCCAATTTAGAATTTTCCTTTCTCATATATCACAATTTAGAGGGACTATTTAGAATAGAATTGGGCAAGTGTGAGGGTGAAGAGTAAAAGCTTATCTCTGCAACTAGAGGCTTCCTTGCATAATGTTAGGTTTAATTCTTTGGCCACAACTCCAAACGAATCTATAAATAAGTTATTCAGTAGGACTTACTTTTGGGTAAACATGCACTAGATTTCTGAGTTAACACAGTTTTTTTAAAACAAACTTCTATAGTGTCAAACAAAAATCCAGCTAAAAAGATTATCCTCCCTTTTTATTTGACACCACTACTATTATCACTTTTGTGCACTTTAAATGTTCATATGTTCAAAGCTGCATAAAGCTACACTATATATACCCTTCCCCTTTTCTGGGTAACTGTATTATCTAACTATTTAATTGAAGATAAAGAATATAAACAATGCAGTTTCATGGTCCTTACATTGAATCATCTAGTCATTATTTCCTCTCTGCTGCAAACAGACAGCCCTCCTTTTTTGTCAGCACCCCATTTCATTTATTTCTCAGTGAAACCCAGTTTCACAATAATTGACTTGTCAGGAGCTTTAATTTATGAGGCTGGGCTCTGTAAGCTTTCTCCTATATTCTGCTCAACCTGCACACAAGCAAGGTTGAATATTTACAATGCTGTTAACAGGTGCTGAGTTGTTTAATGATTCTAATAGCCAGAAGCGTACTGAGAAAGCCAGCAGGATCACAATTACAGGCTGTTTGAACACAACAATTACTCGTCCCCTGAGAGGTGTGAAAGTCAAAGGCAGTTTTATACTAACAGCATCTAGTACATGGACTAGACAGGGTAACTTCCATTAGTAGCCCATTGGGGAACAATGCAACAACAAACTCTAAGGTACCATAAAAATTTACTAAGTGTGTAAGGTTTAAATAATCAAAACACTGAACCAGCTACCTTTTTTTCCCTGACTGGCCTTGAAATAACAGATGACAAGAAAAACAAACCACTAAAACAGCAAACATCCAAAATAACCCTTTCACACATACTCACACATGCAAAAAGAACTGTTTTTTCTTATATAAACAAGGCTGGAATTTCATCAGTTGAGAAACAGAGACGTGCAGAGACATAAAATGTAGATGAAGTTACAAAGACCATTTTGGGTTTAATGTGGATGATGGTGGCAATAGCTTCCTGTTTAGTTTATGTAAGCCTGATCCACAATCTCCCTGGGAAATTTTTCATCAGCCTTGAAATGGTGCTGTTAAAACTGTCAGGCCAGTAAGTCATTTGCTACAAAACACCACGTTTTAAATGTTCAGATTATATGGTAGAAGCAATGACACAGATAATGAAAGCAGGTTGCAGACTTTTTTAAAAAAATCTGCTTCTATTCAAAGAATGTTGTGGAGAAAAAAAATCTCACAATAATCCATTTTACAACTATTGTAATTTTCTTGAATCTTAGAAATCTCATATAAATATAACATAAATGGATTTCTTAACAAATGGGTTCCATTTTATTCATTTAAAACATTTTCAGCATTGTGCAATTTAGGTGAGACTATTGATAAGAATTTTTTTAACCTCAGGCAAGATAGGATGCTTAGGCAAAATTTGCTATTCTAAGCATAGCCCTGATAGATGAAACACTGGGAAGATGACCCAATCAATGTCTTTTCTGTATGTAATCCAAGAGTTGTGGTTCAACATGCCTCAATGGGTAGGAAATTGGCCTCCCCTGGAGAGCCATTTCATTTGCAAGAGAAAAGGGATTTCTGCCATTAATACATTGAATGGCCATTATTATCATTTTTAATTGGTAATCAAAATGGAACCAAAACTGTAGAGTTACTTTTATCTGACCAATACAATTTGTAAGAATGTTAGCATGTCTGTCTGCAAAACCAGACATGCTTTGAAGGCCTCAATGATTTAGATATTAGTTTATATTTAAAATAGTTTGTTTTATTTTATTTGAAGTAGAAATTGCTTAATTTGTTGACCTGTACAATTCTGGCCAGAGATTGCAGTAAAAATTACTTATTATAATATTTTTGCTTTCATAGAATATCTCATATAACTGCAGAATGATACTTAAACAACAAATTATGTTGCACAACTCTACAGCTCCTTATGCTGCACTCAAAGAGACTCTGAAGAGTTGAGAGACCACCCAAATAGCCATAAGAGAGTTAGGCAGAAGTGGGAAAGGAATATGTAAGAAATATTCTCCCATTCCAGTGGAAACTTCTATTGGACTTTAGCTTTTTAAAAGGAGAGCGTTTCTGTTTCTAGCATATTACCTCTAGCTGAATCCCAGAAGTAAGAAATAGAAAGGACAAATAACTGAAAGATTAATACATCTTTCTGACATTAAGTTTAGCATTAAATTGTCACTACCAATGTTTGCAAATGAATTTGCTGCCTTATGAAAGTGCAACTTCACTTTTTTTTTACATCTTTCCTAAAGTAAAGAAATTAGAGAGGAGTTTTGATTGCCGAACAAGATTCTTTTCTTTACATCCAAAGATGTAAAGATGATGACTTCTATTCTGGTTTCTTTTCCTACACTAGTAATGTGACTCCATAAACACAGAGGATATTTTTTGGCTCCAGCCAAAAAATACTTCAGAGAAAAAAGAGGGGATGAGTAAGTTATGGCATGTTCAGATAATGGAGTATATTTTTTAAAAAAGTGTTCTGCATATAGTGTCTTTGTTTTTCTTATAACTTGACAGAAATGTTATTTTTTAAAACAAGTTTTAAGAAGCATTAGCAAAAAGGGAGAAGGGAAGTGATACTGCGATCTTAAGTATATTTATAAAGGAATTTAGTTCCTCTAAAATTAATGGCATTTGCCATGGTTTTACTCTGCCAGATCCAAATGACAGAACTATGTAGAGTGAATGCCCAACACACACATTATTAGCACATGTGATTGTTTGATTCTAGAGAACAGCTATTTATCTAGACTCAACTGTTAAAGAAGGGCTGGGAGAAAGAATACTTAAAACACATTATGGAATCTGTGTCCCTTCTAGCTTTAAATATTCCCTTTCATAATTAGAACGGAGGTAATGAATGAAGTCCTTGAAGCCTATCTTTTCACTCTGTCACAAACACACTTTCTAGAGCTCATTTGTTACTTAGATTTTAGCAATTGGTGACATTTAAAACTATGTGAAAATCAGCTTGCACGCAGGGTGACTACATATGAACATGGAATATTCACTCTAACAAGCATTCTACCATTTATGTCAAATTCATTTAGGTCCTTAATATAGTATGATAAAATAGCAGAGAATGAAAGTAACTAGCTGGTTAGTATGCCAGGAAAAGCTGGACAGCAAAGCAATAGTGTGAAAATTATTACTCTGAAGCATGCCTAAACTGACTTATGGACTGCTTTGCCTGATGAAATCGCTTTTCATATATATTGTTTACATCCCTGATGGGCTCTGTGCAACTGCTAAGGAAGATTCATATCTAGACTTTATATTCAGGGTCCTATACAATGTTAATTATAACTATAATTGGGAAGGCTTTCTATTGTAGGGAGTGGTTCTGTTTTGACTAAGAGTTAAACAAAATAAATTTTGAAAAAACAGACACAGAAGCTTGTGCAACATAAGTAGACCAGTATGCCTGTACTGTATATGCATTCAGGTAGGCATGTAAATATGCATGTGCATGCACACACAAACACATACCGCACAAATCTTTACTACTTAATGGCCACACTAGCTGAGGAATTCAGGGAGCTGAAGCCCACCCAGCTGGAGGAGATTCAGACCAGAAAATACTACATTAAATGGATAAGAGGATGGAATAGAACTTTGGAAAGATTGAATCAAGTGAAGCAATGGCCGAATATCACCTAGGAACAGACTTCCAGAAAGACCGAACACTGAATTCCCTTCCCCATATAAAGTCTTTTTAGATAGTAAGTTGTGTGACATATTTTAAATTTAATGTCTGCTCAACAGACATTGTTTTTCTTTCTCTTGAGAGTTGATATACATCCTCAAAATCTGTTCCAAAGGTTTGGGGCACTGTTTCTATTTAACAAAACACATAATTGGCTTCTGCTCATTAGAATGATACTGCCAATTCAGAAAGAGTAGAAGCCATTAGGCTCAATTCCTGTGGGTTATACATTGCACCTTCAGACAATTCTGAAGAACAATAAGCTTGTGCATAGATTGAAAATGATTTGGGAGAAAAAATGTTTGGATATCACACAAAAGCAGCAACAGTAGAGTGTTCAGTAGAGTTGCCCAGACCCATTCCAGGTTCCCATGCAACTGTTCTGCTTTAAATATCATATTAATTCTACCAAATAGATTCCTTAGTAGCATCCTTTTTTTTTAAAGATTTGTGCAGAAGACTGAAAGAAGTCAATTTTTTTAAATAAACATCAAAGAGGTGCTGTGTTCTGAATCACTTGAAAAGTGTGCATAGCTTTAGAGATTCTAAGCAACAGATTGGCAATTCTGTAACAAAAGACATACTATCCTTGCCTTTGTTCTGAGAATTAAGTCCTATATGGAAAGTAAAAAAGTACTAAAGTGGAACTGAATATTTAATGAAAAAAATATTGTTCCCGAGTTTATATTCTATTGAAATTAAGACCGCAAAACTGATAGTAATTCAATGTTATGTGCTTTGTCATTGAGTCAAGACTACTTTTTTTCTAGCAAATATTATATTGTAATGATTTTTTAGTATTTGGTACTAGTGTTTAATATTTTGTTTTGCAAACAAACATGATTTTAATTATTGATTAAAAATCAGAAAAGTAAAAAGTGGGAATGCTCAAGTTCATTCTGTGTTAAATTATTTTTGGAGGGTCAACTCTCATATTTGTTATACGGGGGTAGGAAATATTCAATAGCCAATGGATGCATTTAGTTTTTATTTAATGGATACAAATTATGAATTATACATGTTGGATATTTTAGGAATTTGACAGCTCCTAGTCCTACAAAAGGATTAGTCTGAGATTACAGACTACTATAATAGTAGATTACAAATACTATTCTTTCCTCATAACACTGAATATCTTGAAACACATTTGTTCTACAGATCAAACCATCTGTACCTGTAATACAGTTGTTCTGGTTTTTCAGATAGCAACTTCACCAACATTGAGCCAACATTGTGCCAATTCTCAAAATATTTAAGATGGAATATCATAATGAATGTAATACTGATTGAACATTAGAAGCTGTTGTTTAAAACCTGCCATATCACTCATTCTGAAATTTAAACTCAGTGCTTTGCAAAACATTTAATTATTTAGTGCTTAATAAAAATACGGAATGAGTAATGGAACATGGTCAGGAATTAGAGAACTTTTTTTAAAAAGCAGCAAGATTCCCTTTCTGCCCAATCAATAGTAGCTCTATGTGCTATTTTTTGAGGGGAGGGGGAGGGGGAGAAGGAAATCAATACAAGTTTGAAAAGATAATGAGAAAATTAATTGTTTCTGAATTTTGAAAATATCTTTAAAAAGCTTAAATAAAAATTATACTGTAATAATTAAAACTTAAGAAATTGTTTGCCTCCTCACTAGTTAAAAGTTCAATTGATTAGCAAAATTGCAGTTTGGATCGAAGCATGTGGGATTGATCTGTAATTGGTGGGATTAAACAATAATGCCCTTTCTTTCTAACCATCTATTGAATTTCAGCTGAAAATACATAACAACATTAATTCTTAACTTAAGATTTCACAGCACTTCATCAATCATCTATAATAGGGGTCTCTAAATTTGACAATTGTGGACTTCCATTCCCAGAATTCCTCCATGATGGCTGAGGAATTCTGGGGATTGAAGTCCACAAGTCTTAATGTTGCCAAGTTTGGAGCTTCCTGGTACAGATGATTGATGAGAAATGTATTGCAAAATCCTGGTATTTTTTGTTACTCTTGCAGGGCATGCCACTGCCAGCATGATGATTCAATGGTTTCTAGAAGTAAATCCGCTGACCTGGAAGCGATTGAAGGTTCTGGAGGTAGACCATCCCCAAAACAAGCTAATTTCCATAATAGGATACCATGAACTGGTTTTGGTTTGGAGGATCTGTACCTAGAAACTGCAAAATTGTCCCCAGAAACAGTACGGTTCATAGGAAGAACAATATGTTTTGCATACACACAAAATAAATAACTAGAATAAACTTTTGTCCTTCATTTGGCAATTCAGGTGGGGACCAAGAATGTAATAGCTCACCTGGGATTCATAATAAGACGGCGGAAAAAGTAGGTCCAGGTGATATAATCCATTGCATCTTGCTTTGAAGTTATAGTTCCAGCTGCAATTTCAGCATTTAAGTGATCAGACAAAACTTCTAGTAAACTGAACAAAAATAAACAAACAAATAATATACCAGTTATAGTTTCAGCTGCAATTTCAGCCTTTAAATGATGAGGCAGAATTTCTAATAATCTGAACAAAAATGAACAAATAAATAGTATTCCAACTTTCTTGAGATAATTTATACTGTTGATAATTTGAAATGTTGCTACAAAATTGCATTAAGCAGATAAACAGTTTTAATACATAGCTACAGTTTAATCTGCTTATAGATATTGGTCAAACTACTAGATATTTTAGATTTCTATACTAGGAATCTGCTATTCTAGCACCACTGAATACATAAATGCAAAATTATTTTAAAGGAATACTGTTACTGTTTTTCTTTTCTTATTTGGAAGCCTGAACAGAATAATACAGAATTAATTCCCATTGTAAAACTGCTGAGCCATCAAAGTACAGATACTTTAAAAGAACACTGTTGGTTGTAAATAATATTACTATTTTACTATTTTAGTTCTTATGATATCCACTCTGACATCTATCTACTCATTAAGGCTCTCTAAACTCTATAAACCAAGACCTGATATATTTATGCATGAACACACAAAGAAAGAGAATAAACCCAGTTTTCATTATAAATATAATGATTTATCTACGCATTAGAAGAATACGTATGTATACATATACCCCACCAGAGGTGGTATTCAGCAGGTTCTGACCAGTTTTGGAGAACCAGTAACGGAAATTTTGAGTAGTTCAGAGAACCAGCAAATACCACCTCTGGCTGGAGATTTTACAGTATCTTTCCCCTGCCATGCCCACCAAGCCATGCACACAGAGCCAGTAGTAAAAAAATTTGAATCCCACCACTGTAGCCCACACTGGAGACATACAATTAAAACTTGACACAGACTTATTTGGTAACACTGTTTGATCATTTAAGCTCAAGATCTATGAAAGAAATTCATCTGGAGGGGGGGAAAAAGATCCAGGAGGTTTTATGGATTTTGGCCAGTCAATGTTCGGTATGCAGGTAGAGAAAATATAATTACTAATGGAATATATTTTCATATCAAAATAATATAAGTTCCTCTTTTACCTTGATTCTACTGGAAAAGGCTCATAAAGGAATTTTTTGTAAAAATCTTTCTTGATGTCATGAACCAGAATCACTGCTTTGCCTTGATCATCAAACTGAGGTCGTCCTGCACGTCCCATCATCTGAAGAACATCTACGAAAGTGAAACAGTAATAACATAAAATACAGTCTCTCTCTCTCCCTCTCTCTCTCTCCTTCACACATGCACATGCACACGCGCACACACACACAAACACTTTTATTTTAAAATTTCCAGAGACATATATTGCATTTATTTTGCTTATACAATAACGCCTTTTTAAATGTTGTATTCTGCTTGGAAATGTTATCCATAACAGATAAAATGCAAACTTTTAACCATTAAAAATATTAAAAATTATTTCCAGTTACTTCCAGTTTATAAAACGAAAGTTAAAATAAGTGCTTATATGAAAGATCCAATAATATGTGGGATGCCACATCCTACGTGTGAAATTTGGTTTCATAAAAGGTAAAAAAATAATGGGGACCGGAATTATTGGCTTCATGATTCCAAATGCCATAGAAAAATAGCCATTATAATTTCACATCTCGGAAAAGTAATAGAACAAGGAAACAAACATAAAATCCCAGGCATGATTTGAGATCTTTTAAACTGTGTATCTTATCCTTTAGGTGCTTATTTACATAAATGAATTATTCTGATTGTAGCTTCTGTACCATATTAGCTACATAGCTTACATATCTATTTCACCTTATTTTCTCTTTGTAGATGATAGAGATAAATTTGCTTATTTCCAGCTCTAATGATATTTCTTATATTCTATTGAAAGCGTTATTTTTAACTTTTAAATCAAACCCATTATATTGTTTAGTGGGTGAGAAGATAGATAATACATTTTTGTAAATTCTCTGATTTTCTTTAAACATCAAAAAATTAAAAGTTCCCATTATCATGAAAAATCTGAACAAATCATGTGGCACATGTAATTTAGCTTAATTCTCTTTCATTTTCAGGAATAAAGATTAATCTTTTGTAGAGCAAAATAGTCCTTTTCAATTTGTGACTATACCTGTAATTGGATAATCCACATAACGCCTGGTTTTCCCATCATAAAATTCTGTTCCTTTAACAATTACTAAATGTGCTGGAAAATTGACACCCCAGGCTAATGTACTTGTGGCAATAAGAACCTAAAAATGAAAAAAAGATGTAACTGTGTAAACTTTTTCATTTTTTTACACAGTGTAAACAAAACTTATGTTTTCGAAGTTAATAAAATGTTTCTCATACAGATAATCCTTGGGTTGTGACAACAATTGGGATTGTTTTGTTAAGTGATGCAAAATTGTAAAGTTGCTCAGTGACAACAATCCTGGCAGTCCCTTTTGCTGATGTCACCCCAAGATATGTCGGTCATTGAGAGTGACGTAGTGGAAGTTCCAGGCAAGGAGAGGGAGGGATAGGTGGAAAGGATCTGGGAGGCCCAATACAGGCTATGCACAAGCATAGGAGAAGTAGGGTGTGGTGCTACACTAGTGCAGAGAAGCAGAATAGCCAGGAGAAGATGGTTGTGGTGCTGTGCAAACATAAGGAGGCCAGAGAAACAGGGAAAGGAGGCCACGTGGAGGCTTGTGAAAGCAGGGTATGGTGTTGCAGGAACACAGGGATGCCAGGGAAAGCAGGGCACAGTGCCATGCAAGCAGAGTGAGGCTGGAAAGGAGTCCACAGGTTGGCCCAAGAACAGGGAGGCCAGGGGAAGGAGGCTACATGTTGACGCAAGTGCAGTGAAGCTGAGAGCAGGAGAACGGATTATCACATGAGTGCAGGGAGTCTGGGGTGATTTATCAGAACAATTTGCAACCTTCCTTGTTGACTGTTTGTGGGAAACCGATGGGGAAATGTTGGAAATAGCAATCACATGACTGTGAAAGCACCACAACTGTCATAAGTATGAGCAGGTTGCCAAGTACCGAAACTTGTGATCTTGTGACTGCAAGGGTAGTGAGAAAACTGGAATTTTGAGGACCAGTCATATGTATCACTTGTTCAGCGCCATCATAACTTTGAATGGTTGCTGTACAAATGGTCAGTAAGCAAGGACTATCTGTATGCTATTATGCATATAGTAAACATACTTGGATTTTACAATTCACAAACAGCTCTTCCACAGTTTTTCTGTCCCGTTCGTGAAGGCCAGCATGGTGGATGCCTATTCCAAAAGCCAGGGTCAGTTTAAGATTAGACTCTCGTACTGTTGAAATGATGACATTCATCTGTAATACGTAAGTTTAACAGTATAAGACAGATTTACTTGAGAATCTTTCAGAACATTTTCATCAATAGCAGGAATGTTAATTGAAAAGGGTTTTCAAAACAAAGTATTACTCACAGTATTTTATAGAAACAGGGAAAAAACCTCTGCTAAATTATTTAAAAGCCTTTTTGCCCCTTAAACCTAACCTTGGTATAGATCTGTCATGGCAATATTTATTTTCTATGATGCACCTATAGTGGTAGCTTCATATCATCCTCAGCCCCTAAGTGGGACAGGCTTACATTGTACTCAATAACATTTGGTGTTAAAAGTAGTGTTTTACTCTTCTTCAACTACCACCTGAATGTGGGTATAATTTGTTAGGCTTTGTTGCTCATTTTCTCGTAGAAAAATCAGAGGACTTGCATTACTGAGAACAGAAGAAACACAAATGGGATAAGGACAAGCTAAAGGACTAGCATATGTGATGGTGGTATAACTTAGTTCCAAAGAAGGGATATGTGGAATTCAGCATGGGAGAACAGAAATAAGTCAGACTCTTCACAAACAAGTTCATTTAGGATTAACAAACCACTGAAATAACAGGATTTGGCACAAAGTAAGTATTATAGATCAAGCCAGCCACACAAAATAACATCAAACTTAAGTCAAAACATTTTTCAGATAATAAATAATTATAGGCCAAGTGGCAAAGACATAAACATATGACAAATATAAATACAACTTTAGAATTCCTTTTTGAAAACTATCTTCCACATCCCCACTCAACTGCTTTTGAAAAGTTGGCAAATCTCAGAAACACTATCTCATGCAGTGTGTAAAAATTTTTCTTAAGCTTTTACACAGAACGACACATAAAAATACGCTGACAATATCAGAAACCTTTAGACTGGAAAGCATTGTTTTCTTTAAAATGTTAAATGGAACAATTTATCCTGTTGTAGCATAGTAGCAGATAAATCGGTTTACAGCGTCAATATTATTGTACAACCATCAATAATGAAGGAACTTTTCTCCCCCTGCTAATGAAGGAAAATAATTTCATGAATACAAGAAACTCCAAAGATCAATTTTATAATCTATTTACATTTAGATTAATTTGAAAAAGAAAAACCGACAGAAAGCAGTATAATGCAAATGACACATTTTGATAATGATTACAATATGGACACTATCTGTTGTAGTTCTGCTACCAATACGTTTCTATGGTATTAAGAAAACTCTAGATGAGTCCTCTCACAGGGAAAATAAAGATGCTGATGTAATCCATATTATCTGAGAAGTACAGTAAATTAGACAGGGAATTAATAGGATTGCGTAGTAAAAGATTTCATTTTTCAAATAATAGTCAGAAACAAATGATCAAGAACAAAAACAGAAGGTAAGATTCCTCTAGGTTCTGTTCCGTGACGGAAGTATCTGGTTTCTCCTTAGAACAAATACTACTAAAAAATTCAAATATAGGCACTGCATTTGCTCACTTACTCCTGTAAGTACAGACCATAATGTGAGAGTGTCATATCACTTTGCTTCCTATTCATACTGGATCACAGATTTTGTAATATTAACTGTACATTTGTTAGCAAAGTTTTATTGTAAAACATTTCCACCCCACAGACTCTGATTTACACCACTGGGTGTTTATTCAGAGGGGATGCATTTAAGAGTTGCTAAGCTGGGGGTGGCATTCAAGATCCAATTTGCCCACTGCCTTATTCTAGAGTTGTGACCTGAGGTATTGTTGATTATATTTGCAATGCCATGTATTTATAACAATAAAATCAAAGGACCTTTTATCAGGAATTCCGCCATATATCCTGCCAATCTGTCATGGTAATAAAGGGTGATTTTACTTATTTCTTACAGACTCTTTCATTTTCACAGAAATCAGTAGAGCAACAGAGCAAAAATTACAATATTATCTTGCTCACCTATAAGCACTATATGCAATACTATGACTTCAGAATTCTGAAAACATTTTGTGAAAAATTCCTGTGTGATTATTATTTTTGAATAGATATTATTTATTATCTTAACAAATTGAAGCAAAAGTGTTAAAGTTACTGCTGCACAAGAATAAGTTAATTAATCTAGAAAGGACTACCACTGTTTATGGCAGCACTTGTTTTACAACTATTCTTCAAAGTACAAAACAGATTTTTTGTTATGATCCTAAATTTCAGTGAACTCAGAAAACTTGTATTTCAGTAAAGATATGTAAAGGAGTAAGTCATAAATGCATTTTTATTTTACTCAAGGCACCATCCTCTACAAATCCATATGCATACATAGCAGTTTTCTTTTGAAATAATGAATCATTTTTACAATCAAGGGTAATTTGCCTGAAACACATCCAAATTTATTCTAAGCTCAAAGAAAACTTACATTTTCACATGATAAATAAAATTTCTTTTAAGTGTATTGAAAAGGGCTGATTGTAATATTAATACCACAAATAAAAACATGGATCTTTCCTAACAAATCAATGTAACCTGTTGATACTAAAGAAGAAAAAAACCCTGTTGTTACTTGACTTAATTATAAGCACATCCATCTTATTGTGATCTCTAAAATCTGAGCCTAAGATTCCTTTCAAAGCAGAGAGTAATATGCTTTTACATAACTTTAAAGTAGCAAAAAGGAAGTAAAGAAATAAATTAAGTTTATGACAAGGTTATGGAAATTGTGCCAAACTTGGAAATAGATTTTTTTCCCTTTTATTTATTACACACGTGTAAAATTAGGAATGATATAACATGAATATATTTGAAAAATATACCTAAAAGGTTACATATGTAAAATTAGGAATGATATAACATGAATGTATTTGAAAAATATACCTAAAAGGCTTTTGTTTTTTTAAAAAGAGGCAGAATTCCATTTAAGTAGATACATTACCCGTGTCTGAAATTCATTCCAGTCAGGGTATAATTCAGCAAGCCGATGACAACACTGCTGGCTCCGAAAGAAAGGAAGAGACCAGATTGGACAAGAATGAGCTAACAGATTGTGCAGTCCAATTCTGTCCCTTTGAGTGTGATATATTGTTTCAAGATGCTAAAACCCCATACTTTCTCAAAGCATTATCTGCTGCCCAGGTTTTCCCATTTTGGGGGAATCCTCATTATTAGTACTCTGTAGCCTTTTCAAAGCACCTCAGACTCAGACCATATGCTACTGCATAATGCTTATTGATGATTTGAAAATGGCCAGTAAAGAAAGATGGGTTGTATAAAGAATCAGGAAAGTGATAAAGTCTTAAAACAAAATATAATCACACATTAAACATCTGGCACAGATGTTGTGCAATGTTAAAATGCCCCTGTGCTAAGGTACATTTAAAAAACAACAACACCCGAAATCATTCAATACTGCAAAAGTAAGTGGTGCTGAAAAATGCAAAGACAGATTCTCCACATCCTTCTTCCATATTATGTATGGACAAAAATGCTGATATGCATCACTCTAAGTGTTGTGACTTAATACTGGGCATAGTGTTAGAACTGAATCTAAATTACACACTAATTTTCAGGCAGTTGTATCTTTTCCACCTAATCTGTTTCCCAGGAACACAAACTATCCAGGCAATGTGAACAACAACTTATGCAACTTATTCTTCACTCTATGGTAAAAAGTAGAGATAAATATATCAGCAATAAAGAAATATAATTTAAGAAATATCATTAACACATTCTAATTCAGTGCTAACATTTAACAAACAGGCGGGCAGTATATGACTTCTGGCTGACAACTTCCATCATCCTTTGCTGTGGGTTGTGCTAACCTGGTATGAAAGGCATCAAGTTTCACAATATCTTGAGTTTTATTATCATTCTTATTGTGTGTGTGTGTGTGTGTGTATATGTGTATGTATGTGTGTGTGTGTGTGTGTGTGTGTGTGTGTGTATATACATACACACACAAATACATACATATACATACACACACACACACACACATATATATGTATATTTGTTTTCTGAGGTTCTCGCGGGTTTTTGTATGTGGATCTTTGGTTGTTCGGGTTTTCTCTCACGTAAGATTGGAAGTATCTAGGCAACGTTTCAATGAAGTCTCATTCATCATCTTCAGGCTTCTGTCTTTGGCTCTGTGCTTCTCAGAGTGATGTGAGCTTGCAGCTGCTTCTTCCTTTTAACTGCTAGTGGGGGTGTGTTCTCATTGGTAGGGGGTTTGGCTGTATTCTGATTGGTTGGGGGGTTGGCTGTGTTCTGATTGGCTGGAGGCGTGTTCTGTTCAGGTGGGAGCTTGGTTGTGCTCAGGTTAGTCTTAGTTGCTGGGGGATTTGAGCTGGTGGGCTGTGATCCTGCTATTTGGCTTCGAGTTCGTGGTCATGCTGCATCTTCATGGTGGGTGTCAGTTTGCTTCATGTATGGCTCGGAGGGGTTTGAAGTGGGTAGTGATGCAGCTGCAGTGCGGCTTCTGGTCTGTGGTTGTGTCTCATCTTCAGTGTGGGTGTGAGTCTGCTTTCTACATGGAAGTGTGGTGGTGGCATCTTGTGTGGCCCTCATGGGTGTGGGTCTGGTGTCATTCTTCATGTTAGGTACTCATCTGTTCATGAGGGTGGGTTTCCAAATAGCTGGAAGGCGGGAGGTGTCATCTCGTTTATTCATGCTGTGTGGGCATTTTTCTATCTCTATGGCTTCTCTGATTATTCTGCTGTTGAAGTGTTTGGTTTTGGCGATAGTTCTGGTATTTTTAAAGTCAGTCTCATGTCCTGTGGCTTTGAGGTGTTGGACCAGGGAAGAGGTCGGTTCTTCTTTTTTGATTGAGTTCTTATGTTCTTCAATGCGTGCACTTATTCTTCTGTTAGTTTGTCCAATGTATGTGGTGGGGCAGGCAGTGCAAGGGATTTCGTATACTCCTTGGTTTTCTAATTCGATTTTGTCTTTGGGGTTTCTTAGGATGGTGGATATTTTTCTGTTAGTGCAGAATGCTGTTTTAATGTTGTGTTTTTGGAGGATCTTGCTGATTTTGTCTGTAGTGCCTTTTATATATGGGAGGAGGGCTTTGCCGTTCTTGGATTTTGGTTGGGGTTTCTTTTTGGATTAGGTGGGTAATCTTCTTTCTTTGGAATCCATTGGCTGTTAGTATGTTGGTGAGAGTGTGTAGTTCGGTTTTTAAGTGTTGTTCGTCGGCTAAGCATTTTGTTCTGGAGATGGGTGTCTCGGCTACGGAATTGATCTGTGCTGGGTGGTGGTGTGAGAGTTCATGTAGATAGCAGTTTGTATGTGTTTTCTTCTGGTAGATGGTGTGTCCTAGGGAGCCATTGGATTTTTTGTATACCAAGACATCTAGGAAGGGAAGTTGATTGTTAGCTTCTGTTTCCATAGTGAATTGTATTTTGGGATGTAGGCTGTTGAGGTGTGTGAAGAAGTTGTTCAGTTTTTCTTTCCCGTGTGGCCAGATTATGAAGGTGTCATCTACGTATCTGAGCCAGAGTTTGGGTTTGTGATTGTATTTTTCTAGAGCTTGTGTTTCAAAGTGTTCCATGTAGAGGTTTGCAATGACAGGTGAGAGGGGTGATCCCATGGGTGCTCCTTCTATTTGTTTGTATTTTTGTCCGTTGTAGGTGAAGTATGTATTGGATAGGCAGTGGTTGGTCAGATCTAAGATGTGCTTGGGGGGGTTGTATTTGTTTTGGATGGCTGTCAAGGCTTCTTTTATTGGCACTTGGGTGAAGAGGGATATGACATCGAAGCTCACTAGTAGGTCACTGGGTTGTAAGTTTTGTTTCTTTATGATCTCGATGAACTGGAATGAGTTTCTTATGAGTTAGTTGATGGATTCTGCATAGGGCTGTAGTTGTTTGGCGAGAAATTTGGCTAGGTTTTGTAGAGGTGAGTCTATGGAGCTGACTATTGGTCTAAGTGGGGTTCCTTCTTTGTGTATCTTGTGTGTGTGTGTGTGTGTTTTTAAGTTTTCGCAGGTACTTACATGTATGGTATTCAGTTTTGTTCGGGTATATGCTTTTAAAGTTGTAGCAACGTTTCGGCAGAATCTCATCTGCCACCATCAGGCTTCTGTATTGTGTTTGTCTGTGAGTCAGACTTTCACAGCCGTTTCTGTTTTAAATTTGGTGCTAGCCTACGCTGTGCTAGAATGTTTTTTTCTTCATCCTGATTGGTTGGGAGTCTTGGTCTGTGTTTATTGGTCTTGGAGTTTGCTGTGTTCTGCTTGATTGGTGTTTCTAATATCTTCTGTCTGTTTTGTGGCTTTTTTTGTCTTGATTGGCTGGCAACAATGTGTTCCTGTATTGGAGGCTTTGAGTGCAGCTTGGCTCCAAGTAAATGGAGGGCTATCATTTTGAGGGAAGCTAGGTTTCATCTGGGTGCCTGGTTGGGGTGTGTTTGAGCTGGAGGTATCAGGGGGGATCTGTTTGTGCCCAGGTGTTTGCCTGGCTTGTGGGTGCAGGCTTCAAAATAATTGACAGTCTGGTGGAATCATCTCTTCTATTCATGCTTTCAGGTCTTTTTTCAATCTCTATGGCTTCTCTGATAATTCTGTGGCTGGAGTTTTCTATAGTGCCTAGGGTTTTGGTGTCATTGAAGTCGATGCTATGACCTATTGCTTTCATGTGTTGGACTAGTGAGGAAGTGTGTTCCAGCTTTTTTACTGCATTTTTGTGTTCATCCAGGCGGGTACTTATTCTTCTATTGGTCTGTCCAATGTATGTGGCAGGGCATGATGCACAGGGGACTTCATATATGCCTTGGTTTTCCAGGTCAATTTTATCTTTGGGGTTTCTTAGGATGGCTGCTATTTTTCTGTCCGTTTTGAAGGTAGTCTTATTGTGATGCCTGTGTAGTATCTTACTGATTTTGTCTGTAGTACCTCTTATGTAGGGCAAGACAGCTGTTCCATAGATCTGTTTATCTTCTAGGTCTCCATTATGTCTCAATGTGTTTTTGTGGATCAAGCCAGTGATTTTGCTTTTGTGGAAGCTGTTAGCTGTCAGTACTTTAGTCAGGGTGCATAGTTCAATCTTTATGTGTGTCTTGTCTACCAGGCGTTTGGTTCTGGTGATTAGTGTTTTGGCCACGGAGTTTATCTGTGCTGGGTGGTGGTGGGATTGGGTGTTGAGGTAGCGGTTGGTGTGTGCTTTCTTCTGGTATATGGTGTGTCCTAGTGTGCCATCTGTTTTTTTGTCCATCTAGGACATTTTTTGACCATCTAGGAATGGTAGTTGTTTGTTTGTTTCCATTTCCATGGTGAACTTGATTTTGGGGTGTGTGCTGTTTAGGTGTGTTAGGAAATTGTTTAGGTTTTCTTTTCCATGGGGCCAAATCACAAATGTGTCATCGATGTATCTTAACCTTCAACAGCACCAAAACTCTAGCCACTATAGAAAACCCCAGCCACAGAATTATCAGAGAAGCCATAGAGATTGAAAAAAGACCTGAAAGCATGAATAGAAGAGATGATTCCACCAGATTGTCAGATGATTCTTTCCAGACTGTCAATTATTTGGAAAACACACCCAAACCAGGCACCCAGATACAACCTAGCTTCCTAATGAATGATAGCCGTCCATTTACTCGGAGCCAAGCTGCACTCAAAGCCTCCAATACAGGAACACATTGTTGCCAGCCAATCAAGACAAAAAAAAGCCACAAAACAGACAGAAGATATTAGAAACACCAATCAAGCAGAACACAGCAAACTCTAGGACCAATAAACACAGACCAAGACTCCCAACCAATCAGGGTGAAGAAAAAACCATTCTGGCACAGCAATAGGCTGCCCCAAATTTAAATCTGAAACCACTATAAAAGCCTGACTCACAGATGAACACTATACAGAAGCCTGATGATGGCAGATTAGATTCTGCCTTTAAAGTTGCTACAACTTTAAAAGCACAACTATAATGACGTGGGAAAATACCTGAACAAAGCTGAATACTATACATACATACATACATACATACATACGCATGTGTGTGATTCTTGCTGCTTAAACAAATTCATGAAAAAGCCCCATGTATTAGGTAAAAAGGTGAAACACACAATACCACAAAATCACACATAAGCTGATTATGCAATTGTGAAAATCACACTAATATTAGTTAATAGCATAAGTAGCAAAAATAGAGTTGCATGCTTGACAATAGTTCAATTCAAAATAGAGCAAATTATTTTCCTATTTTTAATTCTGTAAAGAGAACGTATATGCACCCACTGCAACAATCTCAGTTCTACGTGTAGCTTCCCGGTTCAGAAATCACACAGATATTCATCAACTTCTTCAATATGTGCAATTGGCTTTTCAATTACATCCCTGGATTTGCATGACATGTTCTAAGTATTACCAAACATCACAAATTCAAAATACTGTAGCTATTTAACTGAACAGCTGTAGTATAATCTTAACATCCTGCACATGTTTAAAACGTTAAATATGTTGTAGCTTTTTTTACAATTAATAAATTTTCTTCCTCTATATAACTAAAAGCAGTGGAAATTTCATACTATAGCACAGGACAACAATCTCAGACAAACAGATATGAATTTTATGTATTCAACTTTTATATATTCCCATTTGCAGTAGAATCTTTATCAAGTTTTTATCAAATGCTTTAGTTTAGAAAACATTGCAATCAATAATTTTGTAATCATTATTGCAACCTTCACACTAAATCTGTAATTTTTTCCCCCTTGTGCTATTTTGAACTTATGCACAACCTACAAATATCTTGCTTTATTTTATCAGGGACTATTCTATGACATTTTTACTGTTTCAGATGGAATAGCAATAGCCCTTCAAACCTCTGTTCCCTGAAGCCAATATGTTCAATAATAGAGTTATTTTGGCGCTTCAAACAAATTTTCCAGCCATGTGCCCCTTTTCCTTTCTTCTGGTAAAAATGGAATAATGAAAATTTATAAATTACTTTCAAGGGATCTCAAAACTCAGTTGACCAGGACAACTGCTTTACTCTCAGTCTATGCTGAGTATACATTTTATGCAGGACAGCTTTCACATTTATTTTTCAAAGAGAAGATAGCACCCCCAAGCAAAATCCTATACCACAAAAGAAAAATATGTAGTTAAAAAAGGACGACGATACTTAGTGGAAGCCACTAAAGCCTATTCCTCCCTCTTACACTACTGCCCCCAGAAATCTGTAAAAACACATCTGAAATTGATGTCCACTGAAACAAACTGCTATAACATGCACAGTGGTGGCATAGCTGGCAAAAACAAAAAGAAGCCACTGATCTCTATTACTGTTTGCTTAATAAAAAACTGCACAAAAAGCTTTTTTTTAAGTTATAAAGATAAACCAGAGTACATTTTGCAAGGGTGTATGCATTTTTTATTTTAATATACAGAACGTACCAAGATAGATCTCAGAGGCCAACAGACGATCTAAAGATTCTAGTATTAGGACAGAATTTGCGAACATCAGAAAAAAAATGTTGCTGTACTTAAGAATGTTTAAAGGTTATATATCAAACAAACAATTTTGAGTTTAGAAGAAAGTGGCAACCAATTCAAACATTTAATGTAACTTATATAATAAATTGTTTGTGGGACCTGATCTTTGGTAGGCTCTGTATATACCAGACAAATACATATGTGTGTGTATGTATGTTATACAGAAGGAGAAAGAGAGAGAAGATTACTTATTTGTGATTTCTGTTCTTTGGGGGTCAAATGTCCCTGTGCCCTGTTCAGGACCTTCTGTTCAGAAGTGTTCTTAACCTTACATGAAACTTCAGAAGTGTTTTTAACCTTCAATTTCTAAGAACAACGCAGTGGATTGGGAAGATGTTTGGGGACATGTGAAATAAAATGGTTTATGTATGTCACCCATTCTTGGGTTTTTTTGGTTATGTGGTGCTTGTTGATTAAAGAAGGTCATGGAAAAGCCCTAAATAGTCTATAAAAAGAGGGAAAAATACATGACAGTATTGAAAAATGACAATCTGAGTATGCCATAGTGAAAATCGTACATAAATAACCCAAGCCACTTTAATCTTGGGTTTCAGCTACTTGCTAAAGCCCACTTACTGTGAGATCTTGAAAACACCAAAGATAATGGTTCATGGTTTTAAAAACACAGATAAAAAAGATGTTATAGCTGATAACGTGAACCACACAAGTCACAGCTTATTTCAAGCACGCATGCAGACATGTATGCAATACTATGGGATAATGCCTAAGGGGAATCAAGACAGCATATACATCTTTCCAGCTTTTTGCTCTTGAAAAGCAAATAGCATTCTCTGAACTCTGGTTACAACTCCTTTTATAGAAGTAAACTCTCCTTTGGTAATAATGAAACATGCAGTTGTGGGAACTGAAAGAAGAGGTCAAGGAATAATTAAAGGAACATGAAACCCTGAAGCCCATTCTCAACTAATGCATCAAAAGTATCGCGTGTGCCAACTTTACGTCATAAAAGTGGTACAAAAAAGCAAAACAAAAACATGATCAGTCACCAAATTCTATTTTTTTAATATAAATTTCAAATTTAATTCACTTAATTCAAGTAATAGCAACAGCATAGACTTATATACTGCTTCACAGTGCTTTTCAGCCCTCTCTAAGCAGTTTACAAACTCAACATATTCCCCCCAACAATCTGGGCCCTCATTCTACCGACTTCGGAAGGATGGAAGGCTGAGTCAGCCTTGAGCTGGTGAGAGTCAAACTGCATAATACAAAATTTACCTCTCTTTCATCCATATTCAGCCATTGTTTTGGATCATCTTCAGTTGCCAAAAATGCAATGAGCTCCAAAGCTGTAAGTCTTGTTTGTCGTCTGGATGATACAAAGATAAGAACTGGCTTGGCTGGAGAATGACTTCTAATGGCTGTTAAAACACAAAAGAAAAATCATATAATGGAATGCAATTTCTCATTCTAGTATCTCTTTCAGCAGTTTCTTCTCATAGTGTCAATGATTGTTATGAATTATAAATTAATTATATTTTTCCTTTTAAATTATTTCAAAAATCTAAATTTATAGTTAAGTCAACTTTCTTGGAATGAGGGAAGAATGGGGGTTTAACAGTTAATATAGCAAAAGAGGAAAGTAGTCAAAAGGGCATTTTAAAAAATGCACAAAATGAAAAGTTCCAGTTTTTAGTACAATTGTATGGGTTGAGAAATAAAATTTATAATGGCAGCTGTTGACATGTATGTATCTATATTCTATCAAACATATGGAAACAAAAATGTTCCTTAAATTATACTGCTACAGTAATTTGATTAAAACACAGAAGTATTAACCCCGGTAAGAGCCATGGTGGTGCAGTAGTTAGAGTGCAGTAATGCAGGCTACTTCATATAGAAATCAATGCATCTATGTCCTGATAGAAAGCTTGACAGATAATGCATATTTGTTGTTTCAAGAACAGGTGTGGCTGAACAGTTCTGGACAGATTTATAGTTCATTAGTGTTTTTCTACAATGCTCTTCTTTGAGGTGTAAATAATCTGAACTGCCAAGATTGGTCTCTAGTCTCCAATCAATACTTCGCTTCTGTCATAAGGCTAATTAGATCAGTTAAAAAGCCACCTCACAACTGTCTTCTTACAATCCACAGCAGTTCACAATCCAAAATTTATTTGGGGACTTCTTTTTAATTGATATAATAAATATTCCTTATGGAATCCACACAGTACATGTTTTAATAAAATATGAAGGTGGTTCTTAAATTTATCCTTTCCAGTGTAAGAATAAAAAGTTGAAACAGAGACATCTCTGTATACACTTACATTTCTGAAGTTTATGGCTATGCTGTGAAATTAGAATTATGCAAGCTTAGGTTGATGTCCAATTTCTGTTTACATTTTTTTAAAGATTTCATTAGGAGCAAATCCTCTAGTGAATTAACACTGAGAATGATTTACATGTTGTAAATCTCAACACACTAATAGGAAAATATTTTCATGGTGTCAAATGGTAACAGTAATTATTCTGTCTGAAATATATTTCAGTTGCACTCTGTGCTGTTAAGCTCTCTAAATGTATAGGGCCCCCATATAAGCCATGTTATTAAAAAGACATTCTTTAAAGATACAAGTAAAATACAAGAAATGTATTATAAATGTGTCTGCCAATTGTATGAAGCGAAAGAAATAGCTAAGGCTGCATACCCTGAAAGGCTGGTTTGTTCATGCTAGCCATGCGAGGACAATAATGCTGGCCTGGGAAGCCTTGTATGTGAACTTCCAATGGAACTGGACGCACAGATGGCCTAAAGTTGAATAGCCCCATCTAAAGAGATAAATAAGGTTATTTTTTTCTCCATGCTTAAGACTGTAGATATTTTAAAGATAACGCTCAGAGCTTCAACTGTAAACATCATTTACATACTTGATTAATATTTAACCAATCAGCTAGATCCTTGGCATTGGCTAATGCTGTTGATAGACCAACTACTCTGACAGGCTTCTCTGTGTGAGATGAGATGAAATTAGTCCGAGACACAATAACTTCTAGGACAGGCCCTCTCTCATCCCCTAGGAAAACATACAAAGAAGATATAGATATACAGATATAGATAGGTGCAGCCAACACATTTCAGTTCCAACGACGATAAAGATAAAAGCAATTCCTACCTAGCAGATGAATCTCATCTATGATGAGGACAGAAACCTTTTGGACATAACTTCTATTCTGCCAGCTTCGGCTGACTCCATCCCATTTCTCTGGTGTAGTAACAATAAGATCAGCTTGAGCAATGGATCTCATGTCAGGAGTTACATCCCCCGTCAACTCTACAACCCTGTAAGAGATGTCACGTGGTCATCGTGAAGTATGAGAACACACACTTTTATCACTTTGTATATGGTGATTTAGTCCTGAACGTTAACAGGCACATGAGGAATAACAGTATTCTCTTTGAACGTAAGGGTGACACCACAACAACATTCCTGATATTGTGTTTACTTCTTATACATATTCCACCCCCACTCCCCAAAAGAGGAGTGTGTTGCCATCCTAATTAATATAATTCCTTTCACAGGCAAGTCCTAGGCTGTAATTAGGAGGGAAAGATGGCAACAGAGGTTAAAGAAAATCCATGCTCTAGGAGAGAAAAGTTTGCCTAATTTTCTATGCAAGTCATGATGCACAGAAATATTTTTTGAAAGCAACAGCAAAATTCAAAATATCTAGAAATATTTTGAACTGTTTCATGTACAGATTTTAAACAGAGGCTAAATCAATAACACAGAGAGCTTTTATTAAACTAGATTCATATACCTACATATATTAAGGAAGAAATATTCTTAAGAAAAGAGTTATCAGATTTCATGGACAGTTTGTGATATTATGGTAAGGATTATTCATAAATATATTAAATCTACACATGTCAATATTTATGTATTAGGTGAAAGTTTTCAAGATTGCAGCAAGCAGGTATCAAGAAAATAAACCTTCCCATCTCTGTTGGTTATGTAAATTCTTTTAAAAAGCTTACTTTTTACCAAGCTTTTCTTCAATCCTAATTTTCCAGTCTTCAATTCTTTCCCGCACCAGTGCTTTAAGGGGTGCAATATATACTGCCTATAAAATAAGTCAAGAGAAGCAGATTAAAGTATACAAAATCACTACAATAAATAGTAATTATTCATTTAGATTTCAGGGCCTGTATTTAAAGCTTCACTATTACTGATATTAAACTACAATTGATAATATTGAAAATGTTATTTCATTCTTCAAAGCAATTAAATCCAAGTGCAATTAAAGTATAAAAACTGCTTTTCTGATACCAGGTAAATCTTTTATTGTCTAGAAAGCCTACTTTTAATACATTTGTCTTTATTTTTGCTGTACTTTTTCCCCCTAACACATTTTAGCTATTTGGATTTCATGCCTGTCTTTCTATTTCATGTTCATACTCATCTGTGAACTACCCAGAGAACAGTTTGAGGTTATGGAATATAGAAATACTGTAAAAGAGTGACAAATTCCAACAGTCATATAATTTTATTTTTAATAGAAAGCATTCCCACATCCTTCATTTTAAGCAGGGTTTTTTTCACTCTGGAATTTTTCATTAAACCCACAACCTCAGATAAAAAGTAAGCCTCATGTAATATTAGAGTCCATTTATCAGATACATTTAGTCATTATGAAAACCATATTACAGAAATCAAACACTTCTCAGAGGAAAAAAATGCATTGCAAACCTTTGTAGTGGGATAATTATTGAAAATTCTGAAGATAGCTAATTCTGCTGCAACTGTCTTTCCTGAACCAGTAGGAGCTCCAAGTAGTACATTACTATCAGTGTGATATAATGTATGGAATATCTGAGTCTGAACTGGGTTGAAATGAGTAAATTTGTAGAGAGCTTCATATTTGGGATGTCCTAAAGCTGTGATGGGTAAAGGCTGGAGGTCCAGTAACTCTAAAATTTGAATAATAAATATTAATTAATACAAAACATTTTATGAAAATCCCAATAAACATCATACAAAGATTCATATACATGAACGTGAAGATATAATTTTCTAGCCTAATTCATTCTTGAAAGCCAGTTTGGTGGTATGGTGAAAGGCATCAAATTAAAAACTGGGAGACTAGGAATTCTAGTCCTGCCTCAGGCACAAAGATTGCTGAGTAACCTTGGGATTCTCAATATAAGGAAGCAGGCAATGGCAAACACTTCCAAAATCTTGCTAAGAACATTGCAGGGGATTGTCCAGGAAGTTGTCAGGAGTCAATACTGAGTTGAAAGTGAAAAATGAGGAAGTGAGACTTCTCCAGATCTCCAAACCTGAGATACTTTTGCAGATTAGCTATTGCTTGGGAAGGGCTGCTTATGTTGTAAATTTTAATGTAAAGTTTTCTCTCTCTTTTCTTTCCTTCAATTATTTTTTACTGTAACCTCATTTCTCCACATTTTTCTTTCCTTACCAGTACTCCTCCTCCTCTTCACTGCTTGAGTAATTAGTAATGCCCATCTGTAATGGGCAGAAGGAATAACCTTGATGAACAAGAGGAAGAGCCATTATCAAGATAACAGTCAAATCAAAGCAAATTGTAGTTGGAACAGAAGTGTAAGACAAGACATTCCCTAGTTCTCACAAAGATTTAAAAAAAAAAAATGTTTGGGAGGAACACATTCAGACATGTAAGTTTTTTCTCTTGTTCCTCAAGGTTATTCTTTCTGCCCAAGTACATCATTAACACGAGGAACCAGATTGTTGGGGGCAATATGACAACTCTGTAAAAGAGAGGGCTGTAAAGCACTATGAAGTAGTATATGTCTAAGTGCTATTGCTATCAAGTTTCTTCTTCTTTCTGGTTGTTTCTACTACATGCATACAAGAGAAGAGGTTGTGTGTGCATTTTTGAGGTGTTTGAAGAAAGAATAATACAGGCAGTTCTGGAATTAAAAATTATATAAATGAAATACCTTATTTTTCTTAGACATTTTATTTAGTAACTATTAATCTGTTTATTTGATTTTATTTTGCCTTTGTGTTCGCTTTATAGTATTTTACTAATACCGAAGGCCTGTTTAATTAAATAAAACATAAAATGGGAAATTTCTTTTAGATATTTTTTTAATTTCCTGAGTTATTATTCCAATACAATATCATACTTGAAAAGCAGGATCAATTTAATTTATAAACTGATCCAGCTTCTTAGATATGATGCATATATTTATAAAAATTGTAAAATTTTAAGTAGTTTACTTTAATCAAGAATGACACAAGGACAGATTTTACCATCTCTTTCATTTAATCTTATTAAGTCAACCACATTTATCAGATCATACAACAAAATGCAAAATATACTTATCATAAAAATAAACAGATGATATGCCTCTTCTCTGAATTAAAGATCTACTTGTTTTTATGAAAGGGACCAAAATCCAACCCAAACTCCAAAAAGAGGAACATGCTTTGGAAATGACCAGGAAGAAGTACTTTGGAATACATGGAAATGTACCGTAAGCATTTTTGAAGTGTACACAGGATTTATGGAGAACAATTCTTCAGTAACCTTATTAGGACTGTTAAGAGAGGTAAAGAACTCACCATCCTTCTGTTTGGATTTATATGTGAGGACAGTGCCTGACCAGGGCTTTCATGGGTAAAAAAAATCTTTTGTCCTAGCTAAAGACTGGAAATGGATAGACCAGAATAACAGTTCAAAGGGACCTTGGAGGTCTTCTAGTCCAACCCCTTCTTAGGCAGGGAACCCTACATCACTTCAGACAAATGGTTATCCAATCTCTTCTTAAAAACTTCCAGTGTTGAGCCTTCACGACCTCTGGAGGCAAGTTGTTCCGCTAATTAATTGCTCTGTCAGGAAATTGCTCCTTAGTTCTAAGTTGCTTCTCTCCTTGATTAGTTTCCACCCATTGCTTCTTGTCCTGCCCTCAGGTGCTTTGGAGAATAGCTTGACTCCTACTTCTTTATGGCAGCCCCTGAGATATTAGAACACTGCTATCATGTCACCCCTAGTCCTTCTTTTCATCAGACTAGACATACCAAGTTCTAGCAACAGTTCTTTATATGTTTTAGCCTCCAGTTGCTTAATCATCTCTGTTGCTTTTCTCTGCATTCTTTCTAGAGTCTCAACATCTTTTTTACATTGTGGTGACCAAAACAAATAGATAACAGACTATATATTCCACAAAGGGTCAATTATGCAGATTGGTGTCCTTCAATAGCCAATTTGTCAGCTTAAAGAAAGCAATGTTGCTGTGGTAAATACATTTAGATTGGATTATTATATGCCTGGCCTTTAAAGCAACTTTCAGTCAGGTTTGAATATAGTTGCCTTTGTGAACCAACAACACATTGCACGCATAGCTCCAACTGGTTGTCAACTTTCAGGGAGGGCCAAATTAAAGTGTTAGAAATTATATTTAAAACCCTGGAAAGATGGTATTAAAATACAATAACAGTAATAGTAGCACTGCTAGTAATTTTGATGTGTTATTTCTGCCACAGGGGGAAATTCAAAGGGCAATTTTGAGTAAAGGCAGTTAATTAAGATTATGCAACAAGAGACACGACACATTAACATATAAAACCTACAGATTCAACCAGAACCATATGTACCTATATCTTTGTGTTAAGTTTTTAATAATAACTAGATTTTTTTTAAAAAAGTATTTTTCCAGTATTACATTTGGAGGTCTTTCTTCGTCAAACACTTGAGAAGTTTGGCATACAGAGGTTGGAGCATGTATATAGCCTGACTCTTATTAAATTAGCGGAGAACTGTGACGATTCTGTTACACAGATGCTTTCTTTGAAGTTTGCTTTGGCTCAAGATTTCAGTACCCCTTTCAGGATGCTTTGCAGTAAGGTATGGCTGGAGAGCCATAAAATTTGTGGAGGTTCAAGCCTTGATATTCTTAACATAGTTTTCATAGATACTTTAGAACTCTTTCATCATCCCCTGCTAATGCTGTGATTTCTTGGGATCTGTCGGGGTGGGGGGTGGGGGGGAGTCCTTTTTCTTTATCTTTGTCTAGCAGGACCTCTCTACACCTCATTGTTTCAGAGGAACCAGATGGGAACAGCAGTCAATTACCATAAATCCTCAAAGTCTCCTATTTGCTGATGTGTAAATGTTTTTTTGCTTCTTTTGAATAGTATTCATTGATCAGTCAATTAGATAAATAGGTACACATGTTTAGCCAGACAGATTAGATAGAGAGCAACAATGCCAAACACAGCAGATACACATATGAATTTATACATGCTTAAAAAGAACCCTGCACATATCACATGAGATATTTCTGAAAGCATTCTCTAAGCTGAATTGCAAATGAGCTAGGCTTAATGATAATAGAGGTCATCACAACAATAGCCATACTGGTATATAGGTCTTTGGTGAACAAGTTCATGTGCCACTGTTTTTAATGCAAAAAGCCCATGCACCACCTGTTTCTATGTAAACAAGAGACTGTAGAAAAATGGTATAATGTAAAGTAAATTCTTACTTTTAAGGCATCATTAAGCAAAGAAAGAAAATAAAGCTATTAAAAAATAACAGCCTCACTCTTTTCCCATTTGGGCTACAAATCAATGATCTCATAAGAGTTATTTCAGAAACATGCTGTGAGGTATGAGCCAATACAATAGGCTTAAGAGATGCTGCCCCCCATTTTAAAAAAATCACATTGAATTAGTCAGCTTGGGCAATTGGTCACATTTATAAGATGTATATATTAGTAGATACATATATTCATCCATGATAGAGCTCACTGCTGTGGAGAGTCAATGAAAATCTAAACTACAAGTAGAAGTAAAAAACCCCAACACTCCAATATTTAATACTTGTAAACAATTCAAGAAATAAATTCTTTATAATTATGCAGGAATGCACTTCTTGATACAATGTTACCTGTATGAGGTGGATGTCTCTCTGGCAGAATCAGATGCTGGAAATTAATAATGCACACAGCCTCAGCTCCTAGCCATCTGTCAGAGACAGCCCGGATATAGTATTGAGAGGGCAATGGTTCAAAAATTGGGATTGTAAATACTAACAGTTGAGTTTCTTTTGCAATGACCTAAGGTTGAAAAAAATGAACAATTATTTTCTCCTCAAGTGGTTAACATGATAGTCTATTTTATTATATAGATGTACTATAAATAAGGAAATGAAACACGGGTAAGGAAAAAAGTAGCCTCAGTTTTGATAATGAGACTCATAAATACTGCGAAAAATTTCTGCTTTAAAAAATTGGTGAACAATTTGGGTGGAAGATGAATCATGGCTTTGAATCTACTGTTATGTATGATTGTATTAAAGATTGACCAAATTGAATTTGGTCTTCCTAATTCATAACAGTGGCAGTATCTTCAACTTAGGCATTTCTAATGCAGCAGCTCCCAATCTTTCTGGCTTGGCGGCCTTGTGGTAGATGGAAGAAGGAATGATTCTGTGTGAGTGGCAGGCATGCCGCAAGCAGCTCCATTTGCACAAGCAGCGAGTGCATGTGCCTGCTGCTTGTACAAATGTAATTTCATGTGCGAGTGGTTCCAAATGGCTGAGTGGGGATTGGGGATAGCCTGTTCTAATGGATCAATATGAACAAGACATTTTGGGTGCTGAATTGCTGTCATGACACAATTAAAATCATGATACAATTAAAATCTATTATATATCTCTATCAGAAGCTTAAGAATTTTTATAGTGGATATTTCTGGGATAGTTCAAACATGTACAAAAGAATCTCAGATCTCTTTATATCATTTATCATTTTAAAGGACATGAACCCACTGTTGGGGCTTTATTGGAGATTCCAGTTTTTTTGACTATTGTATCTTAAGGCAGCTGCTGAAGTGTTGGCTACTCCTGCCATGATGCAGAAATGTATATTACTATGGTGGATGTTTTGTGATATTTTACAATGCTATTTTGTACAATCATGTTATACTAGTATAATAATTAGTAAACCAATAACTATTAATAAGTATAAAATATATAAGGTATATTTTTAATTTTTTTCTTATTTAGTATTTTAGTGTGATATAGTATTTATGGGGTTGTTTCTTTTCTATTTTTTCAAAGCACTGTAAATAAATAAATAAAAATAAATATGAAATATAAGAGTGTTTAGGAAACTAGCTCATAAAATTTACCTGCTTTTTTTGAATAATAAAATATTCTGAATGATAAATGTGATCATTAGTGGGATCTTCGACCCAAATCCACCAGGGCTCCCCACCTGTTCCATGCACCTATGAGGCAAAGTAAATAAGCAATGTTATATACGTGTTCTCTTAAAATTTCCTCATTTTATTTATTTATTTCACTAGGCTCATATGGCACCCCATTCATCTAAATAATGAGTCTGATATTCTTTTCCTTTGTGAGGCTAGTTAAAATGACAAAAACAATCAACAATCAACCATATCAATAATAAAATATCCTGAGGCTGAGGAATAGGTCATACTAAATTTGTGAACAAATCATTTTGATACATGAAAGACAGTTTACTGACCAAAGCATCATGAGGTACATTTTAACCCTTATAATATAGAAAGAAAGGGGTCTTATTTCTACTTATATGCCCTCATCCACAAGAAGACTAATAGGTTCATTTTCTTATATACTTATTATAAAAGCTGAACTACATGGAATTCAGAATACAAATTATAAACTAATGCGCATAGCTAAAGATAGCCAGTATGGGAGCCATAATTTCCATTGTACTTCCAAGGCTACTGAAGCTGCTGAGTTATAGTACAGTTAACAAACATATTCTATTGTTTATTTAGAACATATCTGAAGGTTTTTAAGAGGTAAGGAGAAACAGCAGTGTCTTCAAAATCCTTTCCAGCCCTATTGTTATATATCCTGTAAGTTACATCTAGATGAGCTTACATTCTCAATATGTCCTGCAGACTTTATATTCTAGGTATTCTTACCTGATCATTCCACTTGAAATCAGGGGTGATATTTAACCGCACTCTCAGTACAGTACGAGTAATTGGCTGGATTGTGGCTTCCACTGAGATAGAGGGAATTTGCTGGACGCACTGTTTGACCTTTAATCCAATATTTACATGATGGAGCATATAACCTGCAAAATAATATGAAATTTGAAACAAAATAAAGTTAGAAATATCTAAAGCAAAAAAAGGCAAAGGTACTTTATTACTTGTCTGTCATAGTTTCAAGGCTTTATCTGACTGTTATCCTGACCAGTCTTCCCCGACATGGGGAAGCAAATCAAGGAGAATTCTTGCTGTACAACAGATCTTGACACTTGATAATATTTAACTTGAATTTTTATTTGTTGCTCAGAAAATGATTTTTAAATGATAAGTAGCTGATTAAATACTTCTTAACAATTTTGATTAATACAATCTTTTTTTTTTTACTTAGAAATACGGACTTTGGACATAAAATCCATTATGTATTTTCCTAAATATAAAACTGGACCTTACCGAAAGCTGGATGCTTTAATTGAATTCTTAGAATTCCAAGATACCTTATGTCACATACACAAAATATAAAATTTCTGAGGGGCGTTGCTAGTAAATTAAGTTTGACTAAAAAACATCCCAGGCAAGGATATATTGAAAAATTTTGAGATATAGAATTGCTATTTTCTTCTTAGTCCCTGGGAAAAGGAGCCAGTTTTGTAACAGAACTCCAAAGAAGAGCAGCAGATGCACACCATGAGGATTCCAGGCCCTGGCAAGGAGGCCATCAAACCGATAACAAAAACCATAAGTCCCTCTAATCCCATGACTCTCTACTATTGGCAATTATCCAAAGTCTCATGCAGATCTTAGTCACCATACTTGTATGAAAAGGATTCAGCTAGGTTCCCTTAGTAGGTTATAAAAGAAAAGGAAGATATGAGGAGTATGAATCAGTAGTGGGATTCAAATTTTTTTATTACCGGTTCTGTGAGCATGGCTTGGTGGGTGTGGTGTTACTTGGTGGGTGTGGCAGGAGAAGGATACTTTAAAATCTCTATTCCCACCCCACTCCAGGGAAGGATACTGTAAAACCCCATTCCCTCCCCACCCCACTAACCTGCTTTGCAGCTCCATTCTCCTGTGCAGGGCAACAAAAGAAGATCCAGCCAATCAGCTGGGACTCGGGAGGCAGAGAATAGATGGGGGCGGGGCCAGTCAGAGGTGGTATTTGCTGGTTCTCTGAACTATTCAAAATTTCGGCTACTGGTTCTCCAGAACTGGTCAGAACCTGATGAATACCACTTCTGGTATGAATTATTTTTATGTCAAAAGCTTTTATTCTGAGCTCAGATAAAACAGGGAACTTTATAACTAAAATGGGCAGCACTGAAATAAACTAATGTTTTGTAAAGTTCAACATACATAGACAGGGCTGCAGGGAAAAGATCACAGTTTGAAATTCCTGGTATCTCTTGATGGGGCTGATCAGCACTCAGAATCAGCATATATTAACTCCAAGGTCAACAATCAAGTAAGCAATACTCCAATCAAGAAACTGCCAAAGAGCCATTAATAAACAGCCCAATCAAAGAATCCCGAAGACCACCCACACCCACACAGACAGGTAAGACACCAGAATATCAACTGACAGCAAACAGCACTCCTTATACTAGCACAGATTATGTTACCTAGTTAGGGTAATGAAACGTCTGCAAGAAAACAAGCAAGCTCAGAGAGCAATAAGGACCCCTCAGAGTGTTAAATATTGAGATGCATTCATTTTCCCCTGGCATCTTACCTATTTCATCTTTCCTCATGTCCTTCAACTTATCAATGGTGAGATTTTTCTGTTCCAGCTTGGTAAGAACTGGTGGCGGCAGGACAGAGAACTGCCGCAAAGGGCTGACCCAACCCCACAGTCGCTTGTCGATAACCTTGCTGAGATTTAGTAGTCGGTATGTCATCGCCGGCCATCGCTTACGAAGGGATATTTCAAAAAGAGCTCGAACAATACGTGCAGCATTCTGTCAAATAAAACAATGGTAGCACATTATATTATGTCTATTCCATTGCCACTATTATGTTCACTGGCTTGAATCAGATAGTCACAATGCTAGCTGGCATTTGGGACCTTCTCTGTTATGGAACTCACATTGTGTACATTCCAACAGAAAGATGTAATTGGGAGTTTCACATTTTCCCACACAATTTTGTTCTGCATGACATTTTCAGATGCTAGTTGGCACCAGGTAATTCTTTTTTTGTTTGCCAGCAAACACAACAATTTGGGTTGCATTTGTTCACTAATGCCTTTTTTATCTTGATATATCACTTTGAAACAGAAAGAGGACTCAATAATAATAATAAAAATAACATGGGTAGCCACTGAAATAAACGTTGGGCATATTTTATAATTCTTACTTCTAAAAAATAATATTCAGAATCAGCAAGATTGCTGAATTATGGGAACATACTCTTTGCAGCACTGACAGATTTCATTAGAGGCAGACAAGTACCTTGGGATGCAAAGTCGGTGTAAAAAAGATCCTATGTTGGAAACCTGTAGCTTTTAAAAACAAAAAATACTACTCCCAGTTTCCAGTTCTAAATTGCTTGATAATTGAATGTAGACATAAATATACAAACTTCTGGCTTTCTATATATCTTAGATAAGTCAATGGTAGGAGGAAGAACTAAATTTTACCTGTGCAACATAAGCAGAATCTGAAATTAGGGAAAAGCTATCCATCTCTCCTCGGCTAACGTATGTTTGCAGAAGGATATTTATTTTCCCGTAACTGTTCTCCACACCACCAGGTGCAGCAAGTTCACAGAAATTGCTCAGCAAGGCTTCCAACTCTTCTATTTCTTCTTCTCTCACCTGAAATACAAATTAATGAACTTTGAAAAGGCTGGTGCAACTTGTTAAATCTTCCACATGCAAATTAAATGTCAATTATCTCTCAATAAATGTGTTTTAAAACATTCTACAGTTTCTGAAAAACAAGTCTCCCAGTGCTGTACTTAATGGAGCCTAATTGAAACAATCTTAATAACGACACAATTATATTTCATTATGCATTACCTTTTATTAAGATTGCCACTGACAGATAGAAATGTACCTCACAAATTCAATATTTTGACCATGCTATCCTTCACCTGATAAGATTTCCCATTTTTATCTGACCTCTAGTCTTTTTGGATTAGGGCAAACTTGAATTAACTTTAAATGCATTCATTAAAATTATACAGTTTGCATGGGGCATATTATGTTTTTAGCTTAAAACTCTGAAGTACTATGATTCATGATATTAAGTCTTTCACTGTTAATAAGATTAAGATTTAATAGAACTAAAGATGTATTCAAATCTACACTTTGAATTATGCATAGTATTCCAATTTCTCATTCTTACTTGCAAAACAGAGATGAATTTACATGTTCTTTGATTTCATGAAAAGTTCTTAGCCTAAAACTTGTTTAAAGAAGGTACATGTTCACACTTTACGGGATCACCTGAAGGCCGTTTCCCCCAAACACTGACCATTTATGCAATATGAAAGCTAAGAAGAAAATTCACAATAAATAATTTTCAGCATTTTTTTTCCACCCCCCATCTTTCCATCTTAAAAGAGACTCAATTTTGTTAACAACTGAATGACTGCATTTTTTATGTTGGCACATGTTAGCTCTAGTATGAAAAAAAAAATCAATGGCCAATCAATGGCTTGATCAGAGGTAGCTATTCTGTTCTTCTATCATGTCAATTTTGCTTATTAGAAAGGAGAATCTCATAACCTACTGGTCAGACCATATATCCAATTTCAAAACAGATTTGGGAAATTGCAGTGGTTGTTAATTCTAAACCAAGAAAAACTAGTCAATGAAATCCCAAACACATCTTAGTAAATCAAAACAAAGGATCCCCTACCACATTCTTTCATTCTTAAAATACTGTTAGAAGGTACCTTTTTTTGTAATACTCTGGGATATACCAATTATTGATACAAAGTAATCAAAATTTTAGTGAATTAAAACTAAATCTAGCACAGATGTGTGTGTGTGTGTGTGTGTTCTTAAGTTTTCGTGGGTACTTACATGTATGGTATTCAGTTTTGTTCTGATATTTTCCCACGTCATTATCATTGTGCTTTTAAAGTTGTAGCAACATTTCGGCAGAATCTCATCTGCCATCATCAGGCTTCTGTATTGTGTTCATGTATGAGTCAGACTTTCACAGCCGTTTCAGTTTTAAATTTGGGGCTAGCCTACTGCTGTGCCAGAATGGTTTTTTCTTCATCCTGATTGGTTGGGAGTCTTGGTCTGTGTTTATTGGTCTTGGAGTTTGCTGTGTTCTGCTTGATTGGTGTTTCTAATATCTTCTGTCTGTTTTGTGGCTTTTTTTGTCTTGATTGGCTGGCAACATTGTGTTCGTGTATTGGAGGCTTTTAGTGCAGCTTAGCTCCAAGTAAATGGACGGCTATCATTTATTTGGAAGCTAGGTTTCATCTGGGTGCCTGGTTGGGGTGTGTTTGAGCTGGAGGTATCGGGGGATCTGTTTGTGCCCAGGTGTTTGCCTGGCTTGTGGTATAGAGACAAAAAACAAAACAAACAAACAAAAAGATCTCCACACCACAAGCCAGGCAAACACCTGGGCACAAACAGATCCCCCCTGATACATATATATATTTGTTTTCTGAGGTTTTCGCGGGTATTTGTATGTGGATCTTTGGTTATTCGGGTTTTCTCCCGCGTAAAATTGGATGTACGGGTACAGGTATGTAGGTCTAGGTGTGTTTGGTCTTTTCCCATGTAAGATTAAGAGTATCTTGGTGACATTTCGGTGAGGTCCCACTTGCCATCCTCAGGCTGATGCTTTCGGCTTCATGCCAGTGCAAGCAGTGTGTGATCGGAGCTGCCGTCTCTTTATAAATACTGGTGGTGGTGGCTGGTGTGCTGGGCTGGTTGGCTGCGCTGCTGCCTCTTGACTGGTTGATGGAGTTGATGTTGGTATAATGGGCTGTGTGATGGCCTTGTGAGTTTTGTTGTGGAGATACTGTGCTGTAATCTCCTGGGTCATTTGTTTTGTAGTGATCTTTTTTCCATTAGCCTCTTGTGTTTTAATGGCTTGGGTAATGGGTTGTGTGATGGGCTTGCGAGTTCTTTTGTTGTGGTATCCTGGGTCCTGTGCTGTAATCTCCTGGGTCGTTTGTGTTTTGATCTCTTTTCCATTAGCTTCCTGTGTAGTAACGGCTTGGGTAATGGGTTGTGTGATGACCTTGTGAGATTTATTGCTGTGGTATCCTTGGTCTTGTGCTGTGATATCCTGGGTCATTTGTTGTGTTGCAACTTCTTGAGTTCTTGTGGTGTAATTTCCTGAGTTTTCTGGTGTGATGTCCTGAGCGGGTGGCTGTGATGTAGCATTCTGGGTTTTAGTCTGGCTTCGAGTTTGGGGCCTGGGTCTGTGTTCTTGGCATGTGTCAGCTTGTTTGGTTTTGGGGTCGGGGGGTGCGACAGCTGGCGAAGCAGCCATGGTCTGTTTTCTGGATGGTGGTTGTCCTTCATTTATAGGATGGGCTTGGGCCTGGGTCTGATGAGGGGGATTGGCAGTGGTGTCCCGTGTTGTTTTGGGTCTGGTGTTGGTTTTCGTGGCTGGGACTTGTTTGTTGGTGAGGGCTACCTTCCAGATCTCTTTTAGGCGGGAGGTATCGTCCCGTCTATTCATGTTATAGGGGTGTTTCTCTATCTCGATGGCTTCCCTGATTATTCTCTTGCTGGAGTGTTCAGTGTTGGATATAATTTGGTTCCTTCGAAATTAATTTCATGTCCTGTGGCTTTAAGGTGCTGGAAGAGGGAGGAAGTATTTTCTTTTCTTCTGACTGCATTTTTGTGTTCTGCGATACGTGCATTTATTCTCCTGTTGGTTTGTCCAATGTATGTGGCTGGGCAATTGTTGCATGATACTTCATAAACTCCTTGGTTTTCTAGATGGATCTTGTCTTTGGGGCTTCCTAGGATGTTGGCTATTTTTTGGTCAGTGCCGAAGGCTGTCCTGATATTGTGTTTGTGGAGAATTTTGCTGATTTTGTCTGTGGTGCCTTTGATGTAGGGGAAGAATGCGATACCATTGTCTTGTTCTGTGTCTTGGTTTTTTGAGGGTATCTGTTTTTGGATTAGATTGGTGATAGTGTTTCTTTGGAATCCGTTGGAAATTAATACGTTAGTGAGGGTGTGTAGTTCTGTTCTCAGGTGGTCTTTGTCAGCTAGGCGTTTGATTCTGGAGATGAGGGTCTTGGCTACGGAGTTGATCTGTGCAGGGTGGTGATGGGATTGCTCATTTAGGTAGAGTTCGACGAACACTATACAGAAGCCTGATGATGGCAGATGAGATTCTGCTAAAACGTTGCTACAACTTTAAAAGCACAACTATAATGACGTGGGAAAATACCTGAACAAAGCTGAATACCATACATACATACATACATACATACATACATACATACATATAGAGAGAGACACTGAAATTGGTATAAAGACTTTCTCTAGGAAAAATATTTGGTGCATTAAAAAATCTAGTTTGAAATGGCCCTTTTGAGATTTCCAGATTTGGAACAAAATGTGTTAATTTTCAAGTGTGTTGCTTTGAGGGTTTTAATTTGCAACTGGTTTTATTTTGTGGCTTGTCACTAAATTTGTCCTTAAAAATTTCTCCCAGTTTTGACATAAACTAGCAAGGAGTAAAAGAGTATGTTTGAATATAGGTTCTGCAGATTTGGAAACTAGAACAATATTTTTGTTTTTGGCAGGGTTAACTATTCATCCAAGAGTTAGTACACAGCACAATCACAAATCCAGTGAATATTAATGTGTGTGTGAGAGAGAGAAATGGGGGGAGGGAGGGAGGGAGAGAGGGAGAGGGAGAGTGGGGGGGGGAGAGAGAGAGAGGGAGAGGGAGTGGGAGAGAGAGAGGGAGAGAGTTGTATTTTGATCTGTACGGCAGTCATGCTGCCAAACTCCCTACCAATTAAATATGCCCACTAGATGGGCTTTGGTTTTTGCTGCTCTCTCAGCCAAAATTTCCAAAAAATATGTATAATATTTTTCTGCTCTGGTTGATACAACTGTGTCTTATCATTTATTTATTGAATGTTATTTAAAGATCAATCTTCTGGAGCCTCTCCTAATAGAAACTCTGGTACTCATTATAATGTCATGAACATCCCTCTATATATTTTATGAGAATGGGACACAGACACCCACACCCACACAGACTCTATGTAGCTGGTTTAACTCAGTGCTAAATTACTGTACCCAAGATACATAGATCCCTTATGTGTATCAAACATGCATAGATGGGCTTAATTCAGAAATGTAACCATTTTATGAAATCACATTTCATGAAAACAGAGATTCCAACTGAAAATAAAATAAAAATCTTCCACCTTTAAGCAAGTTTAGTAGTACCGAAGCTATGTACAATATATTTGCTTTACAAGTGATTGTTCTGTAACACTGAGAAGCAGGGTTTTTATGGCTTTACCTGACCTGACTAGTGACTGAGAAAAAGCAGCTGAAGAAGTTGGTGAAAAGTAAGATCACCACTGAGATAAAATATTCATTAGAATAATATTGCATACAAACTTTTTCCAGAAATATTCTTGATTCAGATTTTTTTATTTAAAAAAAACCCTGCATCTCTGACTAAAAACACTTCTAGATAAATTACATAAAGTTCTTTCAGGGCATTTACAACAGCAGTTTTTTTTTAAAAAAGAAGCATGATAAATTCTAACCTTGATTTGTTCAAATTCTTCGGCTTTAGAAACAATAGCAAGAATATCACCTTCTGTTTTATGAGCATCGAAGAGTTCATTGAAAGTCTGCAAAACCAAGAAAAGTCAGTCTGCTGTTTAAAGCATTATTTACAAATACACTCCCACCCACCCACTAGACATTGAATAAAGATAGGAAGGAACAAATCACGTAGCAAATGGCAATTTCCATTAGAAAAAACATACCCTCTATTTAACTTTGAAAACAAATGCACATTTTTCATATGCTATAATTTAAAATGTCAGACTGAACTCTGTTATGTCAGTTTCCAGAGGGTTTTTATCAAGAAAAAAATAACAGCCAACATATTGATATTAAAAATAAATTTAAGCTACGCATATTAAAATGTAAATTGATTACTTACTAGGGCAAAGATGAACTGATATAAAGTCCATTGAAAAATAAAACAAAAATGGAATAAAATTCACAGAATCTTCCCTTATATTTCACTCTTTGAAGTTCAGAAAAATAAAAACCACCACTCTTTAGAAGTACATTGCAATTTCGAATGTTTGTGCATATTCTTATGTAGGTAAGGTAAACATGCTAATAGACTTTTTATGATTATAAATGCTTCCTATATGTTATTTCATGAAATCATAAATCATGTGATTTTAAAATCCTCTTTTATTACAAAATGTAAACTATAATGTAGATCTACAATTATTATCTCTACATTGCTGTTTTAGACCTCTAATCAGACACACGGATACTCCCTAAACAAAGATAACAAGGTTGTTAAATATAATGCCATGTTTAGCTTCATAATATACCAAATTATAGGGAACATTACCTCAATTGTGTTATATTTAATGTAGTAGTGGCTTGCAATTCTGCCTAAATCAGTTGAAGAAAAAAATCCAGTTCTCTCTTCAAATCGAATCATCCGGGCTTTATCCAGTTTTCTGCCAACTTCAATCACCAACTGTTCTCTGTGCTTCTCTAAACTTGGATCCATCTGAAATAGAGTCAGGAATTGCATGTTAAGAATGGATGGACAAATGTATAAGACAGAAGGTAAATATGTTCTTGTCTTATTTTTTCCCCTCCTCCAGAAAAACACACAGCAATGGGTATATTTTAGTGGATTTTATTGTGAAATTAATAAAGATAAACTATTGATTGAGAATACTTAGAATTAGAATGTTTATTAAGTTGATCTGATCCTCTTATGGAGACATAATGTTTAGACTACCCTACCTTTTGGAGCCCAAAAGGAGACAGGAAATCCTCAAGGTAAATTACAAAAAGAATTGATATAATTATAGATGATTATAACTAACGTTGTTGTTCCAAAAGATATTACATTTTAGGTTTTATCTTTAAGAGTGAATCCATCCTTGTGAAATGGTGATGAGGGGAATCTTTATTTGCTATTTATTTCTGGCAGAGATGGGAAGGCCCTGCCTCCATTAATTTGCTAGTTACAATCTGATACAATTGCAAGATCCATATCTAAATCTAACACCAACACTCTGTAACTAATACTCTTTTTCTTTCTGTGCCTGGTCATTCTGAAACGAAATGGGCTATCTCTCCTCATAATGCAAAGTAGTGTTATTTTCAGCACGGCCTACATGGTGAACCTTTCATAACATTAAAAAGATGGCAGAGACTGATAAACAAAAAACACATATAGGATACACAAATGTGAGTAATTTTATCATGTTCCACATATTTGGTCTAACTGTTGAAAACTTCACCTACCACGATGTCCCACAAAAATAACTAAGGATGCTATTTTACATGTTTCATGCTGAACATTTTCCAAACATATAAGAGTTGCTGATCTCAGGAAAACCAACAAGCGCAAATATTTAATCTCCCATCAGGAAAGGATTACAGAACCAGAAAGCAAGTTAGGTTTTCTGCACATTTTCTACCTGATAAGCTTTGTGACTGATGCCATATACTAATGGGTTTGCTCTCATCCGTACATAAAGGTAAGTGTAACTTATCCACTTTACTGCTTCCTCAATATTTGTCACTGTTCCAAGAGCAATCTGCAAGTGGAGAAAAATAAAAACAAATTTTCATGTTAAAAGGTTAAAATGGTTTATAAATAGGGTTTATAAATAGGATTTACGATGTTCCAAGTTTTATATGAGCAGAACTGAATATTCCAGTAGAGTATTATAGCGAAACATTAAAAACTTACCAATGAAGTGGTTGAAATGTGCTTTCAGAACAAAATATATTCCTTAAAATCACCATTTTTTAAAAAAATAAAGAGTAAAACGTAAGTAAGATATGAAAAGGGAGGACAATTATGTGACATTGGACTGAATAGAGGGAACATGTATATTTCATTCCCTTGATTGCTGCTTGTCGGAGAAGCTTTCTATCATCAGTTTTTTCTGTTGAAGATAGGGTTATGTTTTTCTAATACTCAAAAGCAAAGCACTTTTCAGATTGTCACTTTACTTCAGAAATCAGATTTTCCATTTTGTAATTACTATGATGGAATATATAAGCTCAACTCTCATGAACATGTGAATTATGTACATTGGGCAAAATTTTAACTATCATTTTATAAATAAAGCTAGTTTTTCTTCATGGATTCTTTCACATCAAATTAGAAGATTTTTCGAAGGGAGGAAGGAAAAAAGGAGGGAGGGAGGAAGATAGGCATGCAGGCAACTTGTTTCAATAAGCAACTGCCATCTATTCAAGGTAACTGACAGAGTTGATAAAATATAATATAGCTGAATTTGAAAGCTGACTTGCTGGAATATCACATAAAGGATAGAATTATTCCTCCCCCCCCCCCGCCCCAAAAAGTTAAATGCCTACACTTCCTCTTTGATAATCTTGTGATTTAATGCACTAGCTATCTTTGCAATCCCTTAACATTGACAATTAATTGATTCACCATAATCAATCCCCCCCCCCGGAACATCTACAATTCTAGAAATGAATTTTAATTGTGTAAAATAAGATCAATGAGTTCAGGTAGAATCACAGTTAAAAAAAAACAGTAAATGCAAATCAAAATTTCAAGAATAGGCTTCAATGATTCTCTGTGGCTGACAAAACTTCCTGCGAGGAAGATAAGGTGTAGCTGCCATTCCTAATTATATAGATCTTGCATTTTTAAAATATGCTCCAGCAGGAGTTCCCTCTTCTAGTATCTAGCTAACCTTACCTGACTTCAGAAAGCTGACCAGAATTGAGCCAGGATAAAATTACCTGGATAGAAGATGGTCAGAATATATCAAGGACAAGAGAAGATCAGGGCTTTACCATTAAGTAAGTGAGTGAATGAATTAATAAACAATAATAAGTTCTAAATTGTTACAAAAAAAACTATATGGACATATCGAGGACATGCCCAGGAGTCAATCTGGACTCAAGAATCTTGCTCTGTAAGAACAAATGGCTGATCAAAGGGTGAAAAGGACTTCAATTAAAAAAAAGACTATTGAATGAACAGACTAACATATAAACAAATGGACTCTCCTTTGAAATTTACATTTAAACATAACTTATTTTCTTTGAATTTCTCTGACATTTACTAGATAAGTGTATTTAGAACCCCTGAATCAATCTTCATTGCTTAGAAATGCCACCTGGAAATTAACTAAATTTAATATTATATCAAGAAACTCACAATACTGTAGAATGAAACTGTGCCATATGTCAATAGTACTTTCCTATTCCCAAAGGTCACAAATTAATTATTTCTTAAGTCTTCTTTTCATATTTACTTGTGTCAACCATGAACCTTTGTCTCTAGTTTCCTATGTACTTTATAAGGATGACATGAAATTGCTAAATTTGAACCACCCCACATCAGAAAATTATTCTACTATCATTAGAGAAAGCGATTCCATGTCTGTATATATTTATGTATGTATGTATTAGATTTTTATTCTGCTGTTCTTACTTCATGTTTAACTCAAGGCAGTGAACATATCTAATATTCATTTCCCCTATTTTATTCACAATACCCCTATGTGGTGGGTTGGGCTGAGAATGAGTGACTGGCCAAAAGTCAGCCAGCTGATATGAAGCAAATTGCATCACTTTATTATCATGGAAATTAAAAGTGAAATATAAGTTTGATACCTGAAGCTACATAGCACACATTTATACAAAATGAGTGCAGCTCAATTTTTAAAAAAAAGAAAACATAACTTGGCTAGTATATTACAGTTTGTTAAATTTCTTATCATGATTCATGCACATGTCTACCTGTTCAACTCTTGTGTAGATGTGTAACAAAATGCTTGCAGGGAATAGTGGCTTAGCTCCTGATGCGATAAGACAATGCAATACTACTACAGTATTACAGTTCACTCAATGCTGAACAAGATGTTCAGCAAAAATTACTTCTGAATATTTGCTGCCACCTGGTGTTCATTTCAGTGTGAGTTTTTAAGAATTTAAGTATTGTAAGAAAACGCAGTGTTAAACTGAAATCAATTAGTCTAGAATATGGAATTGAAAAACAAAAGAAGGCAATGGCAAACCCATAACGTTGCCCAAAATAACCATATGGAAATAATTGTTTGTGAAGTTGCTAAGAGTTGAGCTCAGCTTGAAAGATACTTTTTGTTATCCTCTCAGAAAATTACAAACCACATATGACTGCAAATAAGTCTATTGCAAACCAAATGGAGAGGCTTTACTGCAAGTATATCTAGAGATTCTAGTTAGGTTGTTCCAGGGGTGGGATTCAACCGGTGCTACTACTGGTTCGGTGACTACGTTTTACTCTAAATAACTCTAGAGAAAAATAATGTCTGTCTAATATTACATATATTTGTCATTCTATTGACAAATCTAAACACTGAAATATGACTTTATTCCAATATTTTCCACATGTGAACAATTGTAACATATGTATTAGCAAAGGTATATAGTTAAGAAAAACACAAGTTGAGAGAACATATAATGAAAGAAACCTTTAGAAAGATAAATATATACTATGTATATATACAAAGGTTTCAGTCAAAAATTTTATATCTGAAGGGGACAAAACCTGCACAGAAGGCAAAATATACAACATCAATTCTTTTCTCCAGTGTGCTATTGTCCTTCTTAATTTTCCCAGATTGTTTGCTTTGGAATGCTGAATGGCCATTTCTTTTCTCCAACACATGCATACCAGCTGTTTTAACATTTTCTGTCCTAGCTAAGCAATCTTCTATGCACTTATTGTTTTTAAATAATTATCTTTGGACCTAGGTGTCACAGAGGAGAGTTGGATCCAGCCTCTGTGTTACCTCAAGTAATAAATGCAACACTGATAGCCAGTTCAGTATTAGTGGTTAAAGTATCAGGCTTGAAACCAAGAGACCGTGAGTTCTAGTGCCAACTTAGGCACAAAGACGTTGGACCAGTCACTTTCTCTCAGACCTAGGAGGCAAAGGCAAACCACTTCTGAAAAACCTTGTCAAGAAAATCACCGGAACTTGTCCAGCCAATGTCTGAAAACTGGACAGGATTAAAGGTAAAAAAAACCAAGGCAATACTACAGATATTTTCTAGCTATTGCTTCTTTCCACCCTACCATCCATTGTCTCTATGCCATTTAATCCCTATTTTACCTGTGATAAATGATGATTCAGGCATATAGGTATTGATCCTGATCCCTACCCAGAGACTGATAGAACTAGTCAACCATACTCAATGAGTAGTCCTTAATGGGTCTAAGTCTACATGGAGGGAAGTAAGCAGTGGGTGCCACAAGGTTCTGCCTTAGGCCGTACTTTTCAATATCTTCATTAACAACTTAGATGAGGGAATTGAAGGGGAACTTACTAAATTTGCAGATGATACTAAGCTGGCAGGAATAGCTAGAACCCAAGAAGATAGGCTTAAGATCCAGATGGATCTTGATAGACTAGAACACTGGGCCATATCTAACAAAATGAAATTCAATGTAGAGAAAAATAAAGTCCTACACTTAGGCAAGAAAAACCAAAAGTACCCATACAGACTGGGTGAAACCAGGCTTAATAGCAGTAACTGTGAGGGGAATCTTGGAGTTTTAGTGGACAACCAGATAAATATGAGTCAGCAGTGTGCAGCCGCCGCCCAAAAAGCTAATGCAATCCTAAGTTGCATTAACAGAGGGATACAATCAAGATCAAGCGAGGTACTAATACTACCCTATAAAGCCTTAGTAAGACCTCACTTATAGTACTGCATCCAGTTTTGTTCACCACATTATAAAAAGATGTTGAGACTCTAGAAAAAGTACAGAGAAGAGCAACCAGGATGATTAGGGGACTAGAGACTAAAACATATGAAGAATGGTTACAGGAACTGGGCTTGACTAGTTTAGTGAAGAGAAGGACCAGGGGAGACATGATAGCAGGCTTCCAATATTTGAGGGGCTGCCACAGAGAGGAAGGGGTCAAGCTATTTTCTAAAGCGCCTGTAGGCCAGACAAGGAATAATGGATGGCAACTGAACAAGGAGAGATTCAACCAGGAAATAAGGACAAACTTTCTGTCAGTGAGAACAATCAACCAATGGAACAGCTTTGCCTTCAGAAGTTGTGGGAGCACCATCACTTGAGACTTTCAAGAAGAGATTGGACTGCCATTTGTCAGAAATAGTGTAGGGTCTCCCACTTGGGCGGGGGGTTGGACTAGATGACCTATAAGATCCCTTCCAACTCTGATTATCTGATTATCTGTTAGTCGCAGAGTAATATTCTCCATTCCTGCCAAGCCATTTGCATGCCTGGACAGTAATAATCTGTTCATGTCTAATCAAGGCATGCACCCACCCCCACCCACAGTCACATCTTAGAAAATATTTGTGTGTATGGTCCCACAAGGGCATTTATTTTAGTTTAAAGATTGGGTATCATAGACAGAATCCATAACTACAGTTAAATGCTTACTGCAGCAATGAATCATACTGCATTGTAATAACAAGCTCAAAATCCCAAATAGTAGCTCACATGGAGCCGTAAAAATGCCATGACAAAATTATTAGCTGGCTGGGAAAAATCCAATTTGTATAAATACAAAAATAGCTTTGAGTAAAGAAAACCAAAAGAAGATAAAACTCCAAAAAGTCTAGAAAGGACAAAATATGATAAATGAAAACAGAATGCCATGGAAAAGTTCATCTTGGACATAAATTCTGCACTATTTTGTTGCAGGTTTGAATTTCAGACATAAATGTTTAATGTCAACGAATCTTCCTACAACTTAAGATAATTTCTGCCTTTTTGTCTGTGCACCCAAAAATAGCTGTATAGATAGTCCTTGACTTACAATTGGGACTCTGATATTAGGTTGGTTTCAACTAATGCCTCCCTTCCCATTAGAGTGTTGGCTAAATACCAGTGATGAGAAAATTCAAAAACACCTTTTCAAAGGTGCAAGGAATTGCACTGGGAAAAAGAAAGATGGATGAAAGATTTCATGGTATGAATGGCACATCTCTTGCAGGGATATATATCTGAAAGCCTCAGTGCTGCACAAATGTTCTTCTATAAAACAAAATTCAGAGGCAAACTCTAGAATCATTCCAAACTTTTGTCTACCAAACTGTAATATTAATGTGGATAAATGGAAGGATCATCTGAACTGTATTCAGTTAACATAATTTTAATTGCTTTTAAATTGAATGCTGATTGCACATTTCATTTGTTCTTTCTCAGGCAGTATTGCACACAAAATATAACGTTAAACCTAAGACTCCAAATCCATTTTTCCTCAGATCATTGCAAAAGCTAGTTAAGCAAACAGGAAATATATTTATATGAAGATCTGATCCGAAAGAGATAAATGACAGAGTTACAGCCAAGGGAAATGAAAAACTTTTGTAATTGGCCTGACTTACAATTGATTTTCTGGAATCAAGCAAATAACGATCTTTCATGCCTTATCATGTCAGCAGGAAAAGTCATGTCTAGTGTTCCAAAGTATATAAAAAATTATAGTTTCATGGCCCTGTCAGAGTTTCATGCTTTTGCTTATCAGCATTTTCAGTAACACTAGCGGAGATGCATTGCAATTTTCACTAACATAAGTTTATTTGAAATCATTAACACACTTCAGCATTGACCCTCGTTTGTCAGAACTGGCATAGTTCCTGACCACTGAAGATTAATTTTATGCTTACTGCACACTAGATCTTTTAAACAACAATTACACTTTTTCAAAAAAACAAAATTGCATTTTGGGAAGGCCAAAGAAAAATTAGTTTTCCTAGCCTTTCTTCTACAAAACAGAAAGAAATAGAAATAAGAAATAAGATCAAATTGCTTCCGTATGGGTAGTGTTCTAATCCAGACATATACACTATATTCAAATGGAAAAGTGAAGTTTAAAACAAGCATAGCTGCCTTTCTTTTCCATTTAGTTTTCTGTTATTACTTCTAAAAATCACATTATTTTCCTGGAACATTGGGAAAAAACAAGTGATTAAAGTGATTGGTGCAATCCTACACTGCAAAACTGCAGAGAAAAGATGACCAAAGGAGATCTACTGAAGGAATTGTTTCCTCCATGATTTTATTCAATAGTAATCTCCATATCAACTCTGTCCATAATGAAAATATTGTTCTATTTCCTCCCGTAGCCAACCATATTCATTTACAAATCCAGCCATCAGGATATAAATATAAATTGGTCCTCTCCTTTGATTGTTCCCAGCAACTGGTATTCAGAACTATACTAATTCTTTTATAGTTAACATATTTCTCTAATTTTCATTTAAAACAAAGTAAGGCAACACCCATAAGCACAAACTGTGAAATTGAATGTTAAATTAGCTATATGAATTTCTTCTTGCGTGATAAAAGTATGCAAGAAATATGGTGAAATAATGTTTTATTCACAAAACTATTTATATTTTCTATTGTTCCACTGTGGAAGGTTATTGAATCAGACGTGTTTCTTCTGAAAATACTCCTTTGGCAACTTAGGGTTTAAAATCTTAGGGTTTAAAATCACAGAAATTGAAATATAACATGTGATGATGGCATTGCAAATTGGCTCCCAATTCATTCTCCTTTCCAAATGTTTCAGATTTAGGGCCAAGTTGTTTCTTTACACAAACACCACTCCAACCCAACTCCATATCTTACTGGAACATGGGTTGTGCAAAGCAACTGAAACAATATTTGAAACAATATTTGCAAAATATACTAGCATAGGGAAAGCACCACTTCCCTGAGTATTCAACTAGAGACCAATTTTTCATAAGACTTGGATACCTTAGGATGGGGAGATAGACAAATGGATAGATAGAGAGACAAACAGTCAGATTTAAATTATCTCCCCTCAAAATCCACAGGAGTAAATTAGTTACTTCAGCATCAAATTACTTTCTTCTTAAGTCCAAATCTTGGGCCCATCAGGATAAGAGAGGGACTTTAGAGATGAAGCCAAATCTGCCTCTGTTTCATTTCTGGAAAGTTGTGTTAATTACTTCTATAGGGAGTTCTGCACTTCTAAATTTGGGGCCTCTGGAGTAGACATTGACTCATGCCAATCAAATTATTTTCTACCAGTGAAGTCTTGCTCAGAATTAGCAATCCACAAAATGATTTGAAGGGACAAAAGGTTCCAGGGAATATTAAAGCATTTCATTTTTTCTCTTGGGTTATGCCAATCCAGTTGTTCAAGGGATTGTCCAGAAATGTACCTTAAGTAAACCGGAAATGATTTATGGTGTTTACTTCTGGAAAAGTAATGGTATTCCAATGGGGCTACTTTATTCTATTCCATAAGTCAAGTAAAACATTTTGTCCCCATTCTGCACATTCTAGATTGAAAAAGAAAATGAGGGGAAGGATTGTCTTTTCAAAACATCTGATCTTGAAAAGCAAATTCTTAGAAAGAACACAACAAATTAGGATGAGCCAGGTCTCCAGATATGGTGAATAACATACTCATTTCAGTACTATTCACAGAATACTATCTGTATTATTTCTTGATTTTAGGCGTACATATAATTTCACAGAAGAAATATTGAGATATTGTGTCATATCCTTTAAAATATTCCAGCCTTTGAAGCATTCCATTTCTTGTTTAACATGTTACCAATGTCACAGCATATCCATGCAAAATAGTTTATGAAAGAGTTACAGTTTATAGATCTGAATATAAATAGCATTGTTTTCCCCCTCCCTCCTCCATTTTATTTATACTATTCTCTAAAGGCCTACATATATATTAAGAATGTGGAATTGATTAATAAAACATACCTCTGCATTCAAGTGGTCTGCAAGGCTTTCAAGAAACTGACTTTCAATTGGATTCTGCTGAGTAAGCAGAGTCAGATAATGACTAAGTTTGTCATGTGTTGTAATTATGACACCTTCTCCAAATTTATCAAACTGGGGCCGTCCAGCTCGACCAAATATCTGCATGACATCTAAAATTCCAAGGTCAACAAAGGATCCTCTTTTTGCAGCATAGATCTGTGTTCCCTATTTGACAAAAAGTTAATAAAAATTAACATAAACACACAGCATTATACATCAGATGAACTGGAGACCAAAATTAGGCAAATACAACAGGCTTTCAAAAGTGTACTTAAGGCAATCCTTTTATAACCTGTGATATATTTAAATCTTTACTATCCAACTTGGTTCCCAGAGGAGAGAGTCAGTTTAACAACCAACCTCTCTGAACACTGCTAGATAATTAGCAGCAGATCTTTCCTTTTCTGCAAATAGAAAAAAATCATGTTCCATGACACTTTATGGATGTTTAATGGCCAAAATAGACAGGAGCACATGCTTTTACCTTAATGATGACTGCATGAGCTGGAAGATTGACACCCCAGGCTAATGTAGCTGTACAAACCAAGACTTTTATGTAACCACGAGAAAACAAGTTTTCCACCAAAGTTCTGTCTTGCCGGAGCATTCCTGCATGATGAATACTGAATCCATCCGGAAACATTTCACGCAATTGCTTGTTTCTGGACTTTTGCACCTTTTCATTGGTAAAGGAAATACATACAAAATTAATGCAGTGTTTACAGAAAAAACACAGCAATTCAAGCATGTACAAAAATCACAGGCTTTCCACCTGTGCATTAGTAGGATGTAAACTTAACACACATCTTGTCTCATGTTCTGCAGAACTGATAGCTTTTAGTATGTAAGAACCCGAACAATATAGACAATCAAGTTCTTTTAGACATTGTCTGTTATTTGAAGAGAGTTAAGCTTTGAACTATGCTCATTAAGACAAACATAAGGAAAAAATACCTCACTGAAGTTGCAAAATCAGAAATTTAATATGCCAAAGGCGATGAAAAAGCCTCTGGACCCATTTTTGTTATGATGTGCTCCCTTAACCTTGAAATTGCGCAGGGGGCAGGGTGGGGCGGGGTACTATCATTCTTGGAAAACTTTGCTGTAATGGTGAGGGGCAGGACAGTTAAATAAGAGAATGGTGATGGAGAGCTGGTAGTATGCAAACAATTTCAATCTTACCTCATAAGTCTAACCTAAAACCAACAAAAATGTGAAACTCTTCTATTGAGTTTAGTGGAAAAATACTTCTTTTTCTTTCCAGAATCCTCACGTTACCATACCTACCCTATCTCTTGAAAAAAAAAAAAAGCTTCCCAAATTTGAGCCACTATTTGCTACAAAATATCTCCTCTACCCCCCGAAATATTTTCTGAGGTCACCAGAGAAAGTAATATATTACAAAATTGACTTTTTAGGCACACCCCAGAGCAACACATACTGAGGAATTTAAACTATCCAAACTGGATAAGCAGTTTAAATCCTTATCTGTGTTTCCTATTTTATTTGTATGGATACCACAGAGATTATTTCAAAGCTATTACTTTCTTGAGATATGTACTGAAAAAATGCAATGTCAGAAACTTAATTTGACACAATTGATATAGGAACAAAGCAAAACAAATCCTAACATTCACATATATATTTATCAACATAACACAGGCATTCCACAAAGAATAAAAGATGGCAGTGGGCTTCAAATCTACTTATTTTGGAAGTATTTTGAAAGGAAGTGTGCCTGCAACTGTTGGAGAAAGGCAGTACAATGTAACTGATAGCTTGTTACTTTGATTTAGTATTATTCAAAATACAATGGATTGTCAATACTGCTATAATCTTCATACTTCTATCACAGTTATAGATGCTTCTGATTGTATTTGTTCAACCTTGTGTAAACAACAAGGTTATAAATAAATGCCTTAATGAAAACCCAATACAGGCATTGACAGCTACAAATTTCAATGGTAAAACTTGCCTTATAATGAATATGTCCAGTATGCAATTTGCCAATTGAAGAATCTTCCAATTCAACAGTCATTTGGCCAGGGAAGGGGAAGCAGCATTATTTGTTCAAAAGTATTAACAGATTGCCCCAAACTGGTTCATTCTAGCCACTAGTGTTGTAGGCATACACCCAGTTGTCATGTCTGTCACCTCAAGAGCCGTACTGTATGTACCTCACATTGCATGGCACCCTTTTTTCTTAATTTCTCCTCCCTATCCATAACCCCCAATAGCTAAGCATGCATTTGCCACATGTGCTTTTTCCCCTTCATCTGTTGAAGATGCAATAATGGATAGAAGATCAATGAAGTGAGCTGTGCTGATTCACAGAGCTATTTCTCTTACTTGCTAATAATATTACTGCTTTATAAGATTGGGGTGTGTGAGTGTGAATGCGCGTGTGTAAAACTAAAGAAATAAAGAGGCTCTAGTATTCTGCCTAAGTTTGATGCCATAAAGTAGATTACAGGTAGCCCTTGGCTTACAACAGCATTTGCAACCGGGATCAGGATGAGTTTGGGTAGCCAGGGGTTTCATACTCCATAGTGGGAGTTGTCACGAGAAAATGCAGGAGGAGAGACTTATGGGAATGACTTGTGATCTTTTGTCGGAGTCCCAGGTAAGCCAGACAGGAACCATAACAGCTGGGCTAATTATTTTATTGTAAGGCTACATTTACATAATCTTGCATGTCTGAAAGTACAAACTTCCCTCCAACTGTGACCGCTTGCACCTTTAGGGCAGGTTCTTCTTTCTCTGATTCTTAATGATTGTGGATTCCTGCCTCTCTTGTTTGATTGTTTCCTAAGCAGCACCTCATCTTCCCTTTCCCTGCTGCTTTCCCACTGTCTTGGTTTGCATTACAAAGGTCATGCATTCCATTGCCCTTTCACTGCTGCTTTCCCACTGACTTGGCTTGTGAGGGAACCTGCAGGGAAGGTGGCAAATGGCTATCATGTGACAAGGGTTCGCTGCCATATTGTAATCATGTGATCGTGGTGATGCTGCTATCACTGCAACTTTGCAGACTGATCATAAGTCAACCTTATTCGGCGCCATTATAATTTCGCCTGGTTGCTGAACAAGTGGTAACTTGAGGACTGCTGTGAGAAGCCTTTTGATAAACTGTGGGTGGTGTCACAATTTTGGGAAAAGATTCATAGACAACTAGAGCACAAGTGATGGAAATACAAGCCAGCACAACTATCCACTAGTCAGCTGGTCTACTTTATATTGATGATGATCTCAGCAAAGGTAGTTATAGTTATTGCCATCAATGGGTCTAAAAGAAGAACGAGCCTGCAAAATTTCAATACACAAGAGCTTTATTCCAAAGAATAAAGACTCAATGTTTTAATGCCTTCAAATTAGTCTTAACCTCTGGTGACTACATGGATAAATCTAAGCAATTTTATTGGCAGCATTTTCTAGAAGTAGTTTGCCATTGCTTTCTTCCTATAGATGAGAAAGAGTGACTGATCCAACACCCAGCTGGCTACAAGTCATGTTGGCTAAAACTCTCAGTTTCTAGCTCAGTACCTTTAGCCATTACACTAAACCTGCTCTGTAGGGTAGTAAATAATTATTTCAAATACTTTATTAAAATAAATATATGCTGGATAGTCTATGTTAGACATAGAATAGATACTACACAAAAGCACATCAATTCTCAATACTGCAATCAATGTTAATCAGTGAATACACTTAATTATCCAGCTATTAAAAAGAGTGAGACATTACTCAGTTACCCACAGAAGACACAGTGCCTCTATAGCACTGTGGCTTTCATTTAGAAATCTCTGAATTTCAGAATTTAGTAATCCAATTTGACAAATATAACATGCCTTATTCACTTATACGTACAACTATTACACATGCAGATACCTTTCTATATTTTTAGAGAAACAATAAGCAATTATGACACACAGATACCCTAAATCTCCAAACATAGCAGCTCCAAACACCAACAGCTTATATAGAAAAACACAATCAAGAAAATATGTAATAACAAGAAAGCCACAAGATGGCTCTCAATGCGTATCTCTCCTACTCTCTCTTTCTCAAACACACAAAATGAGGCTATCTTATACATAGGTTATATGGAGCTATCCTTAATTATATTCTGAAGTTATCTTATAGAGAACTGACTTACAGATGAGTTAAAATAATGCTATTTAGCATTTATAGTAATAAGTTTTCCCTACAGATTTTCAATCATCTCAAATCTTATACAATTATTTCTAAATATAATGATGGAGAGTATGTATTATTTCTTTTATTTTTTAATGAAAAGTATTAATATTGGATCCCAAAAATCTTAGGATGTATCTGATTACGTACATTATTTATTTACTTTTCTAGGGTAGTTACTACTTTTCTTTTTGGAATTAGCCAACTAATAAAATGTCTAACAAGCACCTCAGACATTTTTTTAAGTTCAGGTATGGAGGATTTTATTAGCCAAATATGCCAGAACCAGTTGTCTAAGATTGGTACCAGTAGCATTACATTTTCAATACAATTCCAACCCCATAAGAAGATAACGGTCAAAAAGCCCTCTTCATTTTACTACTCCTGCATAAGGTTCATTTCAAGTCAGAAGAGTATTTATTATAGATTACCTTTATGCTGATCTAAGAAAGAAAACATTTCAGAAGCAATACAATAGAACCGTCTATATTATTCTCAAATTCTCAGGATTAATTCAACAATTGATACATTTGAATAAGATGGGCTGAAATTCAAAAATCCAGAATTCAGTCAGAATTCAGAAAAACAAAACCCAAAATAAAATAAAGCATTTCTACTGCCTAGAAGAGTACATGGACATGTCCTCAGAATTATGAGAAGTTGGGTTCTCATAGAAAGTACATTATTCTGATTTGCTTTTATTGTCTGAAGGATTCAAATAAAATAGCATCTATTGTTTTTCTATTTGGAGACACTGTATATTCAGACTAACAAAAGTAGACTGGAAATTCCAAACGAACTATTCAGAGAAATTAATTGCCAAAGTGAATTACTATTTTATCAACTTAAGGATTCCAGGATCACAATTCTAGTTGCATGGGGACACCCGAAAACAGTATTTTTCAGAACTTTAATGTTTTTCAAAAGTTTCCAGTATTTTTTGGGTGCATCATGAAGTAAGTTCCCCCCCCCACACCTCCTAGGCCAATATTATATTATGTCTGATAATAGTGTTTAAAAAAAAAATCCCCCTCTACTGCATCACTTAGTTCAATTCAAATACTTACTGTCAATTTATACTTGCATTAAAATTAAAGATGAAGAATTAAGCAAGCCAAATTACTACAATTTTGTACTGCATTTTAGAGTACAATTTTGACATAAAATTCCCCGAAGCAGTTACTTTTAGCAATTTATTTTCAACTAAAGCTTTCAGGTACTAAGGATGATGCCAATCAAAATCATAAAGCCATTTTTAAAATGTTCACAGAGGAAGAACACCCTTCTGAAGATCTGGGAATATTCTTTCCCTAAGGTGTGAAATGAAATATATGTATACAGTATGTGCTATATGTATATGTGTGTGTGTATGTACATACATATGTATGTATGTATACACACACACACACACACACACACACACACACACACACACAAGATTGACAGGTAGTCCCTAAGTAACCAGGCCCTATGCTATGGAGAGTTGAATAGGTAACAATTAGCACAATCAATTGCACCCAGGAGCAAACTGGCAACCAGTGCTGTTGGTATATTACCATGGTATGTTACACTGGCATGCTAAGGTGTGCCATCACTACCTGCACTACTGAGTTTTCGACTAATTGGGACTTCTGAATGGTCTTCAAGGGTAGTCCAATGGTCTTCAAGGGCAGTGCATTGGAGTAGTCAGGCCATGAGATAATCAAGGCATGAGCTACTTTCTGAAAGGCCTCCTAATCTAGGAAATGGTGCAAATGCCACAACAGATGAAATTGTGCAAAGACCATCTTGGGCATAGCTGTCACCAACTTATTGAACAGAAGCTGTAAAATCAGGAAGACCCTCATTTAATGGATAACCTCATCCAAGGTCAAAGTGGAATATCCTTGGATCTAGGGAGCCAAAACACTCACAACCATTTGGTTTTGGTAGGATTGTGTCAAAGGTGGTTCCTGCCTATCCCAATCCACACAGCCTCTAGAACTTTTATAGCCTCACTTGGCTGGCCTTGGAAATCATCGGTACATTGATGATATTGAACCCCAAACTAGTGGATGACCTTACCAATAATTTCATGTAGAGTTTGAAAAAGCAGGGAGAGTAAAACTCATCCTTACAGGTGGGCCTATAAGAACCATGGTGGCACAGTGGTTAGAGTGCAGTATTGCAGGCTAACTCTGCCCACTACTAGGAATGCGATCCTGACCGACTGAAGACTGACTCAGCCCTCCATTCTTCCAAGGTTGGTAAAATGAGGACCTAGATTGTTGGGGTAAACATGCTGATTCTGTGAACTGCTTAGAGAGAGCTGTAAGCCACTATGAAGTGGTAAATAAGTCTAAGTGCTATTGCCAGGGGTGGGATTCAACCGGTGTTACTATACTGGTTTGGCGACTACGTTTTGCTGCGCATGTGTATAAAAAACCTTAAGCTGTGCCGCCCAGACAGCTGAAAAGTGCTGCGTGCAGGTGCGCAGTGTTTAAAAAGCCATTTTTTCCTGCATTTTCAACCTCAGCTGTGCCACGCAAAGCAGCTGGGGTTGCAAAAGCAGGAACTAAAGGACAGGTAAGAGCCCAGTCAGGTGGGTGGGCCAAACAGCAGCAAACACAGAACTGGTTCAGTGTCTGCTGCTCTTTAGAGCTACCAGTTCTATAGAGACAGGCAGAACCGATAGCAACCCACCCCTGGCTACTGCTGTCTCTCGTCCCTACCCAATATTGACTGGATCTGGCCTCAGAGAAGGTAATGTTATCAAAAGCACTGAGAGATCAAGGAACATGTAAATGGATGCACCTTTTCCATCCTAGCTCTGCTGCAGGTCATCAGCAAGCATGACCAAGGCTATCTCAGTACTAAATCCTAGCCTGAAACCCAAATGAAACAGCTTGAAACTGGTCAATAGTATACTGCACACATTCAACCTTCATACATTCATTATACTGTTTTGTAAAAAGCAAAAATTAGTTGCCATGAACATTTATAGCAAAAATATATAAAGGTGACTAAAAGCAGCAAGCTGCTGAATGATTAAATAAGGTTATATCTGAATCAAATCTTTGATGTATGTTTTGTTATGATCTATTACATAAGTGAGCCAAATCTTGATAGGAATTATAAATCATTCTTTTCTGAAAACTTCAGTGGATGAAAACATCTCTTTTGTTCATGTCTCACTGGGCAGTGAAATATCTCCATTAATTATCTCTAATGAGAGAGCAACTAAAGGACTTGAAGAGCAAGTCATCACTTACAGGAAATATTAATCTTTTAACAAGATGCAGACATTACTGAACAAATTTATCTTACTTAGAAAAGCATGTCATGAAGTACCAATAAAAAGAAAAATATGAATATACTCAAATTTCGTTGTGAAATTTCATCAGTCGACATAATATATTCTTCTAATGTAAGTTACCTATTGAGTGACCTATGGTTTGCATTGTAGTTGGTAAGAAGTAAGAAAGTAAAGAATAAGGATTGGGTAATTTTCTTAATAGAAAAACTTTCTCCTATTATACATAGAGAAATGAAATGCTCTAGATGTATTAGAGTACAATCCACAAATGAAGACAAATATGTGTCATAGGATAACGTTCAGGATCCAATCCAATTAGCCACATACAATTGGCACCATATAAATACCACATATAGAACAGCGCACAATTTGCTAGAGAGGAGTTCCCTGAAGACGGGCTCCAGCACGGGTCCGGAGGCTCAGAAGACAAAACCTCTGGGCCCAGGGACAAGCCCAGATTGGACCCTAGAATACAATCCCTATAATATTTGATGCTGAGTTGTAATCCAAACTGTCTGTAGCCACCAGGGTGGAGAAGAGAACACTATGCTGGAATACGCTTCTTCACAAGCCAGTTTTATTCTTGTGACAATAGTACAAAAAGTGGCATGGGAATGTAACAGATTGGTGACATCTTCTACAGAGCTGACATCTTTTGAGGTTGAGATAAAGGGCGTATCCCAAAAGGTAACAGCAATCCTCCCAATACCTTTTATACTTAGCAGCATATATTCTTTATGAAATTTATATGCTCCCCCATCTTATTCTACAGAGGAACTCTTTAGATATGCAGGTGAAAATGCATACATTAATTATGAATGATAGTTATTAAGTCACTCTGCTTCTTGAAAAAAACTTAAAGAAATAATTAAGAAAAGCAGCGAAAACAATTTTCTTATTATTAGGGAAGATTTCTTTTTTCCTGCTGCTGTTCTTATCCACTGCTGGATGAAGGTCTGGTTATTGATAGTTACGATAGTTATAATCTGCTACACTGATAGAGTGTGGGTTTGTACACAGGTATTTTATGACTCCACATCTGGGGGACAGAATCACCCAGACAGTTTCCGTGTCTAAGGGAGACTAGAACATGGGTCGCTAATTCCTACTCCAGCACCTTAAATTAGTATACCACATTGATTCTTTTTTTTAAAATAAAGTTTTATTTGGGTTTTCACACATACAAAATACAAGTAAAAAATCTTTTTTGAAAATAGCGTGGTCCCGGGTTGAACTTCTTTATACAGACACAAAACTCAATTTCATGCTCTTTTTTGTATTCTATTCCATATCTTATTTTACATTTTCTATACAGTTTTTCCCCTCTTTTGATTTTCTCGATTTTAATTTGATTATCTCATCTCAATTCAAATCATTATATTTATACTTTTGTCTGTTCTGTTTCAATTTCATATTATCTTTTTTCATTAAACAAATTTTCTCCTGTAGTTACTAATTGGAGTATGACACCTTTATATCTTTTAATTACATCCATTCAACTCTTATTTAAACTTCAATATATACCTTAAGGTTATGACCTTCAATATAATACATAATACATAACTTCCAATTGAATTCTGCTTGGTACATTCTTATCATACACACTATATACTTTTTTTAAAAAAAGATTGTAAATATATGTAATTATAAACCCTCATTCTGTTCCATTTCAGTTCTATCATTAATAATCATTAAAATCTTAACATCTTTAACACGTCTTTTCAATTAAATATCATACTTCCTTAAAAACACATATAATCTCCATAATTAATTTTTCCCTTATTTCTCTTCACATATGTTTTGTAAATCATTAAATATACCTTTTATTACATTTGTTTATTGACAAGCATTCCACTGAATTACGATAGCTATTTTATCTGACATTTTAATCATACATTGTTTCATATTTTCTAAAATTATTTCTGTTTCTAATATAACCATACTATCTTATGTACCTTTGCAGAATCCCTTTTTCCATTAAATTTTCACCCATTATCTCTAAATAGGCCCTGTTTCTCTGTATTTTGTTTCTGTCCTTTATGACTTCTTTTCCTTTCTTTCTTCCCTCTCATCTTCTCCCTCCCCTTTTTACCCCCTTGTCTCTCTATTTCTAATTCTCTCTTCTGCATTTCCCTCTTCTGTTGCTTTCTGATTTTATACTTATTTTTCACTCTATTTTTTTGGAGTTGTTTTTCCCAATCTTAAACTTTCCATTCTCTTTCCCCCCTTTCCTTTTTTCCCCCCATCTAAGATTATTTGTTCATTAAAGATGACTTCTTCTTTGTCGCAATGTTCTTGTTCTGCAGGCGTTTGTTGTTTCTCATAATTCCAAATCTCCATTTCTAAAAACTGAAATACAAAGCCAAAAAACCCTCTCCCTTCTTGTGCATCTTCTTTGTACTTTTTAAGTTCCATTTTCAGTTCTTCTAAAAGTGGAGCCATTTTAAACAGTTTTAAACAACCACCCGATTGATTTTAGTCATTCAAAACAATAACCAAGAATCCAGAAATCATCAAGTAATCCAGATAGTCCCGAGTTATATCTTTTTATTTCTTTTTCTACTTTCTCTTCCTGGGTTTTTTGTTGCGATATTTCAGTTAGAATGTATCTTTTGGAAATCTTGTTGAGATTTTGCTATAAGTTCTTTTTTAATTCCAGGCAGTCTCCTCCCTTCCAGATCCTGCCCTTTTATTCTTCCTCTCTCCTTTCCTGTTTTCAAAAGCTTTTAATTATCCAGAAATCTTTATTATCCCTTTGACTTTTTATTTTCAGCATTAAATGCCTATTGATGTCAAAGTGGATTTTTTTTCCAATTTCTTAATTAAGTCTCTTAGCTGTCAGTATAGGAAAAGGAGAAAAAAAACCAAAACTTTTCCCTTTTCTCTCTCCTTCGCAGCTTAAAAATCTTCTTAGGGAACAAGTTTTTTAATAGTTTCAATTCCAGGGTACCTTATTTGTTGCTTTTGCTGTTTGACCCGGTCAACCAAAACTTTCTCTTCTTATCTTCCTCCTGCACATTCTTTTCCGGCCGAGTTCTTCTTGTGGTGGTCATTTCTGACCACCGCTGCAACCGCCTTCGGGAAAGGGAGTAATGGCCAGCTGGGGAGGAGAGATGCGGCTCTCCTCAACCCTGCAGGCAGTCTCCCTCCTCTTCACCTCTACGGGGTGGCTTAGCCCCGAAGCCAGCCAGTTCAGGGCGCTCCAGCGACGAGCACGGATCAAAGCCTCGCAGAGACGAGGTTTCAGTCTGTCGCTGAAGAAGCTCAAACTGGAAGCCATACCACATTGATTCTTATTTAATTCTTACTATATCTGATGGGAATTTGTACATAAATGGATCTTATTTTAATAAAGCAAAACTGTCACTTACTTGCTTTTCTGATTGTCCATAATCAGGACCTTGAGTTGGTAAAAAGTAGCAAATATGACCATTGTTTTTAGCTTTTTCACGAAGACCCATAGCGGTTCGGACTGTAGCATTTCGAGCATGAACAAATACCATCACCTTGGTACAAAAAAGATATAATATATGTTAGTTTTATGTGTATTTTTCTGTAACACAAGATTTGTGGGCATCTTTAAGCTAATTCTTCGAATCCGAAGGAAGTTAACAATGATGTTTCTGGTATATACTGACATGATTATGAATAAATAGTAACATAAATGTTTATCCAAGCATTATAATATATAATTATAATATACAATTAGTTTTTAGAGAGGAAGTTACGAAAATGTATCTTATGAATGAATGGTGTATAGACTAGAAAGAATACTTTTAAGAATTTATATAATGGAGTGTTAAAATATAATTATCTCTGGCACTCCTAAAATGTAAAGCATAATCATGTGCACATAAAATTGAGAAGAAATCTCAAGTAAAAACAGATAACAACGTATTCGGCCTGAACACTGGTATGCACACTGAGGTGAAATGTTTCAAAAATATATATAAAGACTAAAAAACTAAAAATGTCCCATGCTAATATTTTTGGGGCTGGGGTTGAGTTTCTGGCCTCCGGAGTCCTGTTAAATGTCACCTTTTATCCTTGACATTTCCACGGACAGAGCTGGAATGCAATTTAGGGGTTCTCTTGGACTTATGGATCTTCCTCAAAGAGCAGGTGGCAGCCATGCCTATTGGACTTTCACACAGGTTCATCATCCATGTCCACATTCCTGGACAAGGAGACTTTACTCATGGCTTAGTCACTTTTTGTTTGGACTACTGCACTGTGCTCTATGTTGGACTACCCTTGAAGGCCACCCATAAGTTATGAGAGGTGATGTACAACAGTGTTGGGTGCTTCTCAGCTTGTCCATGTCACACCATTGTTGTGCAAGCTGCATTAGCTCTTGATTTTCTTTTGAGTGCAATTCAAGGTGCAGATTATCCCATTTAAGGCCTTATGTGGCTTGGGGATTGGTTGTTTGTGGGACTGCCTTTCCTACCAAGTTACCTGAATGGGCATGTTCCATTCCCTAAAATATTGGAAGTGTATTATTTCTATGGTTGCCCCTACCCCATGGAGCACCTTCCTACTGGCAACCCAGTAGGATCTGATGCTTTTAGCTTTCCAGAAAGCCATGGCTTTTCTCCAAGGTGCTCAGGTAGAGTGATGAGAGCCTGTGGGTGTTGAGTGGGACATCCTAGGAGGACTATTGAAGCACTATGTTTTAGTCTTTGTTTTTATGGTTTTATCGCGTTGCAATTTTAATTTTGTTATGAACCCAGAGTTGTGCTCTAAGATGGGTGGCCATACAAATCTTTTAAATAAAGAAATAATTAATTCTCATAAAGAGGTATGCTTAGAATGGGGCCTTCAACAGAATCAAACCATTTAGTTTTCAATCACATATTCATCTTTTAAAACAAGCCCAAGAGCCAGTAGTTGGCACCATAAATTTCATTGAATCACACAGTGTTCTAACAACTGAAGAAAAGGAGAAAATGTATATCTATCCTTCTTTACAGTAGACTTTTTTTTACAAGCCTGTAAAATGAGAAGAATTTTTGAAAACTAAAGCTCTATGTGGAGAGTGTTCAAATTTGGGAATTCCACTGTCTCATACCCAGATGGGAATATGTGAATAGCATCAGTTCCTGCATCAGCAAGGAATTAATCATGTAGAATGCAAGCCTCATTTATCATTACTTCCAAAGCACACTATAAGAAAAAATAGAGCAACATGGTCCAAGACCAACAATTTTTTTTTCAAAAGGCATCCCTTTAATTCAGCCTATAAAATGAGCTGAAAAAACAAAACATCACAGGCAGAAGGTAGTTAACACATCCTGTCCTAACTATGTCAAGAGAATTTTTTATTTCAGTGGCTAGCCTCAATGCATTACATTATGCAAATAAGTTGGAAAAAGTAATTTGGAATAGAGAAAAGTGGTTCCACAGCTACAAGCTGTGTAATTAGATCTGTACTCTGAAGTTCAAAGCTAGCTCCAGTGTCTCAAGAGCCGAGAGCTTGTGTAGCTTTTTTCAGGAAAACTAAACTTTTAAATGACAAATATGCAAGCAAAGCACAAAGGAAATGTCTCCAGGTTAGCACTACAGAATATTGGGTAGGTGAGTGAAGGAACATTTCTGCTGTGTCATTATACTGATACTCCAATTTCATATTAACAATATAGCTATCAGCTGTCATCCCACTGAAGTTTTCTGTTATCTATCAGCTTTATCTTATTTATTAATAGTTAAGATCATAAATCTTTGTTATATCAGTATCTTAAGCATGCAGGAATCCTGCAATATCGTTGACATAGAGGTTACAACCCTGTGTAACACATTTATGGGCAGATGTATTCTGAGTTAGAAAAATCATTTACACCTCTATATGTTTTGAAGTGGGTGTCTAAGTAGAGCACAGAAGTAAAATTATGAATGCCACATTTACAATGATCAATTTCTTCCATAAATGTTTCTCTTTATGGAATCAAAAACTTCACAGAGATCTATGAAAATGTTAAACAGCTAGTTGCCTTTAATTACTTTTGCTGATTGCTAGTGTAATATAAACAAAGTAAAAGTGTTATCTTACACATGGAAACAAAAAAGAAGCATCAGAGACATATTTATGCTACAATATACTTGATCTTTTATTTAATTGAATAAATTTGTAAGTAAGGATTGTTTTTGCAAACGCACATAGAGAGGTTAGGCTATTGATGACTTCTGTGGCATTTTCCTGACAAGTTCATTTCAGAGTGGGAAGGTGGTGCTATGGAGTTCCCATTAATGGTTAATGCTTTTATTCAAATTTTGTAAATCCTCTCTCCACACCGTACTTTTTTTATTTAGTGGGACGCCCATATGTAAGGATAATTATTTTGGAAGATTGGCATAGCAGAAGTATTAAAAACCACTCTCCTCCAATCCCTTTCCATGTCTGTTTTCCTGATTGTAACCTTATGCCAGACACTTGAGACAGTGATGGCTTAATGCTTCTAATATAAATGAACATATATTTTACTTCTGTGATGGAATCTGAAATGCAGAGAGAATTGAGCTTGTGTGCAGACATACTCCAGACTTACATGAATATAGATGAGAAAATACTACTGAAAAATATGAAATTGAGCTCATAGGTCATATTTCTAATACTCAGAATTAAAAAGGATGAATATTTATTTCTTTTTGACTCATGTATGCAACTTGTTAGTGGAATAATAATCTAAGAACATTTATTTCAAAACTTGACATCAGCTTTGAACTCTTTTTCCATTACAACATTATTCAAGCTCAGTGCAAATGATGAAAATCTTTTTAACTAGGAACTTCCTTCAACCTTTCTGAATTCCAAAATCTTTCCTACCAAAATCTTGGTACCTAGCCACCCAAAGGTACACTATTTACAAGTTATAGTTCCATTTCCTTTCAATCCCATCAAATAGTTAGCCGATAAGCAAAGAATCTGTTTTTACTGTGCTGTATAAATTTTACTTCTTGCTGTCTGGATTTACAGAGCTGTTCTTCAACATTTGCTAAGGCATATAAATTGCAGCAAACCCTATATCAGCTGATTTATCCAGGTGTCTTTTGTCTGGTTCATCCACCTGCCAACTTGGGAAAACAGCATACAAATGCCTACTGATTTGGACACTTACTGCAGTGCTTCATTATAATTTTCTACACAAAGTATAAGATATTTAGAAAAATCTACAGACACAGCATTATTAGCTCACATTGTCAGGGGTGATTTAGAGAAAACATCTGCTGGGAGCTCATCTTTAATTTGGCTATTATTCAGAAATTACCTGAGGATGAATAACATGTTAAAAACGTAAAAAAATGCCACAATCTCCTGCTTTTAATTTGACAGGAGTTACAGATTTGAATTTAGCATACATAACAGAATTATTAAATTGACTGAAAATTATTTCACCTTTAGTTTCCAAAGGGCTATTTCACATGCCTTACGAAAATGCATGTTAAAATATAATAAATGAATTAAATAGAAAACTGTATTAGAACAAAAGATAAATCAAGATGTACAACAAAATCACAATGTTCCATTGCTATGATGATTTATAGCAACAAAATGCGGGTTTAATAAAATATATTACATCTTTGATTAAAAAAATAAAAGCAACTATAACAATCACTAATAACATGTTTGACCTGAATATTTGCAAACAAAAGCAAGACACCCTGTTGATTGTTGCATCAATATTCACAGCCACATGCAAATCCAGTCTAGGTTGAGTTTCCTAATTAATGGATTAATCAAGGTAACTTCATGTATTTTTGAATAATGTTAAATATTTTTCATTTTTTCCATTATCTGTCTATTCTGTTTCTTTCTCATGCTATATTATATTAAATAACATGTGAATCAATCATAGTTTTCTTTCCACTCTGATACGACTCTTTCATTTCAGTTGCTATCTATGTTCTTGTTTTGCTGTACCAAAGCAAGTATATATCACCCATATATTAATGGTCTCTCCAAAATCTATACTTTCCAAACATTTTAAACCAAAAACTCTATCTTAAATTGGCAAAAGCTTTCTAAGCATCAAGAAATATTAAGGCAGTTTGTTTTTTATTCGGTTAGTCCAAGTACATTAAGAGCATTTCTATTATTATTTATTTGGATATTTTAAAAAATTGCCTTTATTATATTATTATAAGTAGCTCTGGGTGGTGAGCATATTCCTTCCTCTTATTTTCCCCAAAACAACAACTCTGTGAGGCCAGCTGGACTGAGAAAAAGTCATTGGCCCCAAATCACCCAACCAAAATCACTCAATCATATCCAAGGAAGGACTAAAACTCACAGTCTCCTGGTTTGTAGGGCAGTCCCTTAATCACTACAACAAACTGGTTCTCTTATCTCTTAACTGTCTCTTAGGTAAAAAAACCACACTGGTATTCGTGGATAAAATGTTGTAAAATATTTTTCAGTCTTTCAGCCATAATCATTGTGAATAGATTATAATCATTATCAGTAATGATTTTGGTGTGTGTGTGTGTATTTGACAAAGTAAAAAATTCTTCTTTAGGAATCAATGCTATATCTGCTCCTGTTTAACTGTCCAGTATCTATTGTCTAAAATGGAGTTCATGATTTTTTGCAAGGGTAATAAAAGTTCATCTTCAAAATATTTATAAGAAAAAGATAACCTGTCAGGAGCTCTACTTTTATTTATCTTCCTTATAGCAATCCAATTTTCTCTTTTTATTATTGGTCCACTTCATCATTCATCTTTGGGCATCTATTAAGTTTGGTAGATTTTTCTTTCTTTAAAAATTCTGATCTTGTTGATGAAATTTCTTTTGTTTTGTGCAACGTATACCACTGATGACATTTCTTGAATATTAACACTATTGGTCACCATTGTTTTCTTGTTTTGTAAAATTTCTTTTCCCTCTCCTTTCTAAGTTATTTCCCTAGTTTATCTGCTGACTCAAAGTTTCTTTATTTAAGAAAATTCCATTTTATTTCCATCTCTCTCACCCTTAACATAGAACATTGATACTGTAGGAGTTTACTTTGAAATGAGATTTTTTTTCTCCCTGGAAATCTCATTAGTTCATCCTCCTTTTCCTTTATATCACTTAGAATCCTTTGCATTTTGCGGGGGTTCAAATGTATTGTCCTGCTGAATAAACTGTCCTCACACGAATGCTTTCCTGGCATTCTATACTATTTTAATATCAATATCCTTACTGAGGTTCTTCTCAAAAAATTCTTTTTTAATTCTTCCACTACCGTGTTTCTCATAAAATAAGGCCTTATGTTTTTTTGAGTCTTATATTTTTTTGAGCCCCGAAAAAACGGCTAGGTCGTCTTTTCGGGGGTGACTTAATTCCCCCCCTTGCAACCTCATCTAGAGTGCCCCATGGGCAGCCTCGCCACCAGCCGCTCCTAACGGGTGATCATGGCGAAGCGCAGAGAGCTCCCTACTCCCACCAAACACCTTTGCTGCAGACCCAAGACCTTTGGCACCCGCCGCTGTTGCTTTCCCTTCTGCCCATTCCTCTGCCATGTTTGGAGCTGCCGCTTCTGTGTTTGGAGTGCCACCGCCATTTGGAGCACCGCCGTCATGTTTGGAGCTGCCATTTCCACATTTGGAGCTGCCGCCGTGTTTGGAGTGGCGGTGGTGCTCCAAACAGCGGCAGTGCTCCAAACACGGAAGCGGCAGCTCCAAACGCGGCGGCAGCTCCAAATGTAGAAGTGGCAGCTCCAAAGCAGCGGCAGCTCCAAATGCAGAAGCGGCAGCTCCAAACGGCAGCAATGCTCCAAACAGCAGTGGTGCTCCAAACGTGGAAGTGGCAGCTCCAAACGCGGCAGCGGCATGGGCAGAAGGGAAATCAATAGCGGTGGGCGCTGAAGGACTTGGGTCTGCTGCAAAGGTGTTTGGCAGGAGTAGGGAGCTCTCCGTGCTCTGCCATGATCGCCCATCAGGAGCAGCTGGTGGCGAGGAATTGCTGCCCATGGGGCGCTCCTAATGGCAAGTCCCCCCACCCTTCCCCCCATTTTGCATGTTTTAAAATAGGCCTAAATTTGGGGGGAGGGGCTTAATTTCATTTTATGCCTAGAAAACATGCTGGGTCTTCCTATTGGGGGAGGTTGTATTGTTGGAGAAACACGATATTAATTCACCGTTAGTAATATTTCATTTAGACTTCATTTAGAAGTTCTTTTTGCATATTAAAGTCACTGGATTACGGTCAGAAAAATTCTTTGGCAATATTTCAAATTTATTAACACAAGTGCCCAAACTTTTGAAAGCCAAAACATGTCTATTCCAGATTAAAATCGATGTCTTTCTGAAAAATATATTCCTTAGCATCACTATTTTTATTTCTTCATAGATCAATCAATTCAAGATTATCCATTATGCCAAAGAATATTTTTGGTAGTTTGCCTTGCGTTTAGATTCCTTTTGTTAATGTTCTATAGTTGTGGCCAGATTAATCTCCCATTAGGTGCCAACTTTCATATGGCAGCTCCATTAACTTTTCCACTGAAAAATGCACATTTATTTTTGATAAGAGTTTAAACCCTATAATGTGCCTTCATTAAATAAATCTACACGCCCACAAATCTACCTTGATCATCAGATAATATCATTTACGTTGCAATTGTGAATTTATGTACAAAACAATTCCCTAAAATTCCTCTCCCAAGTTTTTATACGTTAATTTTTTAATCTTTCTTTTTATATGTGTTCTTGTAAAAAATTACACACAACTTTAATTCCTTTAAAGAATGAAACACCTTTCTTTTCTAGGGAGAGGATGATATTTGCCCCATTTATATTTCCACATTAGGCATTTGAGCTCCATGTTTAAAATGCCTAACCTTTCAGTTTATAAATTTTGAAATGCCTAATACCTCTGGCGCCTAATGAAATAGTATCTTCCCCAGTTTCCTTTGATGTTAATTGTGTAGTTCCTTCCATCTGTATCTAGTTCAATCTTCTGTGTTTTGAAAAAAATTATTGTGTTTTGAACTGAATTAAGGTAAAATGTCTTCTGCTTAAAAGTTAAAATCTCTTTTCAATTTAGTCCACCTAAATGTGACCTTCTATTTTATCAGTCAGCAAGACATATTTTTCTCTAATGCAGTATTCTAATGATATTTCTTTCAGCAGGATTACATCTGAATTACTTATCTTTAACTTTGAATTAAAGAGTTGTATAATCTGGTCTCTTGTCCTCTACAAAAAAAAGTATTAATATATCTGATCACACACTTGTAAACCAAAGGACAACTGCCTTTTAAAGCAGGCAAAATCAGTTCTTTTGGTCTTAATATTAGATAATGCAATGTCAAATATTTTTTTCTCAGTGACTGTTCAGTAATGATCGATTGCAAACATTGTACTACTGGAGATTGAATTAAGGAGATAGAACAGTAACTCGCATGGTTCATGATTGTACCATTTTTTTAACTATTTTATATTGAAGATAAAAGTGATTTATGATACAATTGTGAAATGTATTCTACACTCTATTTGTATTGATTATTAATATATATTGTCTATCAACACTGGACAGATAAGAAATGCTATTAAAATAGTTTTTAGGTTTTAAGAACTGGAGATTTGCCATCTTTGTTTTTGCATGGACTGGATATGTTTGCCATCTTAAGTTATTTGTAAAGGTAATACAATTAAAAAAAATACAACTGTAGTTTCAGAGAGAGAACTGGTGGACACTGGAATGTGGGGTGGGGGTTAGCTCCTGCATGAAGAACAGCTCCAGCTCTAGCCAGGAAAACCTTTATCCAGACTGGTCTTGTGTATTAGTTGCACATTTTCCTGGACCATGATTTCATTTTCCTAGCCACCATGCATTAATTATCTTATGTTTGGACTACTGCTATACATTCTATATGGTGCTGCCCTTGAAGACTATTCTAAAGTTGCAACTAGTTCAAAAAATGGCTGCATGGGAATTTATAAGTGTGCTCAGTAGAAATATGACATTTTAGTTGCCTAAAGCACTCTATGTAATTTCTGGTTGCCAGCGTGATTTCAGGTGAAATTCAAAGTGCTGGTTGTAATATCTAAAGATCTTCAAGCAGCAACATAGAATTTTCAGGGATTACCTTTCCCCCATTGTTATTACCTTGCCCTGTAAGAATCAACAGAGTAGGCTTGTTCTGATTCTATCATTAAAGCAGTGGCATCTGAAGGGTCTTAGGAAGTGTGCCTTCTCTGTTGTGACACCTGACCTCTGCAATGGCATCTCTCCAGAAATTTGCATTTCAATTCTTGCATCTTTTAAGCAAGTGTCTTGAGGATCTAGTTCTTTCCTGTTTGGATATCTTATTATATCATTCCTTTTTGAGTTGTGACCTTAGTGCCACAAAGTAGGCCTTAATAGCAGCTCTTACTCCTGTTTGATCATCTTCGTTCTTTTTTGAGGGTCAGCAACACTCTGGACATCTCTTCCCCTGTTTCATTCTCCCTCAGCTCCTCCATAAACTATGAGGAGTGATAGGATCCACAAGAGAGAGGTCACATAGGTATAATCCAATTCAAGGCCTCATATTCCAAGCAGTCACTAAAGCTTCGGACGAACCATACAACGAACAAACAGAGAAACCCTCAGCTCCCTCTGCAACCCCTCTGGATCCATCAGTCGCTGAGGGATAACTAATTTGATAGGTCCAACCTCCTTGCAAGTGTAAGAACTTGTAAGAATTTTAACATTTAAATTAAAAGTGATTCTGTAAGTATTTGAATGGACAGAATTCCTAATTTTCTTAACAAAAACAAAAACAAAATCTGTCCTAGAAATTCACATGGTAAAAGCAAACTAATTCTGTATAAAATAAAAAGATTATTCTTAACAGCAATTAAGATGGTAAAGCGAGAATGCTATTAGTATATATACATTCATTAATTCAAAGAGAAACCTACAAATAAGGTATTGCTTTCATTTGAGCACTTGGATAAAAATACAAGGCGGAATTCCTAATTTTTAATTTCCCAGTAGCAAAGAAGAGCTCAAAGCCAAGAAGCCTAGAGTAGGACAGCTGAAACATTTTCTCCATCTGTTGTAATGTATGCTTTCACAGAATAGCACTACCTTCCTACTTTATTTATTCTGTAATACCAGTAAGGCATGGAACTTCATTCCATTTTTTTTTAAAGAGGTGGGAATAATGGATAAAAGACAGCCTATAGACATAATGTTTTAAGACGCAAGGACTCAATAAATCCTGGAAAGGGGGAAAAAAAAACTACTGAGATTTGAGCACGACAAAAAATGCATGACTGCTATTTACACAGTCAGTATTAATAATACATATGCATTTTTAGCCTGCAAATATATAGCATAGCATAATGCTTTCATGAATAACAGCAAATTATTTATAATTATTACTCTTTTTTATAATGCAAATAGTTGCTGTAAACATGGTGTGGTGTGTGTGTGTGTGTGTGAGAGAGAGAGAGAGAGAGAGAGAGAGAGAAAGAGAGAGAGAGAGAGAGAGAGAGAGAAAGAAAGAGATTTAAGTTAAATAAATTTACAGCCATTTCTCCTCTAACACTTCTATTTGTATTTTTAACAAGAGAAGTACTTCAATGAAAAGGCATGTTTAACTGAATGAATAAGCAATGTTCTGATATTTTAAGATTAAGGGAAAACATTTGAGTAGTTTATTACTAAGTCTGATATGATTTATCTTGGGTTAAACAAACACATATTATAAACAGCTTTTCTCATGACAATATTATTATTACTGTGTTGCCAGTTACAACGACTCAACACTAAAAAGCATGGGGTGGAGGTCTTATGTGCCCTCTTGTCAACCTTTGGAAAGGGCACAGGTAGCTCTTGACTTATGAACACAATTGAGTTCAAAATTTCTAAGATATTTGTTCAGTGAATTTTACCCCATTTTACAACCTTTCTTGTCATGGTTGTTAATCACTGCAGTTCTTAGCTTAGTAACATAGTTATTAAATGAATCTGGTTTCCCCACTGACTTTGCTTGTCAGAAGGTTGCAAAAGGTAATCACATGACCCTGGGACACTGCAAATGTCATTAATGTGAACCAGTTCCCAACTGGTCGAATTTTGATCATGTGACCAATGGGATGCTGCAATGGCTATAAGTATGAAAAACAGTTATAAGTCCCTTTTTTTCAGTGCCATTCTAACTTCAAACAGTCAGAATAACAGTCGGAAGGGACCTTTGAGGTCTTCTAGTCTGACCCCCTGCTTAGGCAGGAAACTAGATCATTTCAGACAAATGGTTGCCAATCCCTTCTTAAAAACTTCCAGTGTTGGAGCACTCACAACTTCTGGAGGCAAGTTGTTGCATTGATTAATTGTTCTGTCAGGAAATGTCTCCTTAGTTCTAGGTTGCTTTTCTCCTTGAAGTCACTAAATGAATGGTTATATTTATGTCAATGACTCCCTGTAGGTCAAGTGTATTGAAACATATTTCTCCAGTGGTCTTTTACTCACATCTACAATTAGGTCTTTCAAAGAATCATTTAATGAATTATTTCATGTTGGTCTAATATTTTATAGTCTGGTGCATCAGATCATCCTGTTCGAATCTGTGAAGATTCCATCACCATAATTCTCAATTGGTTCTATCTGACTGGTGTTGAGCTTACTTCCCAAATATTGTTCAAAATATTATAACTACAGCAACTTCTAAAAAAATAAATAATGTTCATTCCACAATGCAAGTCACAAATCTGACTGTTCTTTTCTATAAACTTGTTTCTTATAGTAAAAAACTACCTGGAGTAATTGGTTCTAGGAGTATAACATATTCAGATAGCTGGTTTGACAAGAGAACTTCAAGTCTTGTTTTTAACATATTAAATTTATGATTAAATTTGTATACTCCCTAATGATTCTATTACATGAAAAATAGTCCAGTTCATGAAAAAAGCAATTGTCACATACTGTCAGCCTCAAAACAAAGAATGACACATGATAATTCATCCAAGCTGAGTTCTTTGTTATGTCACATCTACAGACAAAATCTTGCCAGACTGAGGACTCCATTATCTGCATCTACAATATATTCTTAGGGAGATTCTGTCTTCATTCTTTTTCTCTCACACATGATATCTCAGCTAAGTTGCCTCTTACTTTATGCAAAATCAAGCAAAGAATAATTAAGAACTAAACCTGCCTGAGTATGTATAGCCAGAAATAGTTCAGGTTCAGCATTAACTATTGGTTTTGGGGTGAACATGCTATGTCACCTATTACAGCATATTTTTCTCTGGTTTGACAGGGGTCTATAAAAGAAGTTTGTAATTCTTAAATCCCTTTTGGATAATTTTATTGTTTTATTTATGAATAGACATTATGTGTGCATTTATGCCTATTTATGTAATAATTGTACTTTATACTGCTTTTCCAGCTTTACATTTTCCAGATTGTTAATTTTAATTTCTTCTTGTTGTATACGTGTAGCCTTTGCAAGACTTTTAGCATATTCTGATTTAATACTGTCTTTTAGTCATTTTTTTTGTCTGTATGCACTTTTATTAACTATCCTGACATTGTCAATTTAGTGTTGGATATTTTGAATATTTGAATACCAATTCTCTGGTGCTGGTTAATGACTGCAATAAAGTTAAGGAGAAATTATTTCCTGAATGCTCATGAGAACAAGCTTTCCTGAAGGACAGATAGAATGTTCTTCTTTTTAAAGAAAAATGCAATTAGGAAGTAAACTGAATAAATGCCAGGAACATTTTATGGATCTTTTCAAAGGCACTAGTTTTCAATGTTTGGGTCACATGTAGGGCATATTTTAAAAAAGAGAAGAAGATTAAAAGAAAAATGAACAAGACCTTATGTCAGCACTAGACTATCCTCTGATATTCTCCTTATGCCATTCCAAATGTATGGTTTATTACAAAGTATCTGAACTTACAAATGAAGGCAAATATATATGTCCCTGGATAATGTTTAAGTTTGAATCTGGGTTGGTCACTGGGATCAGAGGTTGACTCTTCCATAAGTTATATGGAAGCTTTTATCTGAACTTATTCTGAATTATACTTCTTTAGGCAAAGAAAAAAAAATCAAGATGAATTTGGAAATGTGATATTCAAAGGGAAAGAAAACAACATTTAAATATGGAGTACAGAAGAAGCACTTAAAAGCTCATCACTTTCTACAACAAATGCCCCAAATGAGTAAGTACGACTGTATTCGGAAACAGCATTCCCCATACCCTTTAATACCTTTAATACAGGGGTCTCAATTATGGCTGGCTAAGGAACTCTGGGAGTTGAAGTCCACAAGTATTAAAGTTGTCAAGGTTGGAGACTCTTGCTTTAATAATAGACATGTTTTAATTATCTTCTGAACTAAATTGAACAGTATTTATTATGGAATCACTGCCTAGGTGGTTTATGCCAGAAAAGAACAAGTGGATTGTTTTGTTATGCATTTTTCAACCTCTTTTTTAATCAGTGGAAAATAGGGTAAAGCAAACAACAAAAACAGTCTATTGCTTTTCTTTTTCTTAATAATTCCCATTTGTTCATATAATGGCCCCATTCCTTGAAATCAAATTAATTTTCATTACTCATATTGTTTTTAAGTATTTAACTTTTCCCCCCAAAGGACTACCAGGATGAAAATGGATGTACTTTTAATTCCTCTTAATAAAAATCCATATATCTCACATATCACATTATTTGCAAGCATAACGGCAACCCCATTTGTAGGCAGAATTTTTCCTTTCCAACAAATCTAACACCCAGGAAACTTATATAAAAATGGGCCTCCCAAATATTGGTACCTATATCCCTGAATGAAAGATAACTGGATAGTAATAGGATGATGAAGTATTAAACTTATAAATCAGTTGCTCTTTTCATACTTAGAAATGGGGATGCAACTATACAACTTCATTACAATATGATGCTATATATCGTATTCTTATTTGTAGTTGGACAGTTCTACATCCTTTGGATGTAGGAGGGAAAAGAATTTGACAACCAAAGCCTACAAACTTTACAAAAACCTTAAGTGAAATTCAGTTCTAATTATAAAATAGCTAGGCTGCCTCAGTCGATCAAGTCTGCCACAAAATGTGTCCCTATCAAGAAATGAAAGGCAAGATTTTGGCCACTCAGGTTTCCTGGCATTGTGGCAACCAATCTGAAAAACTAGAAGACACTATTTAGCCCTATTAAATTGCAGGTGTTTGTTAGAGCAGTCATTTTCAATGGATCATGTGACTGCAATCCAATTAAGTGTTTTATTTGTCAAAATAGGGGTATAGTCTGTTTGCAGAAGAATACATTATTTCATTAGGTCAGGGTATATTTCTTAATATGTTTATATTACAGAAGAACAGCAAGAACAGCTAAGAAATTCTACTTTTGCATTCTATAATCTTTGATTCCACAGGCTGTCATTTTTAGACATCCTTTATTTAAAAACTTTAGAAGGATGACTCATCTGAGTTCCAGATGGAATTGAGAAAAATCAAAGTATTGATATATGAAAAGTATAAGTTCTAGATGATGTTATACACAAATACATTCTGAATAAAAACCAATAAGTCAACTTTACCTGATGCCCAGCTGTTACTTGCTTCAACACATTTTCATAACAAACTTCATCCATATTAATCAGCTGCTGTACCTGAAATTCAGGACACAAAATTTTATTTTGGAATCATAGTTTGGGGTTTGTTTTATCTTTTTTTTACATATGACGCATATTTTTAAAATGCACATAATATATCCCACCATTTGGTAAACAAAAGATATTATATATTTCTCTTTCCATCAGTGGTAGAAACACATAGCATGTATTACTTTCAAACATGAAGTAAAGGTTAAGAAAAAACACAGCTTAAAATGAAAATGTTGCTGTTGCTCAGTGATTTCTGGTCCTTCGTGACCGCTTGATAATAGTAAGGTAGGATTATCTGCAGTTAGGAACTCCTTTTTTGGATATTGATAATATCTATCCATCTTGTCTTTTGCCAATCTCTTTTCTAATCAGTTCTTTCATGAATCAGGATCTTCTCTTAAGTTTTTTGCTTCTGAAGTACATGTCCTAAATAAGCTTTAGCTTTATTACTGGTGCTTTCAATGTGCTGCCTGAATTTACTTCAGCTAGTAATATGTAATTTGTTATTGCTAATGAATGATCTCTCAACCAATTTATCCAGCCTCAGAACTTCAAAACTGCTGATTTTTTTTGACAGTGACTTCTCTGATGGTCCAGCTATCATAGCCATGTTATGACTGAAAGATCAGAGACAAGAAACTACTCCTTCAGCTATCTATGTTATATTGGCACTACTTGAGGTTATTAAAAAAAACAACACCAATAAGCACTCCACCTTTCACATTTTTCTCTTTCACTTTTAGCAAGAGGTTACTTGAGACTTTCCTCACTTCCAGTCACCAAACTTCATCTAAGATTAGTATTTTTTTCCATTAATTTTAATTCCATATTGTATTTCTTTTAATGGAATAATTCTCATCATATGTTCCCAATATAAGTTAAAATGAAAGTGGGTCGGGATGCAGTCCTGGCACACACCTTCCTCAATTTTGAATCAATTAGCTATTCCACATTTCCATTTTAATTGTCAGCACATAAATTCCTCATATGCAGATGTGAACTGGTTACAAGCATGTTTTTAAGGGCTGTCCCCAATTTCTTGTGATCTATGCAATTAAAAGCCTACACAATCCATAATACAAAAATAACTGCATTTTTAAAACTCTCTTCTTTTATGGAGGTATTTGCAATGTGATCACAGGTGCTTTGCCCCATTTGGAAAGCAGCTTGTATTTTTGGTAACACTGATTATTCTCATTCCATATATTATTGAAATATTGTTGAATGAAGCTAAGAGATTCAAACTCAGAAATGGTATTCTGTCCACAGCACATCCTGACTAAAATAGTAATTGACCATACTGAATAAATAATCTACAGTGCAGGAAAAAATATAAACCATTATCTGTCTTTTTACAACAAACTATGAAAAAATGAGAACAAAACACATTCAGTACACCTACACAGAATTCTTGATTCCAAAGTTAACGAAGCATAACATTACTAGTATCTTCAGTGAGGAAAAAAGATGCCAAATAGTAATTCTTCCTACATAGCACAATTGCTCTATTACTAAATACTATCAGTTGCAAAAATACAATATTTCATAAATCATTTCTATTCAACACCAATTGACAACAAGAGATTCACATCGTACTACTGTAACAATGTACTCTATTCAGAAGTTTTGCTACCCAGTGGGATACAACTTGAGTTGCAAATTCAAATCTAAACTGAGCTAAGGACTCACTAGTAAGTTAGAGTTCCTAATTTCCAATAGATAAGTGATTAAGAACTTTGATGCTTTGATTTTCAGAATTACTTAGGTAATTATTGAAAACTAAACAAACATATAAACAATTATTAGATAGTATTATTGTTTCCATTTATGTAAATTTAAGGAAAAAAGAATACTATATAGTTTTAGAATTTGCATGGGAAACAGATAATATTTTAGGTCATACTTATGCAGAAATAGTGAAAACTCAAAAGGTTTCACAAATTTTTAAACACTACTGTAAGTATATCCATCTGCTTATTGTTAATAATGTTTTGAGATATTCCTGTTTCTTTCTCAATCTCTGAATTTCATGTACACAACCTTTGCCTACCAGGGTGAGCGTGGCCAGTCATAATTAGTCAAGTATCAGATGCAGGTGACATTTACAGGATGTTCTCTACTTCTCAGTGACAATTTTGTGGGGCTGAATATTTTGCTGAAAATAATTATATTGTGGACTAGTATAATGATTTGCAGCATATTATTTTATTAAAGGAATTAGATGGGGCAGATGATGCTCTTAAGCACCAAGGGATAGATCTAGAGATCCATGATGCTCTTATGTCTAACTAAAATTATCTATCGTGACTAGCATCTTCTCAGGTTTAGGTAGCAACTTTGTGTAGAACATCAAAAGTTAAATCTGGGTCCTTTCGGCTACAAAAGATACGTTCCTTAATTATGCTGAAATATATTTTTGAGAAAAATGAATTCAACTTTGTATCCTATTATTCAATATTACCTTATTGGTTGTCTTGATTCCTATAAATGTCTGGCCAAGTGGAACAGGTCGGAAACGACCATCAAAATAAAATAACCCAATATAAGGATTAACATGCAGAAATGTAGCAACATCAAGATAATTAGGTAGTGTGGCTGAGAGCCCCAAGATCCTAATCATGCTTTGGGTAGATTCAACCTGGAAAAAGAAGAAAGGAAAAAGTAAGTTATCTTAATTTTATTAGATAGTATATAAATTAAAGATTTCATATTGATTGAATGTATATTGCATTTTAATTGAGAAAGAAAGCCAAACACAGGTAAGTCCTTGACTTATGACCATAATGCAGCTTGCCTATCATAGTCTTAAGTCATGATGGTTGTTGAGCGAAACAATGACCTGGTTTTGCTGAAAGCTAGAAGTAAATGGAAAGTGTTGTGGAATGTGCCCACATAACTGTGGGATGCTGCCAATGTTTGTAAATGTGGGCGGACTGCCAAGTGCCCAGTATGCAGTCATTTGAACTGGGGGCAGGGCAACTGTTGGTACTTTAAGAAGTAGGTCATAAGGACCTTCAGGGTGGTCGGTGATAATTCCAAACAGTTGCTAAGTGATCGGTTGTAAGTTGAAGACTACTTTGCTCAACAATGGTAACTGAGACTGATGTAAAACACATCACATAATTGCACTGCTTAGCGATAGCAGTTGTGGCACATCTAGTTGCAGTCATTATGGCATTAACATTATACATTATAATGATGGACCACATCCTTATTAAGTGTAATACCACATTCGAGTCAGGTCTATGACTGTTATGATAGCCATGAATTCCTGGGTTGCTTCAGCAGATATTCTTATCATTGCAACAAGTGTTATCAACCACTGTATGCTAAATTAATGGTGCTGGATTGTGGAACATCTTCCACAAACATGTTAGGAGATCCGGTTCTTTTTATTATAGGTTCAAGTGGTTTGGAAGACCTAATTCTTCTAATTTGCTTTTAACCAAGAAACTGTTTGGAAACTGTATGTGACTGTTTAAAATATACATTGGGATGTTTATAATTATTACGTGGGTTTTTGTTGTTGTTGTTCATTTCCCTACATTCACTATCTACATACATATCCCATACTAAAAAAAAAAAAAAGAAATGGGAAAAATACATAGACAAATCAGCAGATTACAATAGTAGCTAAAGAGGAAGAAATGCCTCAGGAATTACAACTGGAAAAACTGTACAGTTAAATTCTATTTTCATGAATTAAGAACTGACAAAGCTTGCTTTTGATTGAAAATGAGCACTTTAATTTTGTACTGAAGGTAACATGGTTCCACATTATGAAGGGAATACCAAAATAAATTTGAGACAACCAATCCCATCATGATTTAGTGGCGTATCAAATGTATTGGTTACTGTAACAGTGAGAGGAATATGAGCATCGTTTCAACTCAACAATTACTGAAAACTAGTGCATGAAAAAGTAGAAGCACAGACCTTTTTATGGTTATGTTAAGAATGCTTCTTAATATCCCCTAACTTTGCTGCAAGAAATTCAGACAGGAGAAGCAGAAATAGAATTCCAGGCTACAGAAATAAATGTATATTCATGACTTAAAATGTGTATCTTGTTCTATATTTAAGAGCTATGAGGTTTTAGAACCTGGAAAATATTTTAATCAAGGTAATTTTGTCTGAATCTTAAATAACATCTTTGAGATTCACTGGCACCAATGCTTGATATGGTAAGATTAAAAAGAAATTTAAGGGTAATTCTAGGTAGCCATACAGCATACTGACTATTATCATAGGTGTAAGGAAAAATTGAAGAACAAGAATGAATATGTATTATGGGAGTAATTGAGGATATAATTGCAGATTTTAATTCTTTTTGAAAAGCCAATTGTTCAGTTATTTTAAGGTAATAGTTCTAATTAGGACTTTAAAAGTTGTTAAACCTGCTAGTCTTAGCATAGATTTATATATTTTGTTTATATAAATATCAGGTATGAATGGAGGAAAGGGGAAGAAAATAATTCTAGCTCAGGTTAAAACTTATTATGTCAGTTTTATTAGAAATATTAAAAATTCAACTCTTATTATATATAGGAATAACTAACAACCTGGTCATGTTAACCTAAATGATATGACATGAATCTAGTTCCACCAGCATGATGCCACATAACATGTCTTTCATACTATCAAAACAGATTAGGTTAATGAGAGGAGGAATTCAATAGGATGGAAGGCAGTCAGTCATGCTGAATATAATCTTTGTATCTAATTTTTAAATAATCTATCTTAAATTAAAATGCACCTCTGGCTTGTATTTTCTTTGGAACAAGAGAACAAGGCAAATAAAGCCATCATTTTTTAATGTCAGGACTATAATTTGGTTGTGTTTTAATAATTTTCATACTATTTTGTGATTATTATTATTACTATTATTATTATTATTATTATTATTATATAATAAAAATTATGCTCGCATAATCCGCCAATACATCACGCAGTCCTCAACACTTGGGAAGTGTTCGACTAATGATTTGTGATACGAAATCCAGCATGGTTTTCTGTGTATACTGTCATTTTTGTGTATAATAATTACAATAATAATAATAATAATGGAACTGAGAATTCTAAAATGAAATAAGTTATCAGCAATTACAATGAATAACTACATACAAAATAGAACAACTGTGGATCTTATGATGTTTGTTTGAAAATATTTTTATTTGACTGAAAAGACTGGAAATAATGTCCTACATACAAGGGAGTTTGATACATCATTCAGATTCCTCTATTACTCTAGTTGCAGAGGAAAATTCCCGGGGTCATGAATGGGACCGAAAGAGGACAAATGTTTACTTATGAAACACAGCTGAAAACTGAGTAGATTCAACAACTTTTACTTCTTGACTGAATCTTGGAGAAGCAGCAATCCTTCCATCTGCATATTTTTCTCAAGGTCTAAAAGATGCAGCATATAGATTTGATTGATCACTAAGTCTTTAAACTGAACTAATTCCTGTGAAATGAAAACCCCTGAAGTAAAGATTCAGAGAAAAGCTTTGTTACAGCAATTTCCTTTACAGCGCACACTAAAAATCTGAAAAAAATATTGGCTTATAAAATGCATAGCTTTTGCTATGTACACATGAGGCTCAGAGTATGAAACACAAACAAGAATGGGAAGGCAAGCATATCTAAATATGCTAGTGAGTGAGTGACTCCATGATTAGAAAATAGCAATTGAAAGATACAATTTGTTCAAGGGGAATAGAAGTAATGGAAAGGAGAACTTGTACTCTATGATAATAATTCCCACATCTGCACTGAAATTCAAGGAAATGAGGACAATGATATTGCAGAGAACATCTGGATTAAAATAAATGGAAGAAGAGACGCAGTATAAGGCAGTTTGTTGTTGGTTATTTATCAGGAGAATAAAATATAAAGAAAAATAATTCTTAATATAGTCAGTGACCAGTTCAAAAAATATAAATAATACTTTCCAGAAATAAATTGCAGATATTTCATAGGCGTGCAGATGTAGTGGTGGAGGATATAATTGTTCAAGATGGATGATAGAAACTTGCTAGCCAATCTTGTTATAAAGAAAGCTCAGTGAAAATGAGAAGAGGAAGCAGAAGAGGAGGATGAAGAGGAAGAGGAGGAGCAAAGAGCAGACTGAAGAATGAGAGTGATGCTGGAGACAGAAAGATGCCTATTTAGGGTACTGACTGAAGTTGCTTATGATCTGGTAAAACTTTATTAATTATCATGGAGAAATTTGAGGATAAATGTCTCTAATTTCACAACCAGAGTCGGATTGAAATTTAGGGAGATCCTAGAGAATATTATAAAACATAAGCATCCTGAAAACAATGCATTGATCACCGGAACTCAGCATACGTTTGCCATGTAGACGTTTTCTCAGACTCATTTTTAATTAAGCAACTTCCTCAACATATTCCTGGAATGCTTGACTTTAACAAAGCATTTGACAAAGAACACAATGATAACTAGCTAGTCAAGTATGGTTTACATTATGGAGATAAAATGCTTCAGATCTGCTGCCTTGGAACATGCACTGTGTACACATGCTGGACAAGTCAGCACCTTCATAAAACTGTTGCATCTTTTACCGGGCTTCCACAGTTGCTGCACAATTCCAAGAAAATACACATTTCAACTAAGTAACAATAGAGAATCCACACTCTTTCCAAAGCACATCATACACTTCCATGTTTTCCTAAGATGATGCAGATACCATGCAGGTGTATGAAAAGAAGCAACTTTTTAAAAGAAGATTCCAAACAGGCATTGTGTATCATTCTACAGTATGCTTTTAGAACTGAAGTGTTGCAAATCTTCAATCTAGATGATGTAACAATTAAGTAGCTGTAAATCTGGCTCAAAAACTGAAAGAAATATATGGTAAATATTGTGTGAGGGATACTCTGAATGAAGAACAGAATAGAACAAGTAGAATCTAAAAGTGAAGAAAGGTTGCTAAACTGGACCTCTTGTAATATTACTACTTAGAAGCAACTCAACTCTGAAGAAACCACTTTTAAAACTTTCGTAGAATTCTTTCACAGAATTAGAAATATGTTTGAACTTCTTCAGAGAAGTTCAGAAAATATACTTATGCAATATATTCAAATTAGGCACATTGTTTCATTTATTTGCTCCACATGCAATTATTGTTTCTGAAGATCCACAGCAGTTAGTAGTTTTGGAGGAATTATTCATGGAACCTAAGCCAGTAACCCATCTTTATCGGACGCTGATGAAGTTGACATTAGTTATTTATATGACCTTTGGAATAACAAGCTAGAATGTCTTGTTCTGGTAAATCAATGAAAGAACATATTAAACAACATGAACACTGTAATATATAACTTTAAAAGGAGAATAATATTTGTGTCTATTGGACACCTCAGGGAATATTTGATAGGGGCTATTTACAATCACTTGCTATTAGAAATTTATCCCCAAACTTGGAACATTAAGATACATGGTTTGATTGTCTCATATTACTATTGCATTTGGAGCTGACATCAACAGGATTATTAATATGACTTAGAATCAATTATTTTATATTAAGAAGCATGAGTTCTTCTTAGTTATATCCTTAGGATTTGGAAGCTATGAAGAAATCAATAATTTTTTCAAGCCTTGGGATCGACTAAAAATATTATATTGTATTGGAAACAAAAAAAATACACACTTGGTTTGCAGCAATGAATTGTTTAAATGTATTGAATTTTTTGGACAAGAAGACAATGAAGATTTAGAAATATGGTCTTTGTTTTGGAATTAATTACCAGGCTTCTAGCCCCCTTTTTATTTTAAAAATTGTTATGCATGTTAATTTTGTTATTATGTTTCTCTATTTAATTCTCTTTGCTGTTACATAGAATTGTATTTTTATTACTTTGCCTTGTGAGATATTTTAACAAACCATATTAAAATTGCTCATGAATTACTCCTTACCAGATTGATAAGAGGAACTGAGTATGGTACTCAAAGTTCAGATCTGGGCTCTGGGCTGTTCAGCACTATCAATGGCCTTTACATGCTAGAGGGAATACTTTTCACTCTGCAGATGGCATAGAGATGGATTGGATGATGCTAGAAGTTGGATTCAATGGCCCTTCCAATTTTATAATTCTACATTTTTGTTTTTATTAAAAAGAATAATAAGGCATTACTGATCCTCCAACTTATCTTTCATCATGATGCAATTATTAGTAATAGATCTATAAATATCACATAATTAAATGCCACTCTTTATTGCATACATTTCATAGTATGGTCCTGCATTAGCACATGTGTTAAATATGTAAATGGAAAGTCCATAGGTAAAATATGCAGCAACTACAAATAACTACAGTGATTATTGTAGTTTATCTAGTTTAATCTAGTTTAACTAGATTATTCTAGTTTAATTGATTATGTTGTTAACATTTAAATACAAGGCAGATCCATATTAGCTCACTGTCCAAGTAGAACAGAATTTATTCTTTGCATCTATATATTCAATATATCAGTGAGGGAACTATGAATAACATAGTACAAGTCATCATTCCACCAATGCCCCCATCCCACATATTTAGGGTATATTGAAATACCTGTCAGATATTTGAGTAGTCCTGGTTAGGAAACAGATACCTCAGGGATTCCAGGAATAAAGTTTTATTGTTGAGTATGATAATCATCAAAGTCTCTCAGAATTTCTCTCTGCTTCATCTTATACAGAATCAAGTGAAGTTATTTTGAGTTGCTTCCTTATGCATCTTACTTTTGCATGACTATATTGCTATTTCACTGCCTTTATCAATTCATTATGTCCTTCTCACAGGCCTATGTGTTAGGCATAAGGAAAATTATCTACATTCTAAATTTAGTAACATTTATTACTTAGTTTTGTAATTCTTTGAGTGCCAAAGTACAAAGATACAAATATAATTAGTATACCATGTCCAGAAAAATAACTATGTCATAACTACCTCAGTAATACTATTTAATAATGAATTATATCAAATGAATCCTGATGTTTAAAGTATTCTGATTTCATAAGCATCTGAAAGGGCTTTTATAGTAAATAATAGAAACATACACACAATGGAATTTAATGCCTCTAATTTTATCTTGCAAATGATAGAATTATTCTTTTCATATCTTCATATTATTCTAAGAAATACTTCCAACTTAAAAGAAACCAACATTCATTTTTTTCTGACTGACTGACTGGATTCATAGAGCATTCAGGCATAATTCCTAAATGGCATACTACAGTGCTGCAACTTAGCACGAGAGGCTCACATTTGCATCCATTTACTCTAGCATCAAAAGCTCAAAAAATATTAAATCAAGTGATTATTGGCTTCCTTTCATTTCTTTACTAAAGATGACATGCTTAAAAAATACCGTATCTACTGAGGAATCTGGTACAAGTTGACAATCCCTCTGGAAGCTGTCATAAGCACTTTCCATAGTATAGCCAGTATGTAAGGTAAAACCAAAGCAACAACAAAACAAGTATAAGCAACCCTAGAAACAAGAGCATTAGGACTTCTCCAGACAACACATGTTTGCACTATTTGAATTGAAAAATTCCGATGTTCCTCAGAATAGAAATTTCATAAATCTGGTGCTAATTTCCAACAGCATCTGCAGTTTCTATTAATGCAAATACCCGACAACATTGCAAGTGTTCAAATATGAAAAACACACAGAGACGGTAAAGAAGAACAGCAGTGCAATTTTGATAAGGCACAAATCTTACAAGGTACTAATTCTTCCTTCTCTCATTATAGACATATGCAGATGAGTTTCATAGAAATCTACTGTTATTCCAGATAAAATAGTGACATCTGTATTAAGGAGGAGCAAACTGAATATACTAGTCCCATCCACATGCCTAGTAGGTGAATGCCTGTGGTAAATAGATCTTCTAGTCAAAGAAACATTTCTCATCAACAAGAATCCTGATTTTCCACTTTTTAACTTAATGGAGAACCTCTACAGGCAAAGATTTCTTTACTGCAGCTGTTTTATATATACAGAAGACAACGCAAGGAGGATTAGAACCAATATATTTCTTTCCAGTCATCATGAATGTATGTAGAATATCACTCTTTTGTCTAACCAAGTGGGCTAGTATTTACTAAGTTTGGTTTGGGAACCACTCCCC